>NC_091128.1:104116821-104464321 GCF_040183065.1 Periplaneta americana
GAAGCCGGCTGGTCGGTCTAGGCCCTTCACGGGCTGTAGCGCCACGGATTATTAAGCTACCTATATGCCCACTGATACTGACAGTATCATACGAAGGCCGAGTTGCGGTCTATCAATCAAAACAGTCACGTGACTTTGGCACAATTGTCTCACCACCATTTTCAATCCCATTCACTCACTCATCCACGCATTCAATCATCAATCCATTTAATCACCCACCCAGCCATATACAGGGTGTTAAAAAGTATCCAATATTTTGGGAGGTGATAGTATGCATCAAAACAAGGAAAAAATGTCTAATAAACTTGGGTCCTACAACACATACTTCCTGAGATCTGAACACTTGTTTGTAGGAGGTGCTCAATGTGACGTCCATTCATGGCAATGCATTTTTCTGCCCTACAATACAGTAGACTACCAGATAATCATACCGTAGTTGACACCCCTGGCATGAAATAATGACACGTCGCAAGGAATACTAAAAACAAAAGTTTGGTTGCGGATATGAGCGGGGTTCAGCAGAGTTGGTGTTGTGACTTTTCGTAATCACCATGTTTGGGCTGATGAAAATTCCCATGCAGTTGAAGTAAGGCATCAGCACCGATTCTCAACGTATGGGCAGGCGTTCTTGGCGATAGATTAAGGGCCATACGTGCTACCGCAGAGATTAACTGGGGTTCGTTATCAGGACTTTCTTATTAACGTATTGCCTACATTGCTGGAATATGTGCCATGTCAGCAAAAACTATAGATGTGGTTCATGTATGATGACTAATTTTTTTTTCCGCAATGAGCGTTAACACCTAACGCTGACACTTCAGGACCGCTGGATTGATTGAGGAGGCCCCACACCTTGGCCTGCTCGTTCCCCAGACCTAAATCCCCTAGACTTTCGATTATCAAGAACAATCAGGTCAATTTCAAAGAGTGCGTGATTCCTTACGTCGAAGGCCAGAGGAACTGCCATAAATGTACGTCACATTGAGCACCTCCTACGAAAAAGTGTTCTCAGAAAGTATGTGTTGTAGAACCTATGTTTATTCGACATTTTTTCTTGTTTTGATGCATGCTACCACCTCCTAAAATATTGGATACTTTTCTAACACACTGTATTCTTTTTAAATAACAAAGTCTTTTGAAGTAATACAATTAGGTCTACTCTTAATATATATGTTAGGAAGCAGAATATCCGTAAAACCCAAATTAGGGTGAGAAAATCAATCTCGCAGCCAATTTATCACCAGTAAACAATGGTGGTGCGTCCTATGCATTCTATGGTTCAGAGAACCTCCAGGACAACAAGGGAGAACAATTTAATTGTTTAAATAAATTTAATTATAATTTACACTATCAATATTTGTTCCTTGCGGCTCTGATGTATTTTTGTCGTATGGAAACCTATGAATCACAGAGATCGAATACATGCTTACAAGGTTCAATTTCTCCTCTGAACTTCGGCGAGACAGCTTGTGAACTTGCATGCAGGGCGAAAGGTAAGGGGGGGGGGGGGAATGCTGCATGGGAAACATGTGCATGTTGAGCGCAGCTGTCCAGTGACGTAATAGTGAGACAGCCGACACGCTATGGGGTAAACGTAGTTTAGTCTTAATATATCCATATGTGAGTGTGACCAGTGTTCGTTTCCAAAGAAAATGAATAGTGTTCAATATTTTTCACAAACAAATTTTTCTTTTTTTAATCTTGGAAGATAAGTGTAAAACAAGGAAGCTTGGAAAGCCTTTATCTAAAGCAAACACAAACAAGACGAGGTAAGAAAGACATTTTGCAGGACTTTTAATGTAAAAATATATGAAAGAAGCAGCTGGATTTGCGGTTGTGAATTTACAAATAAATTATTTTTTTCCCGTGCCTGCTTTTTGCTAAGGATAAAGATATGAGCTGGACATGCACTGGTGTGTCAGATTTAAGTCATTTGACACAGAAAATTAAGAAGCATAAGGAATCTATTACTCATAAGAATGCTTTCCTAGATTTATCAGTCCTTTGAAGAACAGAAATTAGGCAACAGCTTAGCTCAGCTTCCAGGTAGAATATTGAAAGACAGAATGATAACTTAAGGAAAAATCGCTATGTTCTTTCAAAGATAATTTATCATCATCAGGCTCATTTTAAGGTAATTATCTACTTTACAGAACTATAGTATTTTTTTAATTTTTCAGAAATGAGATAATGTTTAAATTGTTGGAAAACTATGGGGTTCGATCCCCGCTTGGGCTGATTACCTGGTTGGGTTTTTTCCGAGGTTTTCCCCAACCGTAAGGCGAATGCCAGATAATCTATGGCGAATCCTCGGCCTCATCTCGCCAAATACCATCTCGCTATCATCAATCTCATCGACGCTAAATAACATAGTAGTTGATACAGCGTCGTTAAATAACCAACTAAAATAAAAAATAAAATACACACAAGATCAAGATGACGTCAGCGACGAAGATGGCCGAAGGACAGACGACAGCGACGGAGATGGTCGAAGGACGGACGATGGCGACGAAGACGGTCGAGGGACAAGACAACGAGGAAGTCAAAGAGAGAAGGATGAAAAAGTTTGAATAAAAGACTGAAGTGGAGAGGAGAGAGGAAGAGAATGAAAAGTGGAGCTAGAGGGAGAGAACCATCAGATGTGAGTACGAGATGTTGAAGAGAAGAAAATGATACGAGCTGAGGAGGAAAAGAGAATGACTTGAATAGGCAAAGGGGCAAGATGGACTAAGTTATGTAGATAAAGAACATCCAAATATGAAAAGTAAGAAAATGTAAGAAGACCTGAGAAAAGGCAGGGCATTAAGTTCGGTAATGTCAAGGAGATTGAACAGAAAGATAATGTGGAATTGGAGAAACTAGAAGAGACGAAGAGAGATTAAGATAGGAGAAAGGTGAAAAGATAATGTAAAAGAAGGAAGGTGAAGGAAAAGCTTAGGAAAAGGAAGAAAGACGAGCTAGAGGAGGTGGGGTTATAGTTCCAAAAGGTTCGGAATGTGCCTAATACAGTAGCTGCATGCCTGCCAACCTCTTTTCTCTGTATGGCTCTCGGCCTCTCAGATATCACGATTTTGATAGGATTGCGTGCGATATGCGAAATGAACGGGATAGAATATGCCATTGCTGCACGAATGGCAGCAGCTGGACAAGCTTGCTTCGCCTACTTACATATCTGGATAGAATATCTGTTATTGTTTATCGCGGTTGAAAATCTCTGTCTCTGCACTCATTTAAATTAGACCAGAAGTTCAGCAGGAACAGGGCATAATGCATACTCATGCATAATACAGGCGCATTATCCGCCACCTGTTGCGTGTCCATTGATTGTCTGCACCCACCTACTCAATGGCTGAAAGCAGCTTTCAGGAAATGCCGCGAAACCTCCCGACTTGTCTCCATTCAGTAAACAGACGATATTCATTCTGTTACGGATTTCCCACACTGACGAATAAACCTTGAAATGGCCGAATTTTGGCGCTAATCTCTTAATGAAAAAGCGGTGTAAACAGCATTGAAATACCACACGATAGAAAATTAATCAAAATGAGTGATCAAACTGTGGTTTAAGTTGAAAGAGCAAATCACGTATTTCAGTAATTACAAATAGGCCCTATATAAGTTTGTATACTTCAGTGGTAAACTAACTTTTCAAAAGAATAAGCAAACACTTTCTTTTTTCCTTGATGAAGCATAGGTTATACAAAAAACCAAACTTCCCCATTTCCCTCACTAAAATAAAAAACTGAATTTGAAAAATTTAATACTGTATATTTCCAACTTTACCATAAAGGAGTTAAATATAACAACTACACTTAAAATATAGGGTTTCCTCCCTCCTTGACGAAGCATATACATCAATGCAAATTTGATTAATTCTGGAGGAAACCTTCTCCACTTATTTTAGAAGTTCTGAGCATGTATAACAACATTACTCTACATCAAATTCCCATTCTACATAAAATTCCTATTCTACATCAAATTCCCATCATTCATATGCGTAGACTGTTGTGAGGGGAATATGGTTTTACAAGTTTTACATTTTTAAAGTTTTACGTAGTGTTGGACGGTAATGTAATGTTATGTTACGTTTGTTGATAGGCGATGTTTACTGCTTGGTGAAGATCGGAGTAGTTTAATTTAGCTTAGGTTACATTAGTTTCATCTTAATTTAGCTTAATTTTACTATTCATTTTGAGGATTTTTTCGGATAAGTCGTAATAAGTTCAATTTTATTGATATTTGATATTCACTATCTCATGCACATTGAAAAGGAGATAATGTAAGAATGTATCAGATGTCGCAGGCGCGATGAAAACGTCATACAAACAGCAAATATGTAGCCTAATATAAAGGAGCTATTCCTTGAATATTTGTATGTCATAGAATGAAAATAATAAAACCATTTAATTGAAATTAATTTAGCTTAGCTTTGCTTATGTTAGTTAAGGTTAGTTAGGTTACTTTAGGTTGTGATAGATTATGTTAAGTTACTGTCGAAATTATTTTTTTTTTAAATTTAGGTTTACTTAACGACGCTCGCAACTGTCGAGGTTATATCAGCATCGCCGGTGTGCCGGAATTCTGTCCCGCAGGACTTCTTTAACATGCCGGTCATGAGCCTGTCGCATTTAAGCACACTTAAATGTCATCGACCTGGGCCGGGATCGAACCCGCAACCTGGAGAACAGAAGACCAGCGCTATACATACCACTGTACGCTACCCAGGCCGACAACACACTATATATGTTAAATATTTACTTGTTCTGTAATTTTTATTTCACTATTACTTAATAAGTTCTCGAAATTTGTTTGTATTACCTTTCAAAAGTCGAGCATAAAATATCGTTTGTGAAAGAAAAAAAAATCGAAAATCGTGGTGGTCGTCCTATAGAATTTCCCAAATTTTAATTAGGCCTATCTGACACTACACAGAGAGTAACAAAAAAGCAAATCAGAAATTTAGAGAAACATTCCTCACTTGTAGAGTTCGAAAATATGTTATATGAACATGTGTCCGAAATCGCTTTATTTCTTTGTTAGAGCTCTTAAAGGTAATCAGCCCAAGCGGTGTTCGAACCCATGTCCCAGCGCAATCTCAGATCGCTAGGTCAGCTCTCTGGCTGATATGTACAGCTGTCAAAAAAAAAAAAAAAGTGGCCGCACTCGTGAACAGCGAATATTTTCAAAGTCCACTTCGGGTCGCGGCGACGTTACACGATGCATGTGCTTGTACAGCTGTCAAAAAAAAGTGGCCGCACTCGTGAACAGCGAATATTTTCAAAGTCCACTTCGGATCGCGGCGATGTTACACGATGCATGTGCTTGTACAAGCAGTTCCGGAACTATGAAAGTGTTCCATATCTGCGCCTCGTAGACCAGCGGTAGAGTGCTTGTTTAATGATTCAAAGGTTGTGGGTTCGGGCCTTCTTCAAGTTTTCATTTTATTTTTTAATCCTTCTTTAACGATGTAAATGATAGTCAAATTATTTATCATTTATATCCAGTTATCGTTCTTTATGGATATCACGTTATTTATATTTTGTTATCGTTCTTTAGAGATATGAATAAAATTCAAGTCATCATTTGCATTCTGTTATCGTTTTATAACGATATGAATAATAATTATTACTATTGTAGTTACAGTATCTCCAATGGGGGTTAGCCCTATTTTACATATGTATGTTAGGGCTATAGTTTTATACACAAAAAAGATAAGCATAAAGAGAAATGGAAAAGAAAATTAAATTAGCTTACGCGATGTAAACAAAACATAAACAATCCGTAAATTAGGCATTGCGATTGCAAAACAAATATCAGTTATCAATTTGAAACATACAAAAACATTAACAACACACATACGTAACACTTCTATAACACAAATATGCAGCTTTCCGTACCATACATCATAAATTAATACACAATAGTCACACAAACACAATCAAACTATAATTACGACATTGCGACGACATCAAGCATCCCATAACTGACTCACATACATAACAAATCAAGCAACCGTTGCAACACATACACTTCAACATAGTAACCACACTTTTAAAAGTTACAAATTTGGCCCCAAGAAGAATAAATAGGACACTGTTACTAATTACTATTCTTCTACAATTTCTTAAATACATCTGTAATAAATCTGTGAAATTCCGATATGAATACTAATCACGTTTTTTATATAGTTATCGTTCTTTAGCGATATAAATAATATTCAAGTTATCATTTATATTGTTTTCCTTCATTAGCATTATAAAATAATATAAAAGTTATTTATATTGTTATTGTTCTTTCGCAATATAAATAATCTGTATTTTATGCAGGTAATTATTATAACACAAATAAACATCTTTCTTTATAAAATAGGTTATTTTATTTAGATAATTAAACACGTATTATATAATATCTTATATTAATTAAACAAACCGATATTTATCATTTATATTGTGTTATCGTTCTTTAGTGATACTGTATAAATAATATTCAAGTTATTTATATTGTAATCGTTCTTTAGCGATATAAATAACATAAATTTAATATTAGGTTTGGAAAAATCCAGTTGCATAATACTGCTATTAGTTTTTCTTTTTGTATTATTACATTATACTATCTTGAACCACAATGAAATGAAAAGGAGTAACGAGGAATTGAACCTGAGACGTTGACATCTAAATTCCGACGTTCGTCCGCTGAGCTACGAGGGCAAAAGTGTGGAATCATTTTCGGAAAAATTGCCCCAATCACACTCTAAGATTTTCTGATGATTCGTAGAAGCTAGTCCAGGATGCGGAGGGCAAAGGCTAATTGAGATTTCCCGATCTCTGATAGGGTCAAACATCCTGTTAGAATTAATATTTAACCCTTGCCGTGACTTTCGGTGAAGTCCGGAGGGCCCAATTAGTCAAATCCACTCTCCTCATCTCCACGCTTGGGCCCCCTGGAATTTAATAAGATGCGAAAGAGATAGTAGTGTGCGGAAAGCAACGGGATGTTACCTCATTTAGCCTATCCTTCCCAAGAAAAACTGCAAACATGAACAAAGGAAGCTTTAAATAGAAGAAGAAGGATCTTCTGCGGACCTCTGGAAAAAGAACTAAGGAAGAGACTAGTGAAGTGCTTTGTGTGGAGTGTGGCATTGTATGGGGAAGGAACATGGACATTACGACGAAATGAAGAGAAACGAATTGAAGCATTTGAAATGTGGATGTGGAGAAGAACGGTGCGTGTGAAGTGGACAGATAGAATAAGAACTAAATTGTGTTTGAAAAAGTGAGTGAAGAAAGAATGATGCTGAAACTGATTAGAAAGTTAAAAAGTAACTGGTTGGGTCTCTGGTTGAAAAGAATAATAGACGACATTAGGATATGTGGATCATATGCGGAAACTAAGAGGAAGGCAGAAAATAGGAAAGATTGGAGATTGCTGGGTTTGCAATGAAAGATCTGCCCATGGACAGAACACTTATGCATGTATGTTCAGAATGCCTGGAATATCGTGTCTAAAAACAGTCGCTATTTGCAAAGACTAGTCAATTCCATGCACACTCGACTGCAAGATGATCGAGATAAGAGGAAGATAGACTAAATATTGAATTGTGGCTTTTTGTTTTGTTTTTTGAATGCTTAATTATTTGAATGTTTTAAGGCCGACGCCAGTAAATTTGTTTTGTTTATGCCACGAAAGATATTTTTATTGAGAATAAAATCTTTTTTTCTTTCCATTTGCAGCCACAATATCATAATGATAAAGTCAGGGCATAATATATTAATGAACCTGATGTTAATTACTAAAATAATCGTAAAAGAGAAAGGAGCCATTATGTATAGTTTGTCTCTCTCAAAAACAGAACAAAAAGGAACATAAAAAGCACGTGGTTGTAGTCGAACGCAGGACCTCATGATAAGAGGCCTGAACGCTACCATTACGCTATCGAACAACACACAAGATACTTCAATTATAACTGTAGATATCAGGCAACGTGGTCCAATAACATGTAACATCGCCTGTCTCCGAATTGTAGCGAAGATACCCGAAGGTAACTTTGTTTCAGGAGAGCGGCCACTTTTTCTTTTGACAGCTGTACATCTATTATCAGCCAGTACATCTCGCTTGACGATTTTTATTTTAGTTGGTTATTTAACGACGCTGTATCAACTACTAGGTTATTTAGCGTCGATGAGATTGGTGATAGCGAGATGGTATTTGGCGAGATGAGGCCGAGGATTCGCCAGAGATTACTTTGTATTCACATTACGGTTGGGGAAAACCTCGGAAAAAACCCAACCAGGTAATCAGCCCAAGCGGGGATCGAACCCGCGCCCGAACGCAACTTCAGACCGGCAGGCAAGCGCCTTAACCGACTGAGCCACTCTCGCTTGACGATGTGTCAGAGGAAGAATAATTGCGTGTATGCATCTGAAGTCTGACTAGTGTAATATGTAGCTAGTCGGCGATGTATGCAATGGAGGGGAAAGGAACTGGCTACCCCACCCCATTATTTCCTGGCCTAGTTGCCTCATAAGTGGTGCCTTCTTGGTGTCTCTTGAGAGGTTCTGACCTGTCTTCGGACAGTTGACTAAACAACAACAACTTACAATTGTATCACAACATTTTTTGTACTCTCTTAAGATTGGATTCAAATAATTTCAGGTTATTGGATACAAATTTTAATTCATGTTTATACTTTCTAGATACATCGACCCTTGAATACTTGGTACAAAAATAATCCGTAATCTAATAATGTAGACTGGACGAAGAGGTAGAGAATATCAGAGTCCTTAGAGATCAATGATGCAAAAATAATGTGTATTTTATAAAAATTCCCAAATATACAATCTCGTCGCTATTTTATTCAGACTTCACAAGTGCAGAGATCTTACAAAGTAATGAAAAGCGAAATAAGACCACAGCATTTCGAATTAGGTAAAAAAAAATCATTTCTGGTTAAATGTTTAGTTTTACCAAATAGTCTATATTGCTTATAAATATATAAAGTTGCATGGTGAATCATTTCCCTCTTCTTTATACCAATATACCAACTGTTCACTCGCACAGCATTATACAGATGCACACGGATGCTATGCAGAAACGAACCCGAGAATAATTACCGAAAGAATGTCTGCTCTGCATCCGATTGCATAATATTACTCTATATATGAAGTATTTAGTACTTTTATTACAGGTTAAAATCGAAATATGGCTAATAAAATTATATCAAACATTTAAGTAATACAAAGCTACAAGTTTCAATAATATAAACCAAAATTTTCATGACAAGTACTACATAAAAGGATCGAATACCAATATTACTGCATAAATTGATGATTGCTACAAATACTTATTGAAGTAACAGTTCGGAAATAATTATAAAATTCTTGGCTTACGTAGATTATCTGTGGACCCATTCGAACACGATGCCCGAACATCGGAACCTGCGGATCACAGAGTCGCTCTCAAACTAATACCTACAGCGGTAATGAAGGGTACAGACTGATATGACCACAAGAGAGCGCCATCATCGAAAAAAGACTAGAGGTACCAACATGAGAAAATT
Organism: Periplaneta americana; assembly: GCF_040183065.1. Classification (NCBI taxonomy): domain Eukaryota; kingdom Metazoa; phylum Arthropoda; class Insecta; order Blattodea; family Blattidae; genus Periplaneta; species Periplaneta americana. The sequence goes on from NC_091128.1 coordinate 104,126,378, forward strand.
AACCAAGACGAAACAGGAAATAAAATAAGGAAATTGACTGCCGCAATAAATTAAAGAAAGAGACCAAGAAACTGACGATTGAACGGTAGCGAATCAATCATTGTGAGCGAGTTACACTTTTAGTAAATAACATTTGTAATAAAATACTGATACTACAGAATAACAATCACCTATTAAAAAGACATCAATGTGTCTATATGCTTTATGAAAAGAGAAAATTGAGGTCATAACTGAAAAAAAAAAATATTTAAAATATGCTATGAAAGAAGCGGTTTATAGGAAAAAGATAGTAAGATGGTTTTGTATACATCGGAAAGTCTAGGCAGAATTATAATTTTGATCTTAAGCAACTTATTCATAAACTAGTTCATTATACTTCCAGTGTTCATCCGAAAATTTTACACTATAATAAATTTACGGTAGTATTGCATGACATAAAAATGCCAGGATAAAAATTCATACAGCACTACAGTACTTAGTAAACGTACAAGAAACTTAATAGTATATGACAGAATGAAACACATTATTTTAATCAGAGAGTTTGTTAAAATAAAGAACCAAACATCCTACGGGATGAAGAACGTGTGACGTTTTGGAGTACTGCAGCGCCACGCAAGCCAAGACGGCAGGGAAAGAATTGCATACCATATTAGCGCAAATACAGACGGCTTATATTAACATTTTATATTAAATTCAACTTTTTATTAGGATCTAATGGCTACCTTATTAATCTTAAAATAACTGCTGTTATACCTACAATACAAACTTCAAAATAACATCTCAGTTTATACAATTGCACTCCATTTTCTAGCCCTCAACCGACACTACATATTCAAATGGGAGATACGGTTTTCTGTGCTAAATATTGCAAAACGGTTATAGCCTACTGTATCTCTACAGTATAGTACACATACAAGAAGCAAATATTGATAGTTCTATAAAATAGCATTCGCAGAATTCCAGCCTGTCACGCAGGAGGCCCGGGTTCGAGTCCCGGTCAGATCTGAGATTTTTTTAAATTGAAAAACCCATAGTGACACTTGTGGCGGACAAGTTCGTAGTTGGGGGTTCTCTCGGTGTACTCCCGTTTTCCACATACTAGGCGTCTACATTATTCATCATTATTCCATAGCATTTCCCGAACAGAACAAAAAACACTCTACAAAAGCATCTCAACACACAAACAACACAAACAAATACAACCACACAGGTGTACACAAACTCAAATGCAACACCTGCAACGATTTCTACATAGGACAGACAAGCAGATCATTTCAAACACGTTACAAAGAACACATCACAGCTATAACAAAATTACAAAACACTTTCACATATGCAGAACACATCACAAATGCCAACCACACCTACAGCGACATAAACACAGACATGGAAATTCTACATATTCAACCGAAAAGCCAGACGAAATTTATAGAGACATAAAAAAACACATCCAGATGGAATTCTCAACACACAACTCAATGTCAGAAGACACACATTCTCTGACTCCATATTACACTACACAAACACATCCCCACAGGAAACACAAACAAATGGCGCGAAGACCAACACCACCACTTCTGAAGATAGCCAATAACGGGCTGAAATTAGTCAATCAGGTACTGTACCTAATAATTGACACGCGAAATGTAACACAATTCAACTGAGCAGATCAGAGCTTCAGGTGTGGCATTATTTTGAACAACTACATACTCATTTTCTCATGCTTCTTTGCAATCGAAATGTAGGTCTACTTGTAGTTCGTCATGTTACATTCCCCTGGTACGTCTCTGAATAGTAGTACTACCTCAAATTCGAACCTTTAAATGCACAGCACGGTTATGAAACTTCTGGAATGAAGAAACAAAGTGTAGTGTTCAGAGAGGTATTCAGAGCACTTATCCTCCACACCTGAACTACATGTATTCCAAACCCACATCGGCTGATTACACTAAGGTTCGCTGAGTTCCAGGTTTCAGGCAGGCACCTCACCTCTGGATCCTAGTGGTCAGCCGTAGATGTCGGCCAGATGTCCCAAATTGTGGAATTTGTGTGCAGCCCTCTCCGTCGCCAGGCGATCAGGAAATGCTTTGGAATGATAATAGAATGGAGACTGTACGGAATGAAGTTTAAGGTTAATAAATAGGAGAAACCGAGAAAAACCGTACCTACGACTTTTTCCGTGATAAATGTCATTACTTATTTTTCAATAAATAAGTCAAAAGAAGAATAGCAATTGTAAAGGAAGCTTTTAATAGAAAAAGGATCTTCTGTAGACCTCTGGAGAAAGAACTAAGAAATAGACCAGTGAATGTGTGAAGTGTAGAATTGTGAGAGGCATAAACATGGACATTATGACGAAGTGAAGAGAAGAGAATAGAAGTATTTAAAATGTGGATATAGGGAAGGATAGAGCGTGTGAAATGGACAGACAGAGTAAGAAACGAAGCTGTGTTGGAAAGAGTGGATGAAGAAAGAATGATGCTGAAACTGATCAGAAAGAGGAAAAGGAATTGGCTGGGTCACTGGTTGAGAAGAAACTGCCTACTGAAGGATGCACTGGAAGGAATGGTGAACGGGAGAAGATTTCGTGGTAGATGATAGACGACATTACGATATATGGATCATATGCGGAGACAAAGAGGAAGGCAGAAAATAGAAAAGACTGGAGAATGCTGGGTTTGCAGTGAAAGACCTGCCCTTGTGCATAACACTATGACTGAATTGAATCCTCGGTCTTACCGGTACCGTAACCCGGACAGACCGAAGGTCTTGACTTCTCAGATACTGCAGAGGCTATATACACGTTAGTGCAGTGCAGTTTCAAGAGGGTTTATTTAATGAATCGTGTCATCCAGGTGTGACAAAAGAAGCAAACTTGTGATAATTATTTGGCTATCAATCTACGAATATGCATATGCAGAGGAAATGAAGTCATTACTGCCTCCATTAAATGTCTCTGAACATGTTAGATTAGGAGTAAACGAAGTATTAGTCATCTGGTATATTTGAACCTCCAATTAAAACTAGCTTGAATGATAATATTACACATTTCTGAATGAGTTTCCGGTGATGTGGCATTGGCAATGGGGAAGGTTGCGCAACTAGAAGCTCCATTGTTTTATACTGTTAGCAATTACTGACTTATCAGAGTTATCTTCAAGGATTCCAACCGTTCTTTTCTGTCGGTGAATTCATCTGTCCACTTATTTTTCTGACTCTTTTTATAGCTCTGCGGCAACATTTTATCTTAGTCCTATCGGATAGGCAAAAGTATTACATTTTTATATTCATGTCCACAGAGCGTTCTAAGTTTAGAAAATACAATCGGTTATATAGGAGTCTTCTTATTGGATATCCAATTTATTTGTAACATAACTAAAATAAGTTATTTACGTATTTTATGACATATCTAAATTAACAGAATTATAATACATCTAAATGCTGTAACTAAGCATTGCTTCGAATAGGCCTGTAAACGCTTTGCAGTGCTTATAAATAGAGTTATATACGAGTATTAGTTTGTTGTATTTCTAATAACCGAATAAAGCCACCGGCGTAGCTCAGTCGTCAGAGACACTTGTCTTCTGATCCGGAGCTGCGCTCGGGCGTGGGTTCGATTCCCACTTGGGCTGATTACCTGCTTGGGTTTTTCCGAGGTTTTCCCCAACCTTAAGACGAATGTCGGATAATTATAGCGAATGCTCGTCCTCATCTCGCCAAATCTCATCTCGCTATCACCAATTCCATCGACGCTAAATAACTGAGTAGTTAATAGGCCTACAGCATCGTCAAATAACCAACTAAAATATAACAAAATAAATGGAATAGATTTACTTCTGTTATTTTATACACGTTATAAAATGGGTAAATATCTTATTTTAGTTATATTACAAAGAGGGGGGATGTTCGCTAAGAAGACGCCTATACATTCTATCCAATGGTATTTTCGAAAATCCGAAGGCTCTAGGCTATAGAAGTCAAATATGAGAATAACGTTGTCATATTTAAGCTTCTGTGAGAGGGACTATTTTCATAACGTTATCAAAAATCGAGTATGTGTCTTGACTCACATTGGTCCATTATGCGCCTTATAGCTAGGCCTATACTTATAAGAGTCGAAGAAATGACCTAGGTGGCATCTGTGAATCCGACGCTGACAGACGGGCCATCTTGCCTCAGATTCAAGTCCCATCCCCAGACGAGAACCTGATACGCACCAGGGCCCAAGCCCCAAACCCTTCCTATAACAGCATCGGAAACCAGTGTCACTCCCAAGACTACCTCAGCCTATTTTTAACTATTGAATATAACAGATAAAATGAGGAAAGGCGGAGAGTGTTTTTGAAATGAGAAAAAGGAACGGAAGTATCCCAAGAAAACACTGCACAGCAACATCTGCTCTGTGTATCATAAATTCCATTACCACGTCAGGAACCGAACCCGCGTCTCTTACTTGCAAGACCATCGAACTACCACCGAGTCACAGACGCGGCTTCATCGTCCCCGAATACCCGTTGTGATTAACAGGGCATTAAATGAATAATTGCAGTAGCATACGATTTACAAGTGATATACTGTTCTGCAAAGGGAATGCTGCACTTAGGGTCAATATAAGTTGACCTCATACGAAACATGAATGGATAATCTTTAATTGCACGAAACTACATGTTAATCCCTGATGTAACATTTATCAGACATATAATCGAAGGGATATAATACATGGAACACATGCTTGAACATAGTATACAATGCCACCATCCCATAACCCCGCTCGGAAGCATTCAAATCACCATACAAAGGCACCCCGAAGATACTAGAAAACAAAGGCAAGTGCAAGAGGCCAAGTATCTTCAGTTCAATTGCACATGTGTTCGTGCACTGAGGCTTCATATTACAGCACGGGAGAGAAACAATGGATTAAGTCACGTTCAGCACTCGAAAGAACTGAATCGGTCGTTTGTAGAATCACCTGAGTCCATATTTTTTACGAAAATAAGTTACTATTATCATAGCAAACAATAAGAGTAAGCTTTCCGTTCCATGTGTAAACATTAGCTCGAGAAATGTCTGTTTGATGCATCCCAAATCTTGCCTTTCTTTTTAGACACACATCTGTCCTGAATTGATAATATTACAAATGTGTACCAATTTAAGCTTGTTACATAGGCATGAACCTCATAAAGGAATATTATGAAGCAATGCCTAGTGTACAGCCTTTCTTCTCAGATTACTGCGAGGATATTATCACAGTCTAGTATATACAGCGCGAAGCTCAATACGTAGTAAATATGCAAAAATTAGATAGTTGCTCACCAATAGGATCGCTAATATCGCCTCATTACAGGCAATGAAAAATAGTACCGTCACAGTCTATTATTTCTAGCACCCTCAAAACTCTAGTTTCGTGACTGTATATAGTAGACTGTAATATTATCCATATTGGATATGGTCTAATGGTATTTTTTACGCTCCGTTAAGCCGCCTGCTAGCTCAGTTGGCAGAGTGCTAGCTTACGGCGACGCAGTTCAAATCTCGGCGATGGTAGAGTTATATTTGTTAGATAATGTCAAGAGTGAGGGTTTTCTTCCGAATTCTCCAGTTTTTTCCTCGCCATTCCACCAACATTCTCCAGAAACCTTCTTTCATTAAGGCGTTAGGTACAGCTTACAGCAGTAAAATTTTTGGAAATATTCAACATTTTTTTTTTCTCCATTAGTGTATCTTGTACAATAATAAAAATTGGTATGTGTAAAACACTGTCCTTCATTTCATTTTGTTGAAGTTTTGACCGATAAGCAAAGCACAATAGGTTAGGATTAAATGGGTTCGTCTAATGCTTATCTATTAATTATCTAATTATTAAGCATTAGACGGACCCATTTAATCCTAACCTATTGTACTTTGATTATCTATTAATTATCTATTAATAGATAAGCATTAGACGGACAAATTTAATCCTAACCTATTGTACTTTGCTTATCGGTCAAAACTTCAACAAAATGAAATTACCTAATGCTAGTCAAGCAAAATTATTCAACATATTCTTAAATACTAAAATAAAGATACTTAAAGCTAATGATAATATATGGTTTAACACACAATGTTTAGAAAACAGGGTTACACCTAAATATGCGACATTAAAAAACAATTAATAGATAAGCATTAGACGGACCCATTTAATCCTAACCTACTGTCCTTCTGCCATATGAAAAAAATATTTTTACTATTAAAAAAATTATTTATATATATTTTTTTTTTCGAAATTAAAAATGGTGGCAGTTTGCTGTGCTGTGATGAAGCATTTCCCTCATAACTCATAAATTTGTTAACTTTTTCATGTTCTCTCTCTTTTACTTTATTGCTGAAACTCATGTTTACAATACCATGTTCGTTCAACTACAGTCCCTAATAAATAATACTTTTTTATTTTGTGTTAGAAGAAAATACTGATATTTGACCACTTCTAAATGATTTTTTTAATCAGAAAATCTATTAAAGGTAGAGAAGTGATCTTACATCATATTGTGGATATGACATGCATAAATACACACAAAAAATTTAATGACATAATGTTGGATAGTTTTTGAGTTATGTGGGAAACACTTCATCACTGCATAGTGAATTGAATTAAAAAAAAAAAAAGTAAATAATATTTTTAAATCGTAAAAATATTTTTTTCCATATAGCAAAACGATAGTGTTTTACACATACTAATTTTCATTATTGTACAAGATACAGTAATGGATGAAAAAAATGTTGAATATTTCCAAAATTTTACTGCTGTAAGCTGTACCTAACCCCTTAACATCTCCGTCTCCAAAAGTAGGGCAACTCTTATGTTTGCATGAGGCCGAATCCATTGTCCGTCATGATGAGTGTCCTAGGCCAGTGTTTCTCAACCTTTTTTTCTAAACGTACCCCCCTTAGGCTTTCAACATTTTTTTTAGCAGGATACCCTAATTTTTTTCTCTCTTGTACGGAGGAGGAACCCGAAGGTTTACTCTGCAACCTAAGACATTGTGTTTGTCACTCCTATTCTGTGATGTTCCGGTAGCCGAACGGTCGTGCTCTTGTACAAGTAGAGCACACCGCACCGTGAACTTAACGCGAGCTATAATATGGATGAGAATATGTGAATTAATGATGGCGAAATGAGTCCGAGGTCCAACGCCGAAAGTTACCCGACAATCCTGCTTCGATTGATTGAAACCCCCGGAAAAAAACCCAACCAGGTAACTTGTCCTAACCAAAATTTGAACCCAGGCCCGCTCAATTCACGGTCAGATGTGCTAACTGTTACTCCATAGCGGTGGACAGGGTACCCTTGTAGTAAATTCCATAACAAGCCAATTTTAATTCTTAACGAACATTATGAAAAATACTATTAGGCATATTGTATATAGGGTAGACCAGTGTAAAGCGGCCTATTGGGTAAAACGGCCATGTGTAAGAATGCCTTTATCAGTGGTGCTATCTTGCGGATTATGTATTGCACTACGACAAGGCTGCGTATGAAAAAGATCTGTGAAATCGTGGATGATTGTCTTCAAAGTTTATGGTTCTTTCGCTACAAAAAGTGTTTTTGGAGGTTCTGACCTAACGCTTCAATGAGATGACCACGACGTCTGACTCCGCGTCCTCCTCTTACCATCATATCACACACACCTCATCGATTCGAGTGACTGAGTAACAAACTTCCAGAATACCAATAATTGTAACCTTCTCTTCTGAACATCTGACTTTAAATTTTAATTTTAATTATCAATATTCAATAAATACACACAATTTTATGATTGAAACTTGTTATATAACGTCTAAATGTTCAAATAGTGTGTTCATCACTTTATATGACTGTTAGTTTAAAAATTTTACAAAATGTTTTATCAACGGTAATCTCACTAATCTCACTAGATTATCTAGAGAAAATCAAAACTCGAGTGTAATTTAATTGACTATTACACGATTAGAAGAAGGTATATAAAGATTAGAAGTAACAAAATACTCCAACACAATAAAATATTATTGACTGACGAAAATACAACTGTCTTCAAATGTATTATTGTACCATCTCAATAATACGCCAGATGGCAGTAGTGTGTTATGATTAGCTGTTTTCTTGTTATCAGTTGTGCCAACTATGGAATCTGTTGTTGTTGTTGTTATTGTTGTTGTTTTCTAATGCCAGGCGTTTGACTATAAAGTCATTTGACCTCTTGCACTCCAATATTTTTCGAAGATATTATCATGGTCAGCCACTTACTTACTTACTTACAAATGGCTTTTAAGGAACCCGAAGGTTCATTGCCGCCCTCACATAAGCCCGCCAGCGGTCCCTATCCTGAGCAAGATTAATCCAGTCTCTATCATCATACCCCACCTCCCTCAAATCCATTTTAATATTATCCTCCCATCTACGTCTCGGCCTCCCTAAAGGTCTTTTTCCCTCCGGTCTCCCAACTAACACTCTATATGCATTTCTGGATTCGCCCATACGTGCTACATGCCCTGCCCATCTCAAACGTCTGGATTTAATGTTCCTAATTATGTCAGGTGAAGAATACAATGCGTGCAGTTCTGTGTTGTGTAACTTTCTCCATTCTCCTGTAACTTCATCCCGCTTAGCCCCAAATATTTTCCTAAGCACCTTATTCTCAAACACCCTGAACCTATGTTCCTCTCTCAGAGTGAGAGTCCAAGTTTCACAACCATACAGAACAACCGGTAATATAACAGTTTTATAAATTCTAACTTTCAGATTTTTGGACAGCAGACTGGATGATAAGAGCTTCTCAACCGAATAATAACACGCATTTCCCATATTTATTCTGCGTTTAATTTCCTCCCGAGTGTCATTTATATTTGTTACTGTTGCTCCAAGATATTTGCATTTTTCCACCTCTTCGAAGGATAAATCTCCAATTTTTATATTTCCATTTCGTACAATATTCTGGTCACGAGACATAATCATATACTTTGTCTTTTCGGGATTTACTTCCAAACCGATCGCTCTACTTGCTTCAAATAAAATTTCCGTGTTTTCCCTAATCGTTTGTGTATTTTCTCCTAATATATTCACGTCATCCGCATAGACAAGAAGCTGATGTAACCCGTTCAATTCCAAACCCTGCCTGTTATCCTGAACTTTCCTAATGGCATATTCTAGCGCGAAGTTAAAAAGTAAAGGTAATAGTGCATCTCCCTGCTTTAGCCCGCAGTGAATTGGAAAAGCATCACATAGAAACTGACCTATACGGACTCTGCTGTATGTTTCACTGAGACACATTTTAATTAATCGAACTAGTTTCTTGGGAATACCAAATTCAATAAGAATATCATATAATACTTCCCTCTTAACCGAGTCATATGCCTTTTTGAAATCTATGAATAACTGATGTACTGTACCCTTATACTCCCATTTTTTCTCCATTATCTGTCGAATACAAAAATCTGATCAATAGTCGATCTATTACGCCGAAAACCGCACTGATGATCCCCAACAATTTCATCTACGTACGGAGTTAATCTTCTCAAAAGAATATTGGACAAAATTTTGTACGACGTCAACAAAAGTGGTATTCCTCGAAAGTTACCACAGTTGGTTTTGTCCCCCTTTTTAAAAATAGGTACAATTATGGACTCCTTCCATTGTTCTGGTACAATTTCCTTTTCCCAAATAGCAAGTACAAGTTTATAAATTTCGCTATATAATGCGCTTCCGCCCTCTTGTATTAATTCTGCTGGAATTTGATCGATACCTGGAGACTTGTACTTTTTCAGATTTTCTATCGCAATTTCGACTTCTGAAAGCGTGGGTTCGGGTATAAATGGCTCAGCAGTTTGTATTTCAATTTCGTCCCGATCATTTCTATTTGGCCTATGTACATTTAGTAGTTGCGCAAAATAGTTTTTCCATCTGTTTAGGATTGATGGAGAGTCTGCAAGCAAGTCACCATTCTCATCCTTGATCACGTTTACCCTTGGCTGATATCCGTTCTTAAATTCCTTTATACCCTTATATAAATCTCGAATGTTTTTATTCTTACTATTTGTTTCTACCTCATTCAGTTTTTCCTTCAAGTAACCTCTCTTTTTATTCCTAAGTGTACGACTTGCTTCCCGTCTTTCATTGAAATAATTATCTCTCTTCTCCTCGACTGGATCCTGTAAGAATTTCAATTTTACCTGTTTCCTTCTTTCTACTACCATGCAACAATCTTCATCAAACCACGGTTTCTTTTTCTTAGTTTCATAATAACATATGCTCTGCTCAGCTGCAATTTTGATACTATCTCTGATATTTTCCCACACGCTATTAACATCTAATTCTTTCTCAACGTCGTCGGAACTTTCTAAAGTGGCAAACCTATTCGAAATTTCGACCTGATAATTTTGCTTAGTTTCCTCGTCTTTTAATTTCAGAATATTGAATTTAGTAATATTAACTTGTTGCTCTACTCGCTTGGCTACTGATAATCTTTCTCTTAATTCTCCAATCACCAAATAATGGTCAGAATTACAGTCTGCACCCCTGAAAGTTCGAATATCTACTATACTAGTATGTCTCCGTTTATCTATCAAGATGTGATCTATTTGGTTGTGTGTCAATCCATCTGGAGAAGTCCAAGTATATTTATGTATATTTTGTACTTTTGACAATTAAATTTTTCGATGTGGCAAAGTTGACTAATCTAACTCCATTGTCACTAATAATTGCGTGTAGGCTCTCTTTTCCAATAGTTGGTCTAAAAATATCCTCCCGTCCTACTTTAGCATTGAAATCCCCCAATAAAATTTTCATGTGATATCTAGGGAAATGATCAAAAGTATGTTCCAATTCCTCATAGAAGCCATTCTTTATATGGTCGTCTTTCTCTTCTGTAGGGGCGTGAGCATTTATAACTATGATGTCGCACCATCTACCCTTAAGTACTAAATATGATAACCTGTCACTGATAAATTCGACCTTTTTTACTGCTGATCTTATTCTTTTATGAACAAAGAATCCTGTTCCTAATTGGTGATTATTGTTTCCTTCCCCATAATACAACAAGTAATCTCCTATTTTTGATATGCCATTCCCATCTAACCTAACCTCTTGTACTCCCACGAAGTCTATTCTATATCTAGCTAGTTCTTTAGCTACTAATGTTACCCCTCCTGTTCTATAAAGACTAGTTACGTTCCAAGTGCCAAATCTCAAAACCTTATTCCTTTGCTGTGGTCATGCCAGAGAATCAGTCCTATTCCGAGGCTTATTATAGGGATACGTAACAAGCTGTTTTTTACGGTGATGGGTTGTTAGCCCTTCGCCCAACCCCCAAGCTGGAGGACCACCCCTTATCGGCTGTCCACGACTGCTTATTCAATATATTCGCAGCTACCCTCCATATCTGGAGGCCGTCTCCTCTATCCGCAACCTGAGGACGCGCCATGCCGTGGTGATAGGGACCCACAATACATGGCATGGTCAGCCACTGAAGCACAGATTTTGAGAAATCTTCATTGAAGTCTGTGGACGGTTACTAGTCAAGAAGGCTTTTTTGATTCAGTTTCATTTTTATTAAAACATTTGCATTCCATTTCAATCATCCGGATCCCAGTAATCAACGTCACTTGACAGATGATTTTCAATAAATCTTAGTATTAAACAATATCTGATACGTGACTATCCATAATATCATATAGCAGAAGCTATAACATACATAATATAAACAAGTGTTAGAAAAGTTTTAATTAGGGATGGTGAAATAAACAAGAAACGTTTTAATTAACGATGACGAAATAAAAAATAATCATGAATAATTTTAAAAGAAACAATTATTGAAAGTACAATTTTCAAATTTGAATGTTTTAGTGGTTGGTGGTTCAGTTGATGTTATATTGGACGTGTGCGTAAAAGAAGTGAACTCGTTGATGTATACGGTGTATCCCTCAACTTATTCATGATTTCCGAATGGTGCTCTTCATTTATTATTGTAAATAGGGTTTCAGGGAAGATGCATAGCTATGACCAGTGATCTTTATTAATTCTTGTTCTTGAATGCCAGTGCGAGTCATATTTGAAAGTGCTGTGCATCGACTGGAGTGGTTTGTAATTTTCTGTTTTTTGACGTCCAGACCAGTGCAGTTTGAAATGTTGGAAAACAAAGAAACAAATGCTAGGGTAGTGATAAAAATAAACAAATGCTAGGGACGCGATAAAATTAAACAAATGCTAGGGATGCGATAAAATTGTGCGATAAGCAGCCATGATTGGTTGAAAGACGTCCTTTCGTACCGTATTATTGGTCAAAAGTAGTGTGACATAGTAAAAGTGTAATAGTCACATTAAAATGACTTAGAATCACATTTTATATCATATTGTTTTAAACAGTTTTGATTTTTATTTATAATGTGTGTATATATATTTTTCTCTTGTAATTCACCTATTTATAAGGACAAAAACTTAAGTTGGAATACTCACCTCACACACACATGTAAAATAATTTTTATGAAAATTCGCATACTGAAAATAATCCGAAATTTCCTTCTGTTGGTTCTCAAGAAGAATTTAGTGCAGTTACTCTCGATGCCTCATTTTGATTAATGTGACACACTCTACACTGACCTTAACATGGACTGACAGGCTGCAGCGTGTTCATAATACATGAGTTCGATTTATTTGCAACGTCCGTAGATCTGACCGTATCACACCTTCACTAAATATGCTGTCCTGGGTCCGTCTCAAAGAGCGAAGAACTATTCACTCTCTTCAATATTCTTCAGAACTCAAACACTAGCTACTTAGCTTCTCGTTTTTAACATTTGTCCTCATATCACGAAATAGATACTCGTTCACAACACCATATCACACTCTCCATTCCTAAACAAAGAACATCCTTCTACTCTTCATCTTTCACAGTCTCTGCAGCTCATCTCTGGAAGTCTCTACCACAACATGTCAGAGACTATCGGACATTGTCTAGTTTCAAAAATAAACTAAAATTGCACTTTTTCAATTCAGATTCCTTTCAATTATAAGCCCTTTTCTCTGCGACAGTTTTGTAAAAAATATATATATTTCTTTTCCTTTCTTTCCCCTTTTTGTTCTTTTGATCACCAGATGAATTTATTATCATACCCTTTTATTGTGAATTTCATTTAATTTTCGTATTTCTTTTCTCCTTTTTATTATTATTTTATTAGATTTCATTTTGTTATATTCTTCCTTACGTTTTCCATATTAACTATCTGTACTAAATGAGTTGCTTTTATTTTATTCCAATGTATTTTACTTTCTTTTTTCTATCATGGTATTATTTTCATGTTGTTTAGTGTCGATTTTGTTATGCTATTATTATTTTTTTGCAATATGTTAGTATTCTGGTCTTTAACTTTTTGTTAAATTTTCACTGCTTGTATACTTTGTGATCTGGAAGGGTGTAAGAGAAGGTCATATGGCCTTAACTCGGTCAGTATAAATTATTATTATTATTATTATTATTATTATTATTATTATTATTATTATTATTATTATTATTATTATAAATAAATTGCTATTATGCTCAATTTGTCAATTTATATCTGTACACCAGAAGATAATTTAAAAAAAATCGAAAACATTTGTGGGTATATAACCTTGTGATATGAAATAACAGAAAATTGTTTCTGTTTTAATTGATAATTTGACTGAAATTATAAAATAATTCATTATTATAAATAAATAAAAGTTGATTTGATTTATTTACTTACCCCACGTGTGTTATAAGTTTAAATTACAAGGCCTACCAACAACATCGGTAAGGTTGTTAAAAAGACACGATCGGCCAAAAATGATAAAACGAGTATCATGATTCCGAATGAAAACTCATAATTGCCTTCAGGTTCAAATTAACTACTGCAACTATGTGCCTAGGTACTTATGCAGTCATCCACGTTATTGCATTGAAAGAGGCACGATTTCTCCCCTGACCCTCTTTCACATATTCAAACTGCTCATGCATTCAGATACAATCACCTTAAGAAATTACTATTAGTCCATTATACCACAACAGAGAATAATATGATTGATAACAGCACACGGTCTGTCCTGCGAATCATTTGCATGTGATAGCAACGAACGTGGAATAACGATCGCGATCTACAGATTATGGATACAAATATGCTATTGATGTCCATTGTATTTGCGAGCTAAAATGGAATAAGGGGTCTAGTATTCCTTTTATGATTCAATATTTGCACAAACGTCTTTCAGAACTGTTAAATATTCCTCTATGAGTTTCTTAAAGGGAATCATGTATATAAAAAAGTATTTACATCTGAACTACTCGTACATTCAATTATTCTGCTGAAGTTATTACAATTCTAAATGACTTGGTATCTCAGTTGGCAAAGTACTGACTTACGATGACCACGGACCCGACTTCAAATCTCGGCGATGGCTGTAGTTGTGCTGAACAAAGCCAAGGTTGTGGGGGTTTTTCTCGGGGTTCTTCCATTTTTCAATCGTCATTTCACCAACACTCTCCACAGTTCCCTTTTATCATCACTTCCGTTTCGAAAAATATGGCACCTCCTGTGTTTGCATGACGTCAGAGCCGCCGTCCACCACAGCAGATGACCCCTTCGGTTTGTCCAAAGGCCGGTAGATGGCAGTGACAGTGAGTTCTAGAGGACTCGTAATTCTGTATATGGGGCACAAAAGCCCCCACAGACTCCTGATTGCCTGAAGGAAATATAACGACTCATACATATGGACTAAATATCTATGAGCAACGGCAGATCACTGCCAGAGGTATGGTATGCGAATTGGAAGAATGAAAATAAATGCGTGAAGTGGCGGATGGCCGAGCAAGCTTAACCGTGCAGTACAATGGACACGCAAATCATTTCACCACGGATGCACGAAAAGGTTCTTTAGGCTTCAGTACATAGCAATGCTGCATGTCCTGCCAGATGAGAGCCTTTATACCTGTATTAGTGTTGCTAAGAATATTCACTTTAGGAGTATTTAGCTAAAGGTATGAAGGTACTGTACGTAGCAACATAGAGACAAAGATCCAGGGGCGGTTATTCAGGTGAAGTAGGTGAAGTGTCACTTCATATATTTATGTGTAAAACACAATTTTATCTCGTATTAATAATTAATTCTAGTTATTACCGGTGCGTATTTATAAAATAAAAAAAGTTTTCTTTTCAGTCGTTATGAACAGTGTTTAGTTGTATAAATAGTACCTGGAACCGTCCGCTGAATAGAATAATGTCAATTGTTACGAGCGCCGAGCGGTGGCTATTGGAACTTACAATATAGTAGAGGTGAAATTATTTGGATTCCCATTCTTATACAGCACTTGGTTTCCATGGTAACGTGACGTCACTCACTAAAGAAATATTATATGAGTGAAGTGCGTTTCTGAGTCTTTCAGTTACGGAGAATAATTGCCAGACTTGTAGGTGGAGTACAGCGTATTCCGAATCTCCCATCTCGTTCAAAGAAAAGATAGCATAAACAATTTATTTCTTGAACCGGTAGTAATAACGGGTCCGTTGACATGTTCGCTCATAAGCCATTAACATATTGTTTTTACGTTGTGCTCATTACAAACAATACAGCAGAACTAAAGCAGAACACACCGCCATGACACAACAGTGCACGATGTTATTCGTCTGCTAATTCCCGCCCTATACAAGAACCAATCAGATTCACTGATGGCGGCTGATGGAGACTGCCACCACATCTGCAAGTTGAAGGCACCGGTGCGACACCGGTGGAGCATCAATGACGTCATCGGTGGAATTCGGAACACCGTGATGCCATCGGATTGCTCACCGGTGAGATTCGGAATACGCTCGTAACCAGTTTGCAGATCTAACGGTACTAATAATACAGAAGGGTTGAATCTGGTCTCCAAGGCGGGGGGGCTATTGTTTAAGGGCAGTGAAATTTTACAGTATGTACTACCTGACTCGAGAATAGTATTCTCATTCCTTGTGTCCAAGCAGCCTCTCCTGCAGTGGTAAATTAGCTGGCTTTATGTTATTTTATCAGGAATACATCCCACATACATTCGCAAAATTTAAAATTATTTTCCGCGGCGTGTATTATTTCTTCTCATGAGCTCGTCAGTTTTTATCCAGCTCTTGTATTGAAAGTTTAACGCGCGTGTAAATGTACACATATAGTTTAATACTGTGTACGTATATATTAACTTATTATTTAATGTATTTAGAGTATAGAGTGATAATGTTTAATCACTATAGTACTATGATACAAATGCGAGTACTTAGGTACTAGTATATAGAAAATTTTGGTAAAAGAGTGCAAAATATGTATCCCGAAAATGACACAGTTTGTAATTTATTATAAATGCCGTTTTGTAGGCTCAAATATGAGGATAAAAAATGTTTTCAATTCTGGACGATCTACAGTTCCATTTGTTCTTTGTTTTAAAAAGTGCTAAGAAAAGAGAGAAGTTGTATAAAATAATTTTAAAAATTTCTTCCAATGAAAGAAGCTTTTCTGTTTGAAAAGATTGAAAATTTCACTCCGAATGCTACATCACAGGGAGGGACTTTCATCATTAGTCCCATAGCTTCGCATAGAGATAGACTATACTGTCCACACTCAGTTAAACTCAGACATTTTATGAAGACATCATCGACAGGTTTGCTGCTTAAAAGATAGGAGGATTGACTTGGTATGCAAGAAATTGGGTGAGCCCTGAAATAAATTAATTTTCCTGTTTGCATGTCTTCTAGAACTAGTAAAATTGCACGTAGTTTACGAATAGTAGGCCTATACATTATATTGGTAAAACTATTAATGCATTTGTTTATGTGAACAGCACTTCACCTATATTTTTAAGGCGAGCCGCTACTGCAAAGATCTTATGCACCTTACCATTAGAAAGAAGGATATGACTAGTACCACGTTCTGGAAGTCTTTTACATTCAGGAAAGATCCTGTAGTACTAAATTTAACAAGAGGCTAAGAGCATCTCGGGGCCCATTCTGGACATTTTTTCAACACATGAAATCACGCAAAAACTCGGGACTTAACCCGGGACCTTTCAGTCCGTAACCAGTTTCTGTACTACATGAACTACCTGGCTGCGTAAAAAATGTTTAAATACACATTTAAGCTTGTATCTTTTATTTACTTATTAGTTAACACACCTATTTGTTCATCGTATTTTATATTTTTCTGTAATTAGTTAATTAATTAAATCGATTAATAACGTGCTGAAATTATAGGACGAGGAAACTAAGCAACACTATTAGGTCGAAATTTCAAATAGGTTTGTCGCTCTATCAAGTTTCAACGAAGTAGAGAAAAATTAGATATTAATAGGGTGTAGAAAAATATCAGAGATAATATCATTTGCAGCTGAGCAGAGCATAGGTTATTATGAAACTAAGAAAAAGAAACCGTTTTGATGAAGATTGTTCCATGGTAATAGAAAGAAGGAAACAGGCAAAATTGAAATTCTTACAGGATCCACTTCAGGCGAATAGAGATAATTATTTCAAAGAAAGACGGAAAGCAAGTAGTATACTTAGGAAGAAAAAGAGAGATTACTTGAAGAAAAAACTCAACGAGGTAGAAATAAATAGGAAAAATAAAAACATTAGAGATTTATATAAGGGCATAAAAGATTTTAAGAACGGATTCAGGCAAGGGTAAACGTGATCAAGGATGACAATGGCGACTTGCTTGCAGACTCTCAATCAATCCTGAACAGAGGGAAAAACTATTTTGAGCAATTACTAAATGTACATAGGCCAAATAGAAATGATCGGGACGAAATTCAAATACAAATGCTGAGCCATTTATACCCGAAGCCACACTTTCTGAAGTCGAAATATTGCGATAGAAAATCTGAAACTACAAGTTTCCAGAAATCGATCAAATTCCAGTAGAATTAATACAAGAGGGTGGAAGCGCATTATCTAGCGGAATTTATAAGCTTGTACTTGCTGTATGGGAAAAGGAAATTGTACCAGAACAATGGAAGAAGTCCATAATTGTACCTATCTTTAAGAAGGAAGACAAGACTAACTATAGCCTAATAACTTTCGAGGAATATCACTTTTGTTGACGTACGAAATTTTGTACAATATTATTTTAAGAAGATTAACTCCATATGTAGATGAAATTATTGGGGATCATCAGTGTGGTTTTAGCCGCAATAGATAGACTACTGATTAGATTTTTTTTGTATTCGACAGATATTGGAGAAAAAATGGGGGTATAAGTACATCAGTTATTCATAGATTTCAAAAAGGCATATGACTCGGTTAAGTGAGAAGTTTTATATGATATTCTTATTGAATTTGGTATTCCCAAGAAACTAGTTTGATTAATTAAAATGCGTCTCAGTGAAACGTACATCAGAGTCCGTATAGGTCAGATTCTGTCAGATCTTTTCCAATTCACTGCGGGCTAAAGCAAGGAGATGCACTATCACCTTTACTTTTTAACTTTGCTCTAGAATATGCCTTAGTAATTTGTCTTGTGTAATTATTTTACTCTCTTACTCAATTTTTACTTTATTTTGAAATAAAATTATTGGAACAACAAAAAAAGACAGAGTTTTTAATATATCTTTTCACAATGTTCTAAAACTTGGAAATGCGTCTATAATGTCTCTCTCCATTTAAAAATTCGTTCATCAATAACTTCCAAACCGTTACATTTCGGACAAAAGTATATGAGGTTAAATCGATGTAGATTAACTCAGGCTACATTATCCTGAATTATTTTACATTTCTCCTGGGACACTCTGTATAGACAGTACATATCGCCTACTGAACAAAATGCCTAGTGAAATGTAATTATTTCTTATAATATTATTTTTAATTTGTAAAATATCATGTTTCTAAGATTAAGAGTGGTCTAATATTTGTTTACATTTCGATTGAACGTGAATGCAATTGCCATTGGCCTTGCGCCCAACACATACCAATACACAACAGAGAACAGAGTAACAAACGACTGCTTCAGTGTACAGTAAATCCTGTATCAAACGACACTGCTGGTTCCATGAAAAATTGGTCTTTCAGAGGGCTGGTCTGTCAATAGGGAGAGTTTTTTTGACACAAATAATTGGTTAAAACGTTTCTATGTTAATCAAATAAAAAAAACATGAGGAATATTGCTAACAATTAAAGCTTGACATAGGAACTTTATTTCTTATTTTGCGTTATTGTTTATTTTCTTCTTTGGTTCATTACATACTCAGCTTCACAAAATCATAAATTGAACTCTGCTTTTTTTAACCTAATTTTCAAAACTATCCTTTAACATGTTAAAAAAAACTTCAATTATATACGTTCTCCATTCATACAGTCCACTGGTTCCGATTGTTGAATTAGCTGAATATTACATAAGGCTTCTTCTAGTGACATTTTTTCGGATTGAAATTCTCTCTTGATTTTAATCTCGTTATCGGAGGGCTGAACACAGGATTTTTCTAATAGGTAGCAGGAAGAAAAAATAAATTATTGCACTGTAATTAACAAGTAACAATTTGATTTTTCTGTACAAAACGAAAAGTAAAACCGTCATACGGCATGAGAAATCTTACCTTCCAAGAAACTGTTAAACAGCGGTGCAAATAACCCTTTGTCATACCTCGAAAGCCGTTAGCAAACGGTCTTTGTACTTTTTTCCTAGTAATACCCAATATTTCTTAAGAGATTAGGGACAGAGTTGGGCATTCAACATGAATACGGTACCACTTAACAGCTTTGCCAAACATCATTTTAACTTCTAGTACTGTAACGAATTTCTTGGAATTTATTTAGGCTACAGTAATGTAATAAAGTACTAAATTGTAAATTTTAAAAATACAGTATGGTCTTTTAAAAGGGATAAAATTAAGAAAATGGCTACTCAATCACTGGTCGGGGAAGAGGTGGTCTCTTAAAAAAGGGCTGTGATTTAGATTGGTTTTATGGATGTTTAATTCGGTTCTTTAAAAAATCGGTCTTTAGGAAGAGTGGTCTCTAAATAGGAGTGGTCTTTCAGACAGGTAAATAATGACTGTCTATTCACATTTTAAAAAATGTGAATGAATGAATGAATGAATGAATGAATGAATGAATGAATGAATGAATGAATGAATGAATGAATGAATGAATGAATGAATGAAATAGCCTTTGAATTTCCCGTGAAGGGCTATGGCCTCCTAAAAAGGGGAGCTCTTTAGAGATCATGCGGTGAGCTAATCCGCATGACGACGGTAGATTCAGTTCTATATAAGTTTTGTTCATCGTTCGTGTGTGTACACTTTCACTCTCACTCGATACTGGCAAACTGTAGCGATATACTCACAATTTTTTTTTTCTGACAGTTACTGAAAAACTTAATTTGGCTTTTTTTTTTCAGTTATTTTTGCTCTTCCATCAGTATTTTTGTCTTACATTTGATATTGTTTACACCCTGTATAAATCCCACTTCGATTTTCCTGGACTCAAACCAGGTCTCAAACGTTGAAAGCAGTTACGCTACTCCAGTTCTGTCATTAAAGCATTCGGTTGCTAAATGATACAGACGAGTTGTGGTGTCTGACGAGCGCTGCAACAGTCTTCCACTCGATGATGTATGTACTGAGCGTACAGCAGCATGTAATAAAAACCAAGTAGTACCATATTACAGAGCCAATATTCTGATATGATTATCCGCGGCGAATGCATAATGCGAACAACTGCTCCGTCCATTCCTTAATAAATTTGCTTGTTAAAGCAGACAAGCAGCGGCCTACTACAGCAGCATTCCCGCATATGCAATGATGCTTCGTCAAAACGCTTTCGAACAAATAGAGAACAGACAGACAATACACGTACAGTAGGCCTACATACGAGCACTGGCAGCGTGAGATCAGTGCTGCCAGCTCCCGTCAATTCAGCAAAATATCCCTAGTTTATCAGCTAGGGTTCTAGTCCCAACGCAATTCTTCTTCCTTCTCTCTTTTTTCCAACAATTTCTCCTTCTATTGATTTTAATCCGATGAAATAAATGTTAAAAGTTCATACTTTCTAAATGATTTATATGTCAATCAATATAATTTTGAAAAAAAAAAAATCAATACCTTTAATGATATTCGAGCATTAATTACTTCATATATTATAGCTGATGAAATTATTATTATTATTATTATTATTATTATTATTATTATTACTATTATTTTCGGCTATATAATAACGCTGTATCAGTTATTAGGTTATTTAGCGTTGGTGACAGCGAGATTGTATTCGACTAGATGAGGCCAAGGATTTCTCACGGTATTACCTGATATTCGTCTTACAGTTCGGGAAAACGTCATAAAAACCCAACAAAGTAATGAACCCAGCTGAGCGCAGCTCTGGACCAGCATGTAAACGCGCTATCGCCTAAACTATGCAGAAGACTGTGATGCAATTAACAAACAGTTTTGTTTTTTTAATTTTGTTGAACTATAAGCCACCATGTGGTCTAGTGGCTAGAGCGCTGGACTTGATGCTTTCTTTAGACTCAAACGCATTCTACTAAATCGGCGGGGCAGTGTATTGAATAGAGATGAACAACGATCGAGAAAGCAAGACTAAAAGCGCCCGCAAAGCCGAAAACCCGCACGACAATGTTGTATACGTCGTGACTGATTGTGAGTGTTTCGAGATGTCGAGATTGATCACTCCCGAAGTCCCGAACGTCAAACAGCCTTGAATCGCCACAGTTATTTATACCTGACTGAACTTTTATTTACTTTAGCAAATGTTACATATGTATAAACAATCAAGTAGCCTATTTGAAACATCATCTCTACCTTCCAGTATATAATAATCCGTTCCCCAGTCTTTATTTAATTACCAGGTCCTTAATAAAAGGCTAGGAATTTTCTCTTCATATGTTTGAGATCAAGTGTGCAATCTCAAGTAAAAAGATATTAAAGTTATGTTTTATGTTTCTTAGACATGCAAATTTATTTGAGAATTGTTGTTTTTCTATTTATATAACTATAGGTAATAGCACATAATAGAACCAGAACGTTTTGATAACTAAGATACTGTTCTGTGTTGTCTTTTTATCTCATTTAAACATTTATAATGTTATTTATTTCAGTGATGTATGTTATTCAAAGTTACGAAATCTTTCCACGCCGACCAAATGCTATTTCGAGAATGACGAGACGAGACTTGAAAGACAAATGCAACGAATATAACGAACGAGAGCGGCAGTTAGTTTTGTTCATCTCTAATACATGCATACATACATACATACATACATACATACATACATACATACATACATACATACATACATACATACATACATACATACATACATACATACATACATACATACATACATACATACATACATACATACATACATACATACATACATACATACATACATACATACATACATACATACATACATACATACGCGACCTTGGTAGCCCAGTTGACAGAGCGTTGACTTAGACGATTGCATTCTAAGTTCAAGTCTCGGCGATAGAGGAGTTGTACAATATTTGTTGTGGATAAAACCAAGTTTATGATTATTTTTCTCGGTGGTCTTCCGTTTTCCCTCGTCATTCCGCGAACATTCTCCACAATTATCCTTTCATTATCATCTCCGTCTAGAAAAATAGGCCACCACATATGTTTGCTGTGACGCCGAATCGATCGTCCATCATAGTGGGTATTCCTCGTAGTTTTTCTGAAGATTGGTAGATGGCAGTGGTGTGGATTCTAGATTACTCACAGATCAATATAAGAGGCACCAGAGCTCACTAGGTTCTTGCTTGCCTCACAGGGATATAACGGTTCATGTAGATCTGTGAGATACGGGAGACCACCACAAGAAGCATGATATACGGATTTCACGCCTAGAGAGAGATGCGTGGCGTGGCGGATGAAGCAGGCTTAGCCAGACAACACAGTGGGCACGAAACGTATTCCACCAGAGGTGCACAGAATGCCTACTCGGGCTGAAGTTCTCAGGGATGCTCCATGTCTCGACCGGTTTATACTTTTACCTCTGCATTTATATGCATATGTATTCATTCATTCATTCATTCATTCATTCATTCATTCGTATACATATAGGTCTGCTATCGCTTAACTTTAAAGTTTCAATAGTTTCGGAGTTATTTGTACATAACGTATATAATATTTTGTGTATTTTTTTCTAATTATATGTTATTTATTCTATGAACCCTTAAATTTCCTAACATGACATACACATTATTTTATTTATATATTATTAATATACAAAGACTTAAACTCACTCTTTTAAGTGAAAATATTTCAATTTTTTCTCGTACGAAATGCCGCTACGCTGAGGTATATAGGCCCCTATCCTTCAGCCTGGCAACAAGGCGTGGATCTGTTCGGTCGTAAAGATGTATTCGTCTCTCTAACAGTAATATTACGAGCAAATGTCGGCAAAGATAATGCCTCGTGATAAATGAAGAACAAGAAAGCTATTACTTTGAAACTGACGCACCTGTGTGCAGTTCGGAAATCTCACAAACCTGCAATACAGATACGAAATACTTCATTGCACCTGCAACGCATACAAACTAGTTCAGAGCTCTTTAAGCAACACTCTCTTGAGACAATGGAAGAGGTTAAATGGGGTGAATTTGCTTGTTATGTTCATATTTATTAAAATACAGCACATCTTCAGAAGTCATCAAACTAGTGCTTGTGAAGTTTTAGCACTCCAAGTAGGCCTGAGAGGTTGCAAAACAAAATCTTACTGATACTTAGCTTGGATTAATTATCAAGGGCCGGACCCAGGACGGATTCGTATACTCGTATACATTAACTCGTTATGCTACTTTCATGCGATTATTTTTCCAAGTCCGATGGGCGGCCAGAGTGGCATTTTGTATGCGATGTTGGCAGGAGACCCATCGTGTCTCAGTTCTGACAGAGGAAGTCCCAACCCCAAATGAGGAACTTATAAAGCCCAGTCCCCGGCTTCGCAATTCCTTAAATCCTATTTTAGCATCGGAAAACCGTATTTCCCCTCCCCCCTCAAGACTTCACCACAGTCTATTTTCAACTACTGCAAGTGATAGATGAAACAAGGGAGAGGTGAAGAGTCATTCATTCATTCATTCATTCATTCATTCATTCATTCATTCACTCATAGTGTCCTGCCCAAGTGCATATCTTCCACTGCAAACCCAGCATTCTCCAGTCTTTCCTATTTTCTGCCTTCCTCTTAGTTTCCGTTTATGATCCATATATCTTAATGTCGTGTATTATTTTATATCTTCTTCTGCCCCGAACTCTTCTCTCAATCACCATTACTTCCAGTGTATCCTTCAAAAGGCAGTTTCTTCTCAACCAGTGACTCAGCCAATTCCTTTCCCTCTTCCTGATCAGTTTCAGCATTATTCTTTCTTCAGCCACTCCTTTTAACACAGCTTCGTTTCTTATTCTGTCTGTCCACTTCACACGCTCCATCCTTCTCCATATCCACATTTCAGGTGCTTCTAGTCGCTTTTCTTTACTTCGTCGTAACGTCCATGTTTCTACCGCATACAATGCTACACTTCACTAGTCTCTTCCTTAGTTTTTTTTTTCCAGAGGTTCACAGAAGATGCTCCTTCTTGTTTTAAAAATTTCCTATGCCATTGTTATTCTCCTTTTACTTTCCTGACAGCAACTCATGTTACTGCTTATAGTACAGCCCAAATATTTGAAGCTGTCCACTTGTTGTACTCCCTCATTTAGAATTTTCTTCCTATGACCATGGTCCTCGCGGAATAAAAAGAAAAAATCCTCTATAAATTTGCTTTGTCCATCACAAATTCCAAAACGACCAGGCTGATTTCGTTACTTATTGTAGCTTCCCAAATTCATCACTTTAATGGGTGACCACAGGTGTCATAGACTGGCCGAGATTTAATGAGGAAATATCTTCCGCCATGAGGAATGGAGTTCATTCCGTATCGCCAGTCCAAGTCATGATGCCTTAGACCACGCAGCTACGGCGCGGTTACATATCGGAAATCTACAGCAGTTTACTTATCGAAATTTGAAATCCATGTCCCCGACCGGGTTTGAAAGTTTTACAGCTCGAATCCCTCATCAAATGGCCATAAAGTAGCAGAAGACGAAAACCATTTTCGTATGTTAGAGTTAGACCTTTCCGTCACGGACCATGTCTCTGATAATCCCGGGCTTATTGTGCCCGCCCTCATATTTTCTACTTCGTTTGTCCTTCATTCATCAAAGAAAGAAACATGATTTGTTGTGGGTTTATTTTGCCTCGTTTGTATCGGCTATATAGTAAATAGGGTATTTGTACTCAGTGCGCAAAAGTTGTTTGTGTTAATAAAATTTAAAAGCATGAGCAAAAACTGTATAAAACCTAAAATTAATTATATATACAGCAGTGAGTGGAATTCTTCAGCAATGTTCCCACATCTTTGAATATGAAAACAATAGATACGTACGTACTATCCTCTGGCTGGAAATAACTAACAGTCTTCCTCTATGCGTCGTATTTATTGCGTTAGAGCTCTGTAGCATTTCAATGTTCTGCCTCTTATAATTGGGCTTTTCATCATACGCCAATGAGTGGTCATTCTATATTCCAGTGGCAACTCGGATTACATGCTGTCTACATGCTAGCGGGGACGACTGTTGCGTACTGAAGCAGTTGCAGGCAATATTTGTGCGGGCAGATAGGTATATGGCGCTCAGATAAGCAATTATGGTAAGTTAATTCCTTATATCCCGTTATCCTAGTTGTCTTCAGTGGTGTATTTGATATTTGATATTTAATTCATGCCACAAAGTCATAGAGACTTTCGACATAGTCAACAGTAGCTGGTAAAATAATAACAGTTTAATATCGCTTAAATCTAAAAATTCATTAAAATTATAAAAAGCCTTCTGAGTCAGCCAACCGGAGATAAGTCGTTTTAAGGCATTCTCTTCAAGATAAAAAAACTTCTATAGGCGGCTCAATGCATATTTTAAGAGCACTGTTCCTGCAGTTTTTCATTGTCTTTGACAACCTGCATTTGCGAATGTCAAGACCATAAGAGCGTGAACTCAATCGAACTTCTCATTGCATAGCCGACATAATTGCTTCAAGGATATATATATTTTCCAGATACAGTCATGATTTCCTCTTTTATAAATAATGATTTACTGTCAGCAATTGAAGGGTGTGATCCCAAAACGCGTTAAATCGGTATTATGAAAGGATTGGTCTAGAGCAGCGGTGGCCAAAGCGGGTGTCGTGATTACATCGTGTAATTACTGACATTCAAAGGGGTACGAAGAGTTTCCTGTACATTGCTGTGTGTTTCATTCTCGTACTGAGGCAAGCAGTGGCGGTATCATGTCGCTTTACAAACTCTGTCTCTATAAGCAGTAAGAGGTGGTTTCGTAAATAATGAGAAGGAGAACTTTTTTGTTGTTCTGTTGGACAAAATGGAATATGTTTACTTTGCTCAACGGTTCAATTAGGAGTATATAGAAACATTAATAAAATTGCCACGCTGAATAAATTATCATTATTATTATTATTATTATTATTATTATTATTATTATTATTATTATTATTATTATTACTATACTGACCACAAAGTATGTGTTTCTATAATTCTTCTGTACGTGCATGAATATTGATATTTTTAGATCTTCTCCCTAGAAGGATAAAATTATTAGGTTTTATCTCAATTTTAATCTTCTTAATCTTCAGATGAGAGTAACGATTTATTACTTATTCATTTAATAATAATATTGTAGAGAAACTGATTCAATATTATGTGCCAACGAACTGTTAAACACCAGAAATTAACATGTCTTAAATCATAGCCAGTAAGAGAAAGATGAGATAAATAAATGTAAGCAAGTCAGCTACCTAATGGAGTTTGAAATATCTCGTGCTCTAAAGCCTTTTAATAGAACATAATTCCTCAAAAGAGTCATGATGAAAACAGTTTAAATAACTTGTCCATAAGAAGTTTTTAATTTTGAAAAACTACGAATTTCTCGACCAAGTTTCGAGAGAAGAATTTAGAAAATTCTTGATTATATTCAAGAGGAAGGTTAAAAAAAGAAGCAAGAAAAATCGTTTATTATTCACTGGCTCTTGATGACAGCAGTGACATTACTGATACAGCAAAGCTTGAGATTTTTATCCGCGGGATTGATCAAGATGTTAGTACAAGAACCACCACTGGTTGTAATTTTCATGCCAAGTACCTTTCCTCCATCTTCTTACTTCATAGGCTGTCTGTCTCATGTAATCACTCCAGCTCGAGTTTTGGTCACCGCTGGTCTACGGACTGAGAGAGTTTTCGTGACATGCACAACACAAACTTTTAGACAAGAATTGGCGTTATTTTGGAAGAAAATGTGCTTAAAATAGAATGACAGAGCTCTCAAACATAATCACATAAATGGACTGAGCGAGTTTTGGGCTCACATTCTTCTACTGAAGACCAACCAGTTATGGCTCTTATTACCCTTTTTTAACTAAAAATATCTTCTGGATATGACAAATATTGCCCCAGCTCAGGAAACCATATTTTACAATGCTCTGGAAATAATGTAGGCCTAAGTTATTGTAACATATTGATGAAGAACACATCGTTTTAAATGTTTCAATAAATAAACCACCTTTGATAGTTTAACAGCATTATGGTTAATGTATTCTCCCCAGGTTAGTGTGGGATCAAGAATAATTCCAAGCATCTTCACTTCACTAGATGTGTCTATACATTTCGGTTTTTGGACCGATCGTAGTAAAAACAACTTGAAGAAAACCATGATTTGGCAATTGAGAAAATTATATCCTTTAAATTTTCCAGTTCATTTAAGTTTTTCGATTTAAAGAGGAAAGGTACAAGATAGAATAAACAGGTATACTAATCGCTAAATCATTAACGGAAATTAAAAATAACACAAGTTCGAAAACTAAACGCCGAGGTAGCCATCGATGAACGGTTGCCATATCCTTGGTCATATTGACTCCATATGCGCGAAACGTCACCTCTAGGCTTTCCCCTCATGTATGTCACTCCTGAGTTACCTTTGGTGGCGGCAGCAAACACGTGGGCTGAACAAGAAGTTCATATATGTTTTTGTTATTTTTACTATAATTTTAAAGTAAATTTAAGTACATTGGTTTAATGACATTAAGTTATGAAATGGCATATATAGCTGGAAGCAATGTTCTGTCTGCTTCCTTTTTAGCTGTATATTCATAAATGTTGTATAACATCTTCAACGCTCTTGAAGTGTGAATAGAAAATGGTTATGTCGCTATAGATCGACCAGGTGGAGTTCCCATGAATAAACTGCACTTTTAAATGGAAACTAATTCCGGTGGAAATGAACTTGACAATTTCATCCCATCTCAGCCTCTCTATGCCGCTTTCTTCTACTGGAAAAGAAAATTTAAAAAGCGAGCCGAAAAAGAAAGCAATGATTTACGGATTACAAGTTACATACGTGATTCAGGAACAATTATTGTACTTGTTCCTGAATCACGTATGTAACTTGTAATCCATAAATCATTGCTTGTAATATTCTTTTATTACTCTTAACTGTTCCATTGTTCATAGATTAAGTATTAATTTGAAAATGAAAGTCAAACTTTGTTATATTAATGTATTATTGATTATCTTTTTAGGTCGTGTATTTACTCTGAAACGGTTAGACATTCTTGTATATCTTTGAATTGATTATTCCTCAAACATCTCATTAATCTTTAACAGGATCCATTCTTTCATTAAGGTGCATTCTTCTACACAATTCATGTGAATTGTAACCTTGACCACAATTTTGTTTATTGGTTATAAAATAAAGACTCCTGGTTTTGTTTCTTGTATGAAGAAACCATCGAGGAAAATATGATTCAGTGTATGTCTTGCAGGAAATGGGTACATGAAGCTTGTGCATATGTTAGGCGGAATCGAAAGAAATACTTTGTGTGGCATGTGTGTCTTGAAAAGGGAGACTGTTTTATCTACAGTATAAGAATAATCTCAGAACCCCAGAAAATAATTTTATATGTTCTATCACATCATTATTTTGCTGTCTTGTAATTTAAAGTTGTCTGATAACATTTTTAACTACTGTATTAGATCATTTTAAATAGCCTAAAACTTTAAAACATTGAAATGACAAGGACTGTGTTTTTCATGATTTTCAGTTTGAAAATACGATTACAATTGGATTCAAAGTAAGTTCAATATCTATTAATCCAATCTATGTTTCTTCATTATTATGATTTGTCATTTGTAGACATTATTTTGAGACAATTTTTTAATTTTTCTTTTGGTCCATTCATTGGAACATGGTGGTCCATTCATAGAACCCTGTCGCCTTCATCGAACCAATACCAAAATTTTAAATGAGCTAATCTTTAAACAGATATAAAGAGGATGTAGCTCTGAAACGTCATTTTATCATTTTTATCAGTAATGTAATTTTCCAAGTCTATAAACGGAATTTTAAGGCATTGCTTTTGTTAGATAAAACAAGAAATCATTAGGTGGTCCATTGATGGTTACTTTCCCCTACCATAGGCTATTTAATAAAGATCAGTACTCCAACCAATCATAAAAACGCAGTGCCTACATTCATAAGAAGTTATTTACTACAAGCTATTCGCAAATTTTATTTTTAATAAAATTTCAAACCTTCGGATATTACATGGACAATAGATATAGTTATGCAGATACTTCTTACTTCCCTTTTTAAAAATTGGAATTGCTCTAGAAATGTTCAACAAGTCAAGATACTTACCTTGCTCTAAGCAGTTATTAACGCCCACGATGAAAGGAAAACAAATTGCATTTATAATTTTTTATTACGTTATTCTTTACATCATAATAATTCCTGGTATCAGAGCTTATCACTAGAGCTAGGAAATTGGTACCGAAACTGTTAAGTTGTGTGAGCTTGGACTATATCTCTACTGAATGAAAAGTAGTAGCGCAGCTTTCAATGTCAATGAACCAGAACGACAAACATGTACAGCAGGGTGGTAACCAAACTTGTGCTCCAATCGTCCACGGCCTTAGAAAAAGAAAACAATAAACGAATTAAAAACACAATAACTTGTAATTATAAACTTCGTAACTCTCAATCTAAAATAATTTACCATACATATAAAAATAGCATACAAAGTATAGGCCTACGATTATTATTCTAGCCTCATTCTAACAAATAACAATTAACATTTTCATTTTATCAAAAGAAATAGGCTAGTCCTTTTATGTTCAGAAAAATAAAAACAATATTTGTAATCTGAAAACATTCCTTCTACGCCATAAGACGTTACTGAAACAAATCTGAAATATGATAGAGTATTTCTTACTTTCATCAGGCGAACAACAACTTTGTGAATCTAATAGTGTATCTCGTATATTATTTTTATTTTATTGGGTTATTTTACGACGCTGTATCAACATCTAGGTTATTTAGCGTCTGAATGATAGGAAGGTGATAATGTCGGTGAAATGAGTCCGGGGTCCAGCACCGAAAGTTACCCAGCATTTGCTCCTATTGGATTGAGGGAAAACCCCGGAAAAAACCTCAACCAGGTAACTTGTCCCGACCGGGATTCGAACCCGGGCCACCTGGTTTCGCAGCCAGAAGCGCTGACCGTTACTCCACAGGTGTGGACTATCTCGTATATGGCACATAATATTAAACCCATAATTGTTTCCAAGAAAATTCTTCATTTCTATTGTAATGACAGCTAGGAAGTTCGTTTCGTAATTCTGATGTTGAATGAACTTGGACTTAAACGCAATCGAATGCATAGCAGCATAGCAGCACGAGACGTCAACAGACCTGCAAAACAAACAAGTATTGACGGCTGGTAAATAAACTTGTCTTTCAATCAACATTTAATGAAGAATAATCCGGGAAAAACAAATGTGTTACACACTCCTGTTTGCATAATTATATAATAACACATGAGTTTACTTTTTTAGAATCACGCATAATAGCAACATTACGTAAATAATATAATAATAATAATGATAATAATAATAATAATAATAATAATAATAATAATAATAATAATAACAGAATAGCTCACTTTGTTCAAAATTTAAACTATTAATATAAATTAACAATATTCTTCAATTTAATAGGCATTATTGGTTGTTCATATAAGTCACTATAATACAAGGCTATATAAGATACATTAGTCCCGTGTGTACTTATCAATTGATAAGTGTAGAAGGACCTAATGTACCTTATATACGCTATAATATTCTTCAAACTATTCGCAAATGTACTATACACAGCTCCATAGAATTATACTATGAGTTGTTTATGTGAACTGCGCATCGTCTGTAGCGAGCGGGAGCAGTGCGAGGCGAGTGACATCTATACTCCTCGCTGTGCTCAACTGAAACCTACTGTTTTGATACGAACTAAGTATGTATGCTTATCATAAACTTCACAGTGTTTATCACTTCATGGACAGAAACATGTCTATCTCCAATAATTAAAGTGAATTTTTGGCTGGCTACTCCTAGATACAAATTCGATCGCTGATGTTTCTTCATGAGGCAATTTATGTTTCATATGCAATCCATTTCAGCAAAACATTTATTAAAGTCAGCAGACAAGACAGTGATATTGAAAACGATTTTATGAGCTTCCAAGCCGATCTACATTTATTTGGTGAAGTCTGAATAAAATTTATGTTTGCGTTATGTTCAGCTTTTGTGATGGTCATTTTATATTCTTTACTAGCCTTCTTGTATAATTTGTATAGTTCATCATTGTACTTACCAATTTACCTTATATTAAGGAATGTAGTACAAACTTTAGTCACAGATAAAGGAAAACATACAAAATAGATTATTAAACCAAATTGGAAAATGATCAAATAAACAGTGGTGCGAATTAAAACCGCAAAAAAGTATATTACAATTTATATTGGCTAATGTATCAATGAAGATACTCAATGGAGTAGGAAATATATGCTTCATTAATCTAAAATCGTAATGTGTAGGCTAACTGAAAAAAGAAACTAAGCGCAGGAAAGACTGATTCATCGTATTCATCTCGGAAACAGCTGTTGAAACAACAATTTCTAGTTACGTGATATTTTGCAATTTTTTTTACAAAGAGGAAGGCATAAAGCAGGAAAGATTGGAGAAAGCTGGGTTTGCAGTGAAAGACCTGCTCTGGGGCAGAACACTAAATGAAATGAACATTTATTTTTTATTTTTATGAAGATATATAGTAGAACTTGGTTATAGCGACCTCGTTTTGTGCGACACCTCGCCTATAACGTCAAATATTCTGTGGTCACAACTAATTCCCAATAAGACATATGCTTTCCTACCTTGCTTAATACGACAAACGCATATGCGTCTACCTCGCATATAACGCCATTTTCAACCTCGGTTTGGAATAAGATTTTCTAAGAAACAAAGAATTTAAGAAATATTTTGTTGAAATCTGGCCCTGACAAATTCTTTACAGTCTCCTTCTGTCATAGACCTCTCGAATGCAGGCGGATTCCCCACCCCATTGTAACCTGCCCGAATTCAAGCGGTATTAGATCAGTTTCGACAGGAAGTTTTCACTAAGTGCACGCATTTTAATGCAGTATGGCCACTAAAAGAAGTGAGTGAGGCTTTAGAAGTCATTAGAATTATGAACATGTTCTATGAAGCTAGGGAAGGGAGCAGTGAAATTGCAACTGATATTATGAACATAGAAATTAATTTAGCCCTAGAAAGTGGGTATTGGGCAAGTAGAAGACAACAGAGTAAAATGACTGATTACTTCACTTCTAAGTAAAATAGTTTGGTGAGTACTGAACAAACCGTTTTAATACAGAATACTGTATTTATAATTGTAGGGCTACATGTTTTTTATTATGTTCAGTGTAGGCTTAAAAGTCAATACATAAATCTAAAATAAGTCTAATTAAGTTTGTTATTTTTCATTTCCCATCTCACTAAACTGATAATGTGAATCTCGGTTACTACGACACTCGTTTATAACAACATAATTTTTAAGGTCCCTTGGATGTCGTTATAACCAAGTTCTACTGTAGGCTACAATATTTCTTAAATTTTCGAATACATATTATAAGATTATATCACATTTCCCACTAAAATAGTCAACTTCCGAGAGAAAATGAAATCCATGTGCTGGCCATACGTGCACTGTAGCTCATACTAAGAAGGGGTTAGTTTGCTAGTAGCTAGCTGCAAGTTGAAGCGTAGTGAGGTGACGAAGCTTCCAAGTCCACTTTCTTCTTCCCCTCACACGCAATTTGGTTTCACGAGATAACAAATGACCTGTACGTCTTCATTCAAATACATCACCATATAAGTAAGCAGGCAATTCTTTATTTCACATCACAAGTAGTCTTTTAGGATACTATGAGTTGACTAAATGGTAATATTGGGCAATAATAAAATGAAAATAGCAGGGGAAAGTCCATATATTGTGGGTCCCTATTACCACGGCATGGCGCGTCCTCAGGTTGCGGATAGAGGAGACGACCTCCAGATATGGAGGGTAGTTGCGAATATATTGAATAAGCAGTCGTGGACGGCCGAAAAGGAGTGGTCCTCCAGCTTGGGGGTTGGGCGAACGGCTCACAACTCATCACCGTAAAAAAAAACAGCTTGTTACGAATCCATACAATAAGCCTCGGAATGAGATTGATTCTTTTGCACGACCGCAGCAAAGAAATAAGGTTATGAGATAGAAATGCCTGTTATTATTCGGTTGAGAGGCTTTTGTCTTCTAGTCTGCTGTAAAAAAATCTGAAAGTTGGAATTTATAAAACAGTTATATTACCGGTTGCTCTGTATAGTTGTGAAACTTTAACTCTCACTTTGAGAGAGGAACAAATATTAAGGGTGTTTGAGAATAAAGTTCTTAGGAAAATATTTGGGGCTAAGAGGGATGAAGTTACAGTATAATGAAGAAAGTTACACAACGCAGAACTGCACGCATTATATTCTTCACCTGACATAATTAGGAACATTAAATGCAGACGTTTGAGATGTGCAGGGCATGTAGAACGTATGGGTGAATTCAAAAAATGCACATAGAGTGTTAGTTGGGAGACCGGAGGGGAAAAATACTTTGGGGATGCCGAGACGTAGATGGGAGGATAATATTAAAATGGATTTGAGGGAGGTGGGATATAATGATAGAGACTGGATTAATCTTGCTCAGGATAGGGATGATGGCGGGCTTATTTGAGGGCGGCAATGAACCTCCGGGTTCCTTAAAAGCCATTTGTAAGTAAGTAAGTAGGGTAAAGAAGTAGGTCTACTGGAAAAGAACCTGCTCTATAACCGAACACATTCCTACTGGTCAGAAACTGTTAGGCCTACTTGAAACACTGAGCTATACCTGGATATATTATGCTTTGTCTGATGTATGATTATACATAATATGCGGCCTTAAATGTCAATTAAATGAACAAGAATATTTCCATTCCTAATGCATTTGGTTAAAAAATAAAAACTTCTTAGAAACAGCCATCATGCTTCAGAATGCGTGGAGAGAAATTCAATATCATATCGTGCTAGTAATAAGACACAAATTGAAACCTGCTAAAGCTATAAAATAACTTGATGGCTGTTTATAAGAGTTCTTTTTAAAAATGACACTTTGTATACTTCTAACGTCATGAAGTAATGATAGCAATTTTTATTCTATTTAGATAGTATAGATCATAAATTTAAACGCAGTGTCATGAAGATACACATACTTTCTCATTATGTGTTTTATGCGTTTTTCAACAGTCAGTTTTTATCATGTTGGCAATGACATACACGTTTATAGTTTATTTTTCTTGAACGATCATTAACAAGACAGATAGAAATGAAGTCACACATTACATAACTACAGCAAGAAAATAGAACGTTCATTTTCTGCTTTACACTGAAAGACACATTTTGTACTCTGAAAACAAATTTACGGTTTAAGAACATGCATATAATTAACTTAATACAAATTACCACGACTATCTCACTTACAATAATGTCATCCTACTTTCTACTAATAATGGTAAATAATGCCTCAAATGCGAACCAATCACAGCCGTGATTCTTTAGAAAATTATCGCAACCTCAGGCTCACCTTTACGTTTTGGGCTTTATCAGCTCCAATTTTTCCTGTTCATTAAATAGAAGTAACTAAGATTCCGTTACCGGTATGCACTGCAACATGGCGACAATCTAAAACATACATCGTTCTTAAATTAAAACATTAAAATTGTTAAAACTTTTAAAAAGGTAATATACCTTAGGCTAATGACAGACGAGCCCGGTTCAACACTTAAGGGGTTAGGCATAGCTTACAGCAATAAAATTTTGGAAATATTCAACATTTTTTTCTCCATACTCTATCTTGTACAATAATGAAAATTGGTATGTATAAAACACTTTTTTTTTTTCAAAATTTAGTTCACTGTGCAGTGATGAAGCGTTTCCCACATAACTCAAAAACTATCCAACATTCTGTGATGAAATTTTTTGTGTGTACGTCATATCAACAATATGATGCAAGATCACTCCTCTACCTTTGATAGATTGCCTGACCAAAAATAAATTCATTTTAAAAAGTGGTCAAATATCAGTATTTTTTATCTAAGACAAAATAAAAAAAATACACTCAGGGACAAAAAAAACCGGACACTTCTATATTTGCTTGTATTTTGTTGCCAATTATTTCAAAATGAAACAAAACCCATTTAAACAAAATAATGTTTCATTTAGCACCTTATACGACAACATTTGAAAAAAAAAATCTCTGATGAGAAAATTTACAAAAAATTACAAAGGGCGTACAACTATGGCATCGTTTGGTCTAACTGTTTTTTTTCATTTTATGGTGCCTTAAACATTAAAAACTCTTTTTAGTAATGGGTATTACCCCCTTTGGCTTGAATAACTGCATCCATACGTCTTGGAATGCTCTCAATTTGGTTAGCAATGTCTTCTTGAGGAATAAGTTCCCATTCTTCGCCAAGTGCTCGCCTCAACTCTTGTAACGATTCTGATCTCGGTCGTCTATTCTTAAAACGCCGTCCCAGAATGTCCCACACGTGTTCAATTGGGTTCATGTCTGGACTCCTTGCTGGCCATGGAAGAACATGGATTCCCACTTCTTGGAGATAATCTCCGACCGCATGGGCAATATGCGGCCGTGAATTATCATGCAGTAAAACAAAATTATCGCCTACAAATTGGCCAAATGACACAACATGATCAGCTAAACATTCATTTATATGCCTATCAGCTGTTAGTCTTCCATTTTCAACAAAAACCAACTCTGTACGAGCATCCGTACACACTCCTGCCCAAACCATCACTCCAACACCTCCATACGGCACATTTTCGGAAATGCAACACTGTGAAAATCGTTCTCCCCTCCTTCTCCTAACTCTTTCACGTCCATCAGGTGAGCACAGATTGAAACGGGACTCATCGGGAACAGAACACAGTTCCACTGTCCATTTCTCCAATCCCTATGATCATTTGCAAAACGCAGTCGTTCAACTCGATGCATCCTGAGAAGTCTGGGACCAGTTGCAGGTCTACTTGATATCAGTCCACTTGCTTTCAACCTCCTTCTAACTGTTTTGGCCGAAATTGGGCGTCCATGCATGTTAACAAATTGCTGGGCTACACTAGTAGCTGGGAGGTTGCGCTCCCTAAGAACTCTCAACACCATATACCTGTCTTCATTTGGATTTGTAGCTCTTGGACGACCCGAACCTGGTCTTATGGTATATTCTAGGGTCTCTCTATACCGTTTTATGGCATCATGGGTTGTGCTTCTAGCCATATTCATAACATTTGCAATGTAACATACACTGCATCCATCATCGTAAAGAGCTACAGCTCGAGCCACATCTTCAGGTCGCATCTTGTTTTAAGACAAATGTTACAACCCCACTTAAACTCAGAAAATGTAAAAATAAAGAAATAACGAATGATAACGATAATGAAGCACAAAATGGTTGAGACAAAATTGTTATAGCTGAGACTTCGAAAGGAAAATTGGAATATTTGGTTGTAATGATTGTTTATAAAACAAAAAACAATCAACAATGTATACACGTCTCCATAACAACAGATGGCTATCATAATATTGTATGAGAAGATAATGTTTTGCAAAATACCTGCAAATATTAAAGTGTCCGGTTTTTTTTGTCCCTGAGTGTATAATTTATTAAGAAATGTAGTTG
This sequence comes from Periplaneta americana, assembly GCF_040183065.1. Lineage (NCBI taxonomy): Eukaryota > Metazoa > Arthropoda > Insecta > Blattodea > Blattidae > Periplaneta > Periplaneta americana. Next base: position 104,163,582 of record NC_091128.1, read on the forward strand.
AAAGAGCATGATATTGTAAATGTGAGTTTCAGCAATAATATATCAGCAAATATCAGTATTTTTTTCTAAGACAAAATAAAAAAATATCATTTATTAAGGAAAGTAGTTGAAAGAGCATGATATTGTAAATGTGAGTTTCAGCAATAAAATAAAAGCGAGAGAACATGAAAAAGTAATGAGTTTATGAGTTATGAGGAAAAAGCTTCATCACTACACAGTGAGCTGCCAGCATTTTTAAACTTTAAAAAAAAAATATATATATATATATATATATATATATAAGTATTTTTTTTAAATCATAAAAATATATATTTTTTTTTCGTATAGCAGAAGGACAGTGTTTTATACATACCAATTTGTATTATTATACAAGATACAACTTACTGATGCTTTAGTACAAAGAGTTTCTTTGTCAACCCATCATCCAGGCTTTTGACTTATTCGTGTGGAGGGACGAATCATGACTGTAGGAACTATAGCTGGAGATTTATAAAATCTTCAAAAAAAGACGCAACACTTTCATTAACGACTATATTATTTTATACTACTATATTAAATATTACATATATCGATTACTGTATTGAGCAACTCTTGAAGGCTGGGAATTTGAAGTGTTACAATGACTGCTACCTAGCACCAAATTCATTAAACAGTACAACAAAAATAAACAGAATGGAGTGTCGTATGGTGTACCACGTTCTCTGCCGGAATGAACCTATCTTCTTCGATGATAAAGTTAAAGCTGAACATTATCTACAGATTCTGCAAGAAGATTTTGTTCGAACTCTGGATGGTATGGAGTAAACATGGATGAAGCATACTTCCAACAAAATGGTGCAAGACCGCACACAACAAATCCAGTCCTTCATTTCCTGGATGAGCATTTCCATGGTAGAGTAATCTCTGATCGGTATAGGGAACGATTTCATGATCTTGGAAGGACTGGCTTCCCTGTTCACCGGACTTCAATTCTATGATTTTCATTTACCTACGTATTTCTGAATGACCAGGTCTAACAGAATAACCCTTACACAACTGAGGAATTGGAAGGCAATGTTCAAACTCCTGTGCAGAGAATTCGTGATGAGGCTCTTGAAGAAGTAGTGGGTAGTTTTCATCAACGATTGAATATGGTGGCAGCTGCTGGAAAGTCTCATATTGAAAATATTTTTACATGATATCAAATTCCTGGCTTTCAAGAATACTTTAACACCAAAACCACCGTTGTATCTAATGTACAGTACGATTATTTAGTCCTGACAGTCGCTGGCAATGTGCGCCTGGGTCAGGCGAGTCCATTTAGTTACGCCAAGGGGTGTTTGGGTTAGTCAGTCGCTTGCCTGCGGAGCGATTAGATGTCAAGCGTGAGGTAGAGCTGTATGTTTCTAGTACGATGAAACTATACTGCACTCCTTTACTGACCGCTCGTCCTTATCTCTACTACGGAGCTCTCCCCACTACTCCTATTACTTCCCCTCTTTCGCGTCGTCGAGCTGTCAGGACTAAATAATCGGTCTTGTAAGAGCTGAAATATAACCATTTAAAAGTGTTGCATATTTTTGAAGCCTCTGTAAATGATATACAGGGTGTTTCAAAAATACGGGGCATAATTTCAGGTATGTATTTCCCACATGTAGGCAATCAAAATAGTTCATTACAACATGTGTCCGGAAATGCTTCATTTCCGAGTTATGGCCTTCACAACATTGAAATTCACCGGAACGTTTTTCTTTCCGCAGGTCGTTGTCATTACAGAAGATGTTCAAAATGTCCACCTCCTGCTTGAATACAGACCTCACATCGATGTCTCATTGACCTGCGAACACGATCCCAAACTCCACGAGTATTGCGTATGTCCTCAGAACATGCCACAATTCGATTCCGAAGGGATTCCAAATCAGGCACCGGAGACGAATAAACCAATGATTTTAAATGGCCCCACAAGTAGAAATCGAGAGGGTTCAGATCAGGTGAGCGTGGAGGCTAAGCAATTGGGCCACCTCTACCTATCCATCGATCAGGAAACCTTCGATCCAAGTACCGGCGAGCCGTACGACTGAAGTGTGCAGGAGCGCCATCATGCAAGAAGTGAATGTGTTGACGATTGATCAGTGGAGTGTCTTCTAAAACATGAGGTATGGTGTTTTCCACGAAGTTTGTGTACGCCTGCCCCGTAAGTCTGTTTACAAGTACATGGGGTCCAACTAATCGATCACCAATGATACCGGCCCACATGTTGAGGGAGAACCGCACCTGGTGATGAGATGGAACAGTTGCACGTGGGTTTTCATACGCCCATACATGCTTATTGTGGAAATTTGTTATGCCATCTCGTGTGAACTGTGCTTCATCTGTAAATAATACTAAGGCAGGAAAGTTCGGATTTACACCACACTGCTGCAAGAACCACTGACAGAACCTAACTCGTGCAGGGTAATCTGCTGGTGACAGGGCCTGTACACGTTGCAAATGATAAGGATACAATTGATACTCTTTCAACAGTCTCCAGACAGTCGTATGAGGAACATTGACTTGCAACGCTACCCTTCGTGTGCTGATAGAAGGAGTCATGTTCACAGCCTCCAGAATCTCCTCCTGTACTTCTGGAGTTGTAGATCTTGGTCGTCCCCTTCCCAAACCAGGAGAGTTAAATTGTCCATACTCGCACAGACGGTAATGGAGACGTACAAATGTCTTCCGATCTGGATATTGTCGCTGTGGGTACCTCTCCTGGTACAAACGACGAGCCAGCGCAGCATTGCCGTCCGCCTTACCGTACATGAAGTGTATATCTGCCAGCTCTTGATTTGAATACATGGCGCACAGTCTAACGCCTACACAATACTGAATGTAACCTTCGCCTCGGAATGAACTGTCAGAGTGCCCTCTTAATGTCTCCTTTGACGGCAACGACCTGCGGAAAGAAAAACGTTCGGGTGAATTTCAATGTTGTGAAGGCCATAACTCGGAAATAAAGCATTTCCGGACTCATGTTGTAATGAACTATTTTGATTGTCTACATGTGGGAAATACATACCTGAAATTATGCCCCGATTTTTGAAACACCCTGTATAGCCTACTGCTCCTCAAAGATTTGTTAAATTCCAATTATCTTGTGTCACTTAAGTTCCCTTTTCCGTACTCGATTTTTTAACGGTTACCGTCATGTAAGTTTCGAAAATTAATTCGAGTTGATATAAGTTATTTAAGTCCTAAAATTTTTGAGAAAAAAGTTTTCAATTGGAGGAATAACTCTGTAGATACTAATTATATTATTGCAAACGTAAGCATGTTCTAGCTCTATTTCCGCAATGACTGTTTCATTAATTTTGCAAATAAATCGTATACATAGACTTTTTTTACAATGTATCTTGCACCGTAGCATCGTGCTCTAAGGCGTCATGTCTGGACTCCCGTAACGAAATGAGTGCTGTTTCGAGTCCCCATGGAGAAGAATTGTCCTAATGAAATTTCGGTCAGTGTATGGGACCGGTGTCCACCCAGCACTGTCATGAATTTAGGAGACTACGCTAGGTAGCTAAATCAGGTTTCGAAAATCAGCCATAAACGGCAGGAGGATAGTCGTATTGACCACACGTTATCCTCGTATTGGTTGGAAGATTGTTGACCTCTGCTGAGTCATGTGAACGTGAGGATAGCATTCGGCAGAACAACATTGGCACTTCATGGGCTCTCGCGCCACGAATTAATTTTAGGATGTAATTTTTTGTTTCAAGATTTATCTCTCTATTTCTTCTAATCATTCCTTGAATTTAAGTCTCGGTAAATTTGCGGTTTATTTCCTTCTGGTTTTGCCTCTATGAATTACTTCCACTTACAGTCAGAGTCTTCATTCATTTGCATGACACGCGTGAACAATTTCAGTTATAGGTTCATTATTCCTTTTATTCCAGCAGATCATTTATTACACGATCATTTCCAGCCTGTAACTTACCTGAGAGGAAAATTTGCAATATGTGAGCATATATCAAACCAAGATAATTTTTTCAATTGCTCGGAATTTAACATAAACATTACGGAGTAGTACATTAACCTTGCTAGCCAGGGAAAATACTTTGAAGAAAATTAGAATAGAAACAAGCTATCATAAAATTTTACTAAAATATCGATTTGATGAAAATGACACATGTTTTGGCATTGTACGTTTTCTTGTTTCGCAACATTTTAGTTTATCTTGACAGCATTGATAGATACCGCTTTTCAGAGTTTATGCATACGAGACATGGACATACATTGTTCCAAAAGAAAATTATAAACTTATTTCTTAATTATACACAAAATGCATGCTTTATATCTGAAAATAAAAAGTCTGACTTCATTAATTTTGTTTAAAATCATACAAAACAAAAGATAGCCTATTTATAAACTCATAATCACTTATGAGCTCATTTTCATATTTACGAAAATCTGGTTTTAAATTTACTGAAATAATGAACGCTACCATTTATAATTTGTAATGTGACTTTAAACGCTTTACTTGCGTCTTAATAAGAAAGTGAAATTGGATCGTTTCGGGGAAAGCTATACAACAATAGATCTATATTCGTCTGAAAGTTTTCATGTTAACTGGCTCATATACTTCAGCGACGGCATATAGAAAGTACCTAATGAATTATTTGAAAATGTTGATCTACCATAGTCCTATAGTACTTTACTTAAATAATTTACGACGAGAAGCAAACATGAATTGTGAAACTTCATCTACAGAAGATTAAAATTTTTACAGAAATATACATTTTCTCTATTTTTTTCTGCTTCCAATCGGCTATAATTATCCTCATAACTAGGAATCTGTAAAATCTAACTTTTTGTCTAGGAGCACTTATATAATTTAGATTTTGCAGTGATTGCTCTGTGTTTTGGGTCATTAGCTTCCTGGAGTAATTATGCTTGAAATTATATGATTTTCTTCAAAGAATAGCTTATATTAGGCTATAATCAATACATGTGCATATATGTATGTAGGCCTACATATATTGGGTTGATGCAAAAAATTTCGTAGCTTTTTTTTTTTTTTTTCGCCATGACAAAAGTTTATAATTCAGATGACTAGGAGATAGTTATTATTGAGTAATATATTCTCCTACATTATTTATGACTCTGCCAACGTGGTATAGCTGCTTTGGAGTTAAAGAAGTGATCTGAGTTGTAAAACATCTTCGTTATCAAAGGAGTTCCCTTGAAGATTGTTGGACAGAGAAAGCAAAGGTGGTAATCTGAGGGCGCAAGAACAGAAAAATATGGAAGATAAGGAATCACTTCGAACTAAGCTCCTAAATGGCTGCTTCCGTCATGTTAGTGAAGTGCGGGCGTGCATTATGTTACAGCAGCACTTTATCTAATCTTCCCGGTCGTTTTTCTTCAATTGCGGCCGCAAGGCATTGAGTTGTTGGCAATAAATGTCAGCATGTATGGTTAAATTACCGAGAAGCAATTCGTAGTACACGACGCCTTCTTTATTCCACCAGACCATAACATTTTTTTGTGGATGGACACTAACTTTTGTACAGGACATAGCGTGATCAAATGACAGAGAAATCATTTTCTTGCTGTACTTTTTCCGATGGCATTCTTCTCGTACACGGTACAAACGTTTTGAACCGCCTCCGCTATCTTTGCTTCTCTATTAAACTCAAACAGAAGAATATGTCGGAAGTGTTCGTTCTTTCCACTTGACACTCCATCTTCTTTAGCCCACAAATAGCACAAACGTTCTTCGCAAAATTCAAGACGTATTATAAGCACAGCACTGCAAATAATAAAAGATAAATGACAAACCATGAACAATCTCCTAACAACGCAGTGTTGTTGTGATGACAAATAAAAACGCTACGAGCTTATGCATCAACTTAACACACACACAGATATATAATGTGATCCGTATAACGTTTCAGGAAATATTTAAATGAATAGTAAAGAACATAGTTGCAAGACAGACCGAACAAATCAAAGATAAGTCGTGCCTTTTAAGACAAATTTCTGTACAAGCTGGGATTCTCAAACGACTGATCCAAATATAAATGCTGCTTACATAAAAAGCTACAGCCTACATGAAGAAGCTGAAGGAGGAGCTATGACTGGTTACATGTGTGAATATTTGTGAATCTGCATGATTTTCTCATTGCCATCACATTAAGCATGTTAGAGAGATTACAGAAATTGTTGCTTGCTAAATGAGTGAATATAAATAAGAGAGAGACATCCAGTTGTCCGGCAGAACAAACAGGTCGTGGGGAGTTGTGCTGATACCACCTCCTATACATTAGTCAAACTCTTCCGAGACTGAAACATTTCCTTTGAAAATACATAAAAGCATGAGTGCTTTGGGCTGTATAAATAAGCTTGTACTAGTTGTAGGGGATATCGATATATCGATCTGTAGTCACGAAGTGATGATCGATTGGGCGATGACCCCCCTTTGATACGGTTCCCTAAAGAACACAACCACGAACGAGATCCCTTGCACTAAGGGTGCTAGGGTAACACCCACTTTCGTCTACAGGCCGGCCCACTATTCTAGGCCCCACGTAACGACCTTATTGAAATTATGGATGCTAGAGTTCCGAAGTCGAAGATAACATCGCTGAGAAATTATATACTCCGGCATCTATACAGATAGGAATTTGAGAAACGGACACTCCAAAGTCCTCCAGCCATTTTGGGGTCCAGTATGATACAGAATAGCTCCGATAAAAGTTATGGACGGATTAAATAGCGATGTCCTGGCCAGGGTACAATGACGCTTACACATCTACATTTCTACTGCGATCCATATTTAATTTTTAATATATGTAAGATCCCCCACAAACATTTAAAAATTTACTTATAATAGTAGTACATCCGTTATCAGCACACGTTTTAAATAATATAAGACAGTGCAACACCTTATTCCAAGTGGTGCCGTTTGATAGCAAAGTCTTCTCCCAGCTGAGAGAACAATCCTCAGTTCTTACAAATACAGTATACTGTATTCTGCTTCAAAGGCTGTTAGGTCTAACATAATACCAAGTTTAAAAGTACAATTAATTGAACAACTCTAGAGTGTATTGCATGGTAGTAACAGTTCCATTCATACTTCTGAACACAACTGAAAATAATTCAGGAGCAAACTACTTATAACTTATAATAAACTAATTAGGCCTATTCATTAATAATAACAAAGCTGTATTTGGAAATGTAACATATTTAAGTCAATAATATTTATTTTATTTATTTATTTATTTATTTAATTTCATTTACTTCATTCACTCATTTACTCACTCACTCACTCACTCACTCACTCCACTTGACTTGACTTACTTACTTCTTTATTAATTAATTTATTTATTTATTTATTTATTTATCTATCTATCTATTTATTTATTTATCTATTTATTTATTTATTTATTTTGCTAATAATTGTAACATAAAATATAAGTAAACAGAAAAACTTTAGCTCGCTCCTGAAAAAGTAGAACTCGTGCTCAGGGGCGGATTCCTGAATTGAAATTAAGAAGTATATAATACAATTTGTCTTATGTCTACTACGCAATAAGAATATATAAATTTAAATTTACAATTTTTCAATTTTTATCAAATCCATACGTAACTGGCGGCCGGGTAGCTCAGTTGGTACAGCAGCTGGCTACAGACTGGTAGGTCCGGGGTTCGATCCCAGGTGGTGACAGGATTTTTTCTCGTTGCCGAACTTTCAGAACGGCCCCGAGGTTCACTCAGCCTCCTATAAAATTGAGTACCGGGTCTTTCCCGGGAGTAAAAGGCGGTCAGAGCGTAGTGCCGACCACACCACCTCATTCTAGTGCCGAGATCAAGGAAACTATGGGGCTCTACCTCCATGCCCCCCAAGTGCCTTCATGGCATGTTACATAACTTTTTTAATTTAATACAACTAGAACAGAACTATTAGAATTGACAATATTAGGATATTTAAATATAAATTTGTTATATATTCTTGGGCCTAAATTACTATTATGATTAAATACTGTAGCAGTGTTACATTTTGTTCAAACAATCTTAAAGAATTCAACCTTTTGTTTCATAACTATGCGAATACAATTAAAAATTATTTCGATTATTATGTATGAATTTTATTAATACAATATAATAAATTTGTCTTATTTTAAGAACATTAAAGTCTAAAAACAATTTTTGAGATGGAAAATCAATAGGTTTATGAAGACATTTTAATTATTTCCTTCTGTAATAAGTAAAGTGAATTAAAATTGGATTTAAATAAGCTACCCCAGCCTGTAATTCCATACATAATTACCGATTGAAATAAAGTTAAGTATATTGTACGTAATAAACTTATTGACAAGTAATTCCTCAATAAAACAAAATAATATATTATTTTACGTAATTTATTACAAAGGTAATTAATGTGTTGGTTTCATATTAAATGATTGTCAAAAATTATGCTTAAATACTTACAACAAGACATGCAGCGAAGCGCAAGGGTAAGGTTAGTCTTATATAAAATTATAAATTAAATAATTAAATTATAATGTTGTGCAAAATACATAATATTGTAAATGTACCTCTTTCAATTTTATTTGCTGTATTTATTTTTTCTTCTAAGGACACCTGTTTATTGCGACATTATTTCTTTAGTCCCTTCGATGACGCAATAACCATGTTCAACTGTAAAACGCGTAAGGTCTTTATTCCACTTCTTTCCTCAAACTGAATGTATTTCAGAACAATCACAAGTTCATGCATAGTGTTGTCAGGCAAGAAATGCACAACTACAGATGAGAACTCTAAGAATACAAATACACGAGTGATTGTAGAATCCTAAGAAATCATACATCTTTTGATCAACTTTATAAACAAAATCCTTGACAGGAACGTGAAAAGCAGTGCATTTTTAATTAAAGCACAAACAATACTATCATAAAATACTTGAGCCACCTGACATAAACAGAAATATTTTATCATACTCGTAATGCGTATTGAATGAAGAGTCCTCATAAGCGGCATGCGATATAGCTATGGAACTAAAGGGAAGAAAGTCACGATATAGTCTGCATATGAATGGATAAATATGAGAAAGAATTAAAGAGCTTCAAGTTATTGATGGGAAAGAGTTAGTGTTTATGGATTACAGAACACACTTAAAATTAAAGACCTCTGTTTTCGTACACATGCAATACGCAATAAAAATGGAAGGTCTCTTCTGTAAGATGTTTAGCAGAAAGGAAATATTCTACCGACAAGCAAGACGTCGAATGCATGATGACAGAAGAATTAATCGTAAGAGAAAAATACGCAAATATCAGTTCGAAATTAATTGAAAAGGTTCCGTGTTAAGAAAATATCGCTAAAGTCAACAAATGCCAAAAACATTCCCGACTCAATTCAACATTGTAACATATGTTTAAAACGGTAACTTTATGTAATTATTTGACAAAATAGTGTAGATTACAAACAACATATGGTAAAATAAGTATTTAATATATAAATAAATTACAACTAATATTCATAAGCAAATAAAATTAATAAATATAAATTATCTACCCCTATGTTAATTTTTTTAATAATTTCTTTAATTTCAAGTTAAAAATTTCACCGTACCTATATTTTCTAAATGAGGATATTGAGAAATGAAATTATATAGTTCTGAGCCATAGTACAAGCCATGTTTCATACCAGCGAGCGGTCAAACTTTCCGATTCTGTGAAATAATACAATATAATATTCATGAAAGAACATAATATTTACAAATATTGAACGGCTGTGTAACAGACAGTGTACAATACAAATGAGCCGCCTAGAATCAAACTGCACTTTCTTCAGATTATGAAATATGGGATTATACGAGTAGTATGTATCAGTACAGAATTTTGCAGGAAATATGATAAACTACTCGTTTGGAGTCAAACTGGAATTTATCTGCCTTAATTTTAGTAGTAAAATCACCGCGTGGAGTCTAAATGCGCTAGTTTTTCGTCTTTTCTGACAAATCAGATTTTTAGATGAAGTGCAGTTTGATTGTAGGCGACTCAAATCTTAAAAACTGGTTTATTTTGCTCGTAGAATCGTTACATTAGGCCTGCGGTCTCGTTTCGCAAATAAATTAAATTAAATTATGGTTTATTTAACGACGCTCGCAACTGCAGAGGTCACATCAGCATCGCCGGTGTGCCGGAATTTTGTCCCGCAGGAGTTCTTTTACATGCCAGTAAATCTACTGACATGAGCCTGTCGCATTTAAACATACTTAAATTCCATCAATCTGGGCCGGGATCGAACCCGCAACCTCGAGCACAGAAGGACAGCGCTATACCACTACGCTACCCAGGTCGACGTTTGGCAAATATCCCTCCTCGCAAATTAAAACGTAATTTTTTTTGTTTGTACCTTAAGTAACTATTTTTACTTCGAGTGCAGAAAGCGAAAATTTATATTATTATGTTTGTACGAGTAATTAACCAATTATTTTATCTTTTCGCGAGTTTTAAGCAATAGATTAATAATAGTACATTATGCAACGAGCCTATAATGGTAGTAATTAAGACGCGAGTATGTTTGTTTATGAAACGAGCGCAAGCGAGTTTCATAATTTTCATACGAGCGTCTTAATTACCATTATAGGCAAGTTTCATACGACTTTTTATCCTCGACCATATTTCTAACTTGAAATTATTCATAAGTATTCATGTTACGGTTATGTAAGTGAGGAGCGGAACTGACCTGAATTGTGAGATGTGCGCAGACGCGAAAGTATTGATTTTTTCCGAAACACGAATGTCATTGACCTTGATATAACCTAGAGAATAACATGAACATTAGGCTTGATATAACCTGGAAATTGATTTAGAATTGAAAAACGAGGTGACAAATTGAATTTATTTGAATATTATTTACAATTAACGCTAATTAATTATTATAGTAACAGAACATAACCTTCTGCGACAGTATTGGATTTCCAGCCTCCGTGACTTTTCGCTAATTGTTTTTCGATTGCATATCCGAGAATAATCGATACTTGCGGTTTTATAATGGTACAATGGTGATTTCTCATTGGCTGAACAACTGAATTATGATGAATAGGTGTACTTTAATTAGGTGTATAATTACTACATTTCCTCATGGTCGAGCATAAAATAAACTATAAAATGAATACAATTTATATAATAATAAAAGAACTGAATTATTCTGAAAAGATTATAACATTTATAAGAAAAAATGTGTCTTTTTCATTACTTTTTTGCCTGGATGCATGAAAAATTGGCATTTTGTCTCGTAATAACACAAGTCGCCAAATTTTTATTTTCCTGCATCACGTGAATAGGTTAACCTTAGTAACACTGATGCACTTAAATTTAAAAAAAATATATATGCCAGTATATACTCATTTTAAACTGCAATGGATTACGCTTAATAGGACCACGTTGGGACCATGCGTTTTGGTTCAATAATGCAGCTGGTCCTCTTAAACGGAATTAGATACATATATTGACGTGTACTGTATTCGTCAGTCTAAGCTTGGTCCTAATATGACCTTTATTGGACCAAAACACATGGTCCCAATGTGGTCCTATTAAGCGGAATCCACTGTACACCAAGATTTGTTTGATTCCTTCAGGACTAGTGAAACTTCACGTGTGCAGTTATGTAAATGATTCCTTGCTATACAAAATATATGATATCCTTCCTATAAAAATATATTTAAACTAGTGGCTTGTGCAGCAAATACTGCAAACTAAGTCCATAAGAAGTTCAATTAAAAATTGTTCAGATTTATTTTCAATGAAGAATACCAGACATTTTGAAAGATATTTGCTTCCATAATAGTGCAACATACTCCCTCTGAATGTTTTTTATATGCCAAATACTTTTCCTTGAACCTTTCCGTCTTCAGTTCATGAGTTTCAATGCGAAGCATGACTCAATTACTATCAAGGAAAATTAGAGAATCAGACATATAAACATCTATATCACACTGCCATTAAATATATGAAAAAGACCTACATTACTTGATTAATAACTATAAAAGTATTTCATTTTTAATAACAATATTGTTACCTTACATAAGTTTTATAGTTTTCAGTAACATATACATAGCCGTTACTCAGTAAATTATAGAAATGAAGATCTAATATAAAATATTCTTTCTCTGCGTCTACTTACTTAAAGCCCCAAAAGGTTTCACTTTCATATCATCAGTGTACCATTATGTGTTGCATTAACTATAATAATATTTCATTTTTAATGGTAATAATGTCATCAAATATTCTTAAGTTTTGTAGTTTTTAATATCCAATACAAGCTGTACTCGGAAAACTACAGACCAGAGAATCAGACCTGTAAATTATTTTTTATACGTTATCAAAAAATTACACAAATGAAAATCGACATATTGGCATTATGATGTGAAAGAATCTGAGCCATCTGAACTCTATGTCAGCAATCCTGTAGGTCATGGCCTTCGTATAATAGTTTATTGTTTATTGTAGTGTGTGTTTTGTTTCATTCTGAAATGCAATTAATTAGTTCTCAAAACTGACGAAAGATGGATTTTGGAAAATAGGAAAATGATGTAGGAAAATTGACATTTCACTGAAAGCTACTATTTTTCTGAAAAACTTTGGGTTCCAAGCTTCAAAATGAGGTGTCATTTATTAAAATCCGTTCAGCTGTTTTCCCATAATTTCCATTACCAGTTCGAATTATATATTATATAGATTATGGTTATGTTATGCGTGACAATTTTAATTCACTTATACTGTATGTCTCCAATGATTCAGCCAATGAGTTCAGGAGTATTGCAAGAATACCAGTCCACCATCGCCACAACCGAACCACTAAGGAAGTCTCAAATCCCTAATAAATTTTGTAGTTTTCTTGCAGAGCGAGCCGAGTGAAGTTCCACCCACTTCTTATCTAAGTAATGTCTTTATCTTCAAAAAGAGCAAAAATACAAAGTGTTGCAACGTGATGTAGGACTAACATTTCAAATAGTATGTTCCACGAGTCGTTTTAACTCCCTATTTACTGGCTTCGTTCAACCATCAATGAGATGTAGTACAAATCTGCATATGGATTACTTATCGGTCTTGCTTATGTAAAAGCGAACGTGATTCTTGGCAATATGTCCGGATTCTTGTATCTCGTCTTGTCATGCAAGTAATGCGAAAAGATTCGTGCAAGTGTTTGCAGACAAGAGGAAGGGAATTGGATTCTTCTAAGCATTCTTTCTTTTTTGTGAGGAGAATGCAGGTTATAATAGATTTAGTGGAAATTATGGGGAACGTGCTAAAATTACAGCTCTGGGTAAAATATGATATCTCCGTAACTACGGGCCAGAGCAGTGTATTGTAAAGAGATTTTTTATTATTCTTTTAGAAAATCCCGCACTTTCAGTTTTAAAGTAAACCTTAGTAGAATACTTGGTAAATACTTATCTATATATAAATATATAACATATAGTATTCATTGTATAGGCCTATTATTCACCAAATGTCCAGAGTGTTAATGCTCTAATCTCGGTGAGTTGAGGTGAAATTTTATTAGTGGTAAAGAAAAGTAGTTAAGATGTAACTTGACACTTACATTGACGAAAAATACTCAGTTTTGTCATATTTTAAATCCGATGACATTTTTCTCTAAACCTTGATGTTTATAATGATGTTTGTTTTATGTCAACCAGATAAATTATTTTGCAGAAATAAATATCCGTGCGCTTCGCTGCACTTGTTAGAAATAAATGTTGTTCATTTAAATCTCAATACAGTTTTGTAAATACTTAGTGAATAATAGCTTTTTATATGTCATAAGTCGTTTGCTTCTGAACCATTTTTAAAGTTGTATTTAAAACTATGAATGTAACAGTTATTATCATGTAATAATTTCGGGAGTTCTTCAATCAATTCTACTTTTAAGCTTGATCTATATTAGACTTAACAGATAATTGGTCAGCGTCTGAAATATAATATACTTGTAAGAACTGATGGCCCTTACTCTCAGCTGGAAGAAAACTTCCAATGAAATGATAGCCTATGCTTGAATTTGGTCAGCATCTGAAATATAATATACTTGTAAGAACTGATGGCCCTTACTCTGAGCTGGAAGAAAACTTCCAATGAAAAAATAGCCTATGTTTGAACTTTAAATGACGGCATAGAATTGACGTTATGTATTTCTTTTGTACCAACCGATGCCACTTGGAATAAGGTGTTGTACTGTCTTATATTATTTAAAGTGTGTTGATAATGGATATACTCCGATAAGTAAGTTTTTAATTGGTTGTAGGGGCTTTTGAATCTCAGGAAGCACAAATTTACAACAGCGCAACATAATCCGTTTAGCTAATTATCCCATTTTTGGATTGCATTTATTGTATAATTTATTCATTTTATCTATTTTAACACAATTCAAATGAGCATAGTCAATATTTGGAACATAAAAGAATGCTAAGTTAACGTAATATTACTGCATACTAAATCAATACACTTTCTTTGTTCGTTAATTCTCTGAGAACGTTCAGCACTGTTTTCTCTTTCTCGAGCCTGCTGAGTTCGAAATCTGTTATCGGGAAGTCGATCAAAATGTTCGATGCTAGTTTATCTTGGTCGAGCACCTGAAATGATTGCGTTGTTAGTTCGTAAACGAGTCTCCCGTTCTCCCTCACTCTTATTAAATATCATAATTTTGTTTTGTCTTGAGTCAGAAGTGTTTCAGTATAACTGAGGCTTTTGTTTTTTCATTTTTAAGTACGTATTATATAAAAACAATAGGATTAACTACCTAACGTTAACGCACAGAACACTTTTCAGAGAATACTACCCGAAATTATCAATGTACAACTTATATTTATCCATTATAATGAAAGAAGTATAAATCGACTTCAAAGTCCCACACGCACTATCGCTCCTCTAGGAGGCAGCGGAGCCTGAATGCTGTCTGCCATGATTCTCGGTAAAGTAAGTACAATTTTGCAGTGTCATCTGTATATAAAACATTCAAAATGGGACACATAATTTATTAATGTTCAACCTACACTAAACAATAAGGTGCAACTTCGATATCCTTCCATACCTCACACGGAATAAAATACGTAGGCCTACTTAAATAGTTGAAAATAATCTCAGAATTATAACAAACCACTCTAGAGACACACTGTGGTCACTGAGAAAGTTATATACTTAATAGGTAACAGTCCTGTGTAGTGTATAGCACTCCATACTGAATAATTAGCAAAGTAATATGTGGCTTGTGGGCCACCTAAAGCCCAGCCCTTCACTTCACTATGTGCGAATTCTTATATGCTCGATCACTATAGGCACCAATTAATAATACATATCTCAATCATAATAACCTCATACAATACTAGATGAAACTATAAAGTAATTACATAATTAAAATAGGACATTTCGTCCAGAAAACATCCGTGTTTTGTAGAAGGATAAATCGTTTAACATAGTACTTAATTGGAATTGTATTTATATGATTAAAATACAATTATTTTGGTCCAGAGAGCACTCATTTGGTGCAAGGATAATGCCTTTAACATGTCTCTTAATTGTTATTATATGCAAATAATTAAAATAGGATCATTTGGTACAGGGAACATCCGTTTCTGGTGCAAGGATAATTCGTTTAACATTTTTCTCAATATTAGTCTTGGCTTCTGGTCCTAAAATTTGTTTCATTCTTTTTTTTCCGAATAATCTCACTTCAGTTAATTTCAATCTGCTTTTGTCTTTATTTTGTTGTCATATGACTGATTAGTAATAGTAGTAATAGTTGTAGTAGCAGTAGTAGTAGTAGTAGTGGTATTAGTAGTAGAAGTAAAAATGCAAATAATCATACAGTATTTATGTTAAGACATCACCTGAATATCTTTATTATTTTTAGAATCTTATTTATTTTTTATTTGTTGCCCGTCGCGAAGTTTTCATGCATGATTGCACTTAAGGACGGTTCATAACCCGGTCGAATTACAGTATACAACGCCACAATTCGCTTTTATATGCAAGCAGTGTTACACTTAAATATCATGGAAATACTCTGATACCAGAAAAGGAATGCACATAATTGGACTTCAATGTAAGTTCTTTTTTCTCTCTTTTTACAACGCGTCGTCACAAATACCAAGATAATGTTTAGTAGTAATTTGTACATACCCGCAAAACAGTAACCAAACATTCCAACACAGTTACGTGACAACAAATTGTTTCTCTCTCTTTGAAGCACTTTTATCACTTCTTACAATGTTCTGAAAATTATCGGAAAGCGTGGTGCAGCTTCAAGTACTTCAACTAAAATCGCCAGTAGATCTTACTCGTTTGAAGGATTCCTACCAGAGAGGATCAGGATTCGATTCCGGTAAGATATTATGTAATGCTTGTGGTCGACAAAGTTGCTGTGATGCAGGTTTTCTCCTTTTACTTATGTATTTCTTGTGGATGTAGAAGCGTGATATGGAGCACCTTAAACGCTTCATCTCAGATAGGCTTTTTGTGCATCTATAATGGAATGAGTTGCGTTCCGAACGTACTACTGGCTAAGTGGCTCCACCATCCGTCACACCATACCTTCCTCTCCAACCATCAAATCCGTTAAGACTACCATACCTTTGTTGGTGGTCTTCTGTACATTACAGATCTACGAGGATCATTTCATAAATAATACACAGGTTGGCAGTACCGCAGACTGAGTGACGCAACTACGTGAAAACGTCAGTTGCAGTTTAAAACTTGATGAAGAAGCACGTGTTTTGTTTCATCCATAGCGCACTCTGTGTTTAAATAACGAGAACTTGAAAAGGAGTCTGCACGTGTCTCGAGTACTTTTACAGTTGAAGAAACAAAGATTCGACGTTGAAGGTCTAATTCTTGAGTCGAATTGTCGCTATTTATGAAACTTGGGTTAGAGACTTTGAGCCGGAGTTGAAATCACAGTCCAAAGAATGGAGAGGTCCAGTTTCCCCACGACCAAAAAAATTTCGACGACCTCAGTCAAAGGTGAAGCAAATGGTGATCTTTGCTTATGATCACCAAGCAATCATCATGACTAATAGAGTGTCATGTGTAACAAGTGTCACAGCAGTGTATTATCGCAACTTCAAGTAAAATCTGCGCAGAAAAATCACAAAAACTGACCTCAGTTGCTCGAGGCTGGGACATTGATTCTCCATGACGATACTCACCCGCACATCGGGAATGTTGTAACCCAAGGACTGCGCAAATCGGATGGGAAGTGTTACCTCACGCCCCCTACAGTCCGGACACGAATCCTCCAGACTTCGATTTGTTCCCAAAGTTGAAAGAACCTATGCGTTGGCGTAGTTTTGCTTTTCTGGAAGAGCTTTCTTCCACCGTTACCCGTACCTTTCGACAGATGAACAGAAATGGTACTTTTGATAGAATATTAAATCTTCCCAGACCAGGGCTGGGCACCGGGAGCGAATCCAAACTCTAAACGGGGACGCTTAATATTCATCCGTCAAGGTATCAACGCTGCGCGGTGTTAGACGGGGAAGAAAGGGGTTGACGAGATCATATGGCTCCCCGTGAGAGAGCATAATTCGCTCTTGGTGCCCAGCCCTGTCCCAGTCGTTGAGATTCAGTCATTGAAAGGCAGGGAGACTATACTGAAGGATTGTAAAGAGATACTGTAAAAAAATAAATGTGTAAGTAAAAAATTGTGTACATTAGCTATTTATGAAATGACTCTCGTACATAAGTCATGTCCCCGCAGGGCAAGGAGGAACCGGGAAGCATTAAAAAATTCACCGAACTGAACACGAGAAAATTGAACATACTCTATAGTCAATAAGAAATAAGATAAGCCTGAAATCCCATAAGGGTAACGGCCTACTACAGGAATGTAGGGCAGAGGCAGGCAAAATGTCTATCAGACTTGCCCATGACTACGTACGTGAGCGGGATTACGCTTCGTATTGTTCGCCCGCCTGCAACCTTCCCTCATAAGCAGGCAGGCAGTGTGGTTGCACGTGACTCCCAAACAGTCCTAAGAGTGACCCGAAAGGACTGTTGGGTTCCGCCGACCTGCGCCAGACTGTGCTGCTTTCAGATGCATGATAAATGTCAACAAAGTAATTCAAAACTTACAAGAAGGCTACAGATATAGACAAACTACTGAAAACTTAATTTGCTGTCTTCTGAAACATACCGTTAATAAAGCCAAAGAAAATTATTTCTCGTCAACATAATATCCATTAAATGCCAACAGTTATTATAAATTACTTCCACTTTCCTTTTCATCGTAGTAATATAAATTTAATACAAATCATTCAAACTTTCAGCTTCATAAATAAAAAGAAATCTGTCCCTCAGAAGTTAAAGAGCAAATCAATAATTCTGAAGAACGAAAAACTTTTATACATTTTACAGGTATTCATGAGGCTTTTAATTGTTGATAAGTAAAAAGTTAAAATCAAATATTTTTCTATAATAGTTGTTGATATTCATAATGATAAATTGTTACCAATATCTCTTCAACATATTTCCTTCTCTTCTCTTCTCTTCTCTTCTCTTCTCTTCTCTTCTCTTCTCTTCTCTTCTCTTCTCTTCTCTTCTCTTCTCTTCTAGTCACAAGTTACCGAAATGTTACTATTTTGTTGAGTCAGATACACTTTGCAGGAATATGAAATGTATAATATTGTCTTATTATTTTATGAATTCTGTAGCGCAATAAATCGTAAAACTGTATTTCTTTAATCAAGAATTATCTGCCGTGTTGGACCATAAGATAAAGATTTTTTGAAGTGACTAAATAGCCAACGAACTTAGATTTCAAACTAGTACTGTTTCATCTTAACCAGCATAGACTGGCTTCCGTGAATGCAAGTCACTCTACCTTATAATACGAGCAAACAGGCAGGCTTTCTTGGGTCCCGCCTGGACTGAACCTATAAAACCCGGGCTCAATGGGTTCAGTCTTAGAAGTTAACTTGCTTTGTAGCGTCACCGGAACCCAAGCCTGACGGCAAGCAGGTACGGGCGTGAGTCTTGTCTGATTTGCCGGTCTCTAGCGTAGGGTGAGCTGAAAGTCTACTACACTTGGGGAGCCAGTCCAAGAGAGATT
Organism: Periplaneta americana; assembly: GCF_040183065.1. NCBI lineage: Eukaryota > Metazoa > Arthropoda > Insecta > Blattodea > Blattidae > Periplaneta > Periplaneta americana. The sequence goes on from NC_091128.1 coordinate 104,182,656, forward strand.
ACACTATACTATACTTACAAACTAAACACATAAACAAACTATATAAGCTAAACAGAAAAAACTATACAGACTAAACACATAAATTATATAAACTAAACACCCACAAAAAACTATAGGCTCAGTTTATTTACTGGCCCTTAGAAACTCAATAGTCCGTTTGCGTCAAGCTTCTACTATGTACGGATGTAGCAATGCAGATTGGCATCGCGCAATTTATTTTCCAACTCAGAACGATCACATTGAACAAATTTAGAATTTATGGCTATTAGTCATTTTTTGGCAGAAACACAGAATAACTGCAGGTATTTATTTTACAATCCAGAACCGTCAATTCACACGAACTGAGAATTCTCAGTACAGGCCTAAACTGATATTGTCTATTAGAACTGAATTCAAGATTCCGTTCCAAGTAACTAGGATAAAACGCTGCCTAAAAATAAAGTAGGCCTACTGGCCAACGCGAACTCGTCAGTTCATGCGAATTCTTGGTAAAAGTAATTAAAGTGTTTATCAGTCGCTATATTGAAGCCACCTACCACGCAGACCGGAAGTGGCATCAGAAGAGTCTGCACGTGTCCGGCTGACGGCGGATGAGGTGGTAGAAGAAGAATAAGAAGTAACATCCCTCCCTCGTATGTCTTTTACCCATGACCAGTAGAGCATTTCATCCCATTCAGAGTAGAAACGGAAGACCTACGCACTTGGGGCCGGAATAAAACAAAGTCAATTATCATTTATCAGTTTATATATATAGTTTATGTGTATATACAGCATGTATATATAAAGAGAGAGAGAGAGAGAGGTTCCCGCCACAAGTTTTCTCACTCCTAAGAGACGCCCATCGGAATCGTCACGCTCAAAGGACCTGCAGCAGGAAGAGTCACCCCACGACATATAACACAATTAACAACACACTCAATGCCGAGAGGTTTTGCCAAGGCGTCATGGGCAAAGTAGTCCTTGAGTAGCAACTGGCGAACAGCAGCTTGCGCATTATGTCAAGGTAAATACGGAGTTAATTACCTTATTTATATACGTATTTGCGGACGCCATAATGGTAACTCTTGTCACGAAAGGACAAGACTTCTTTTACTTTTAACTTAATGAGGGTATATCTCTCATAGTCGTAGCCACTGTAGAAATATTTGACACTCTATTTCAAGAACTGCAAGGTTTACTACATTTTAATGGACATAATTTGCAATCTCTTATTTTGTAATGTCGCATTTGAGGCAGTTAATATTATTTGTTGTCTAACCATAATACACTCGTGGTTACCAGTGTTATATGAACCGGCTCAAATGAGATTAAACATTTACAGTAAATTAACATATATTTCTTATAAAAATTATTTCTTTACAAATATATATATATATATATATATATATATATATATACGTTGAGAAACGAATAGACAGAAAAACAGATTTTTCTTCCTTTATCAAGAGTAGGCTATTGGCTACATGTCATTTTCGTCACAATCTCGGAACGGACTTTTTCCACATTATAGCAGTTTATATATCTAAGTAGTCTTTTATTTTAGTTTCAATATTAGGCTCCTAGGTCCCCTCCATTTTCAAATTACTGCCGATCTTGTTACCTCTAACATCTATGTTCATTATACCAACGTATGCATATTTAAACATTATATCTAGGTATATTTATTAATTAATTCCCTTATTTATTTATTTATTTATTTATTTATTTATTTATTTATTTATTTACTTACTTACTTACTTACTTACTTACTTACTTACTTACTTACTTACTTATTTATTTATTTATTTATTTATTTATTTATTTATTTATTTATTTATTTATTTATTTATTTATTTATTTATTTATTTATTTATTTAAATGTAACACCTTTAAACTATGCAAATTAAGCTTTCAGGAATAACTCTCTGTAAAGTTAATTTGAATAATTTCGAGGGAAAAATTGTTCCGGGGCCGGGTATCGAACTCGGGACCTTTGGTTAAACGTACCAACGCTCTCCCACTGAGCTAACCGGGAACTCTACCCGACACCGATCCAATTTTTCCCTCTATATCCACAGACCTCAAAGTGGGCTGACAACCGTCAAGCAACCAACATTTGAGTGCACACTAACTCTGTGTGACTTTAAATTGTGGTTTTCTGTTACGTACAGTGACGTGTATTATGCAAATTAAGCTTTCAGGAATAACTCCCTGTAAAGTTAATTTGAATAATTTCGAGGAAAAAATTGTTCCGGGGCCGGGTATCGAACTCGGGACCTTTGGATCGGTGTCGGGTAGAGTTCCCGGGTAGCTCAGTGGGAGAGCGTTGGTACGTTTAACCAAAGGTCCCGAGTTCGATACCCGGCCCCGGAACAATTTTTCCCTCGAAATTATTCACCTTTAAACTATGTCAGTATCCTAGTTCTGTCTTAATAAGAATTGGTTGTTGTCTTGTGTTGTGTTTGTCGTGTGTTAGCTTCAGTGTTGACAGTGTGCCACTCCGATCTGATCAGCAGATATCCAGCTATTTCTGAATAGGCCTATATAGTGTTAGTTCAAAATACTGAAATGAATAACAAAACGGAACAGTCGATTGTACCTCGTCATATAAGATATGTCATCAACATCATCATCATCATCATCATCATCATCATCATCATCATCATTCATTCATTCAGTGTTCTGCCTAAGGTCAGGTCTTTTACTGCAAACCCAGCTTTCTCCAATCTTTCCTATTTTCTGCCTTCTTCTTTGTCTCATATGATCCATATCTTAATGTCGTCTATCATCTGATATCTTCTTCTGCCCCGAACTCTTCTCCCGTTCACCTATTATTATTATTATTATTATTATTATTATTATTATTATTATTATTATTATTATTATTATTATTATTATTATTATTATTGCTGTTTTAAAGCACACTCGTGCACTACAAAACGTTAACACCACTGATGATACATTATCAATCTTAAATGATTTATGATCAGTTTGTCTCGTTCCGTCGTTACTCTTGCAAGAAATTGTAATGCACTGTGCCATCTCAATTAACTCGCGGCCTGGATAAATTAATAATACGAAACAATAACATTAAGCTGAAATAACAAAAATACAGTAAACCTCGTTAATCCGGACCTCGATAAGCCGGACTTCGCTTAATCCGGACAGGCAAAAAAGAAAGATGATTTTGAAAAAATTAAAGAACCTTGTTTTAAGACTTATATGTACTTCAAATCAACGTCCGCAGCACGAGTATCGAGTGATGCAGAGCAAGGTCCGTCGAGCACATCATCATAATTATGGATATCACGTATGTACTGCATTGTATATATTGCTTTACATTTTACTGTGCTGTATAGTGCATTTAGGCCTACGCCCATAATAAACGTGTTTTGTTTATATAAACGGAGTTTTAATCCACTTTCTATTGTTCTTTCAGGTCATTTAAGTTAATCCGACTTTCGTTAAACCAGTCAACTTATTCCCCTCAATTAGTCCGAATTAACGAGGTTTTACTGTAAATGGGTATGCAATGGCGATTTCAATCACAGTTTTCTCCCAAGGCAAGTCTCTAACTGTAAACAAAGCATTCTCCAATCTTGCCCCTTTCCCTCCCTCCTCTTAATCTCACCATATGATCCATACGTCTTAATTTTGTCTATCATCTGATATCTTCTTCTGTCCCGAACTTTTCTCCCGTTCATCATTTCTTCTAGTGAATCCTTCAGTAGGCAGTTCCTTCTTAGTCAGTGACCCAGCCAATTTCGTTTTCTCTATCTTATTATTTTCAGCATTATTCTTTTTTCACCCACTCTTTCTAGCACAGCTTCACTTTTTATTCTGTCTGTCCATTTCACACACGCCATTCTTTTCCACATCCACGTTTCAAATCCTTCCAGTCGTTTCTCTTCACTTCGTCATAATGGCCATGTTTCTCTCCCTAACAATGCGACACTCCACACAAAGCACTTCATTAGTCTCTTTCTTGGTTCTTTTTCCAGAGGTCCAGAGAAGATGCTCCTTTTTCCAATAAAAGCTTCCTTTGCCATTGCTATCCTCTTTTTGACTTCCTGGCAGCAGCTCATATATTACTTTTACAGTGCGATCGAGAAATCTCTCCGCAGTGCTTGTGTAGCCACGGTGCAGCCGACAATCCATTAAGCAGAGAATTCAAGTGGCAGCACTGGCCTCTAAGCACATGATGGACCGGGAATGTGAGGTTGTTAAACCGGAATTAATGGGGAAGTCCAACTGTCTACAGGATTACAATCCAGCTTTCTACAGGATTACTTAGAACTAAAGGAGCTGCGGAGGGACTTTTCGATCGCACTGTAGCACACCCAAGTGTTGCAATGGCGATATAATGGTATTTAAAAGCATAAAAAGTTCCGTTACATCAGCTCCATGAAATTAGTTGTAGTTAATCATCTTGTATAAAACAATCGTCCTTTACAGTCTAATAGATATCACGCTTATCATGTTTGCCATTGGATCCGATGTTTGCGGGTTCAAATCCACCGAGAAGCCAGCCTTTTAAGGGCGATAAAAATACTCTATACCTTCCTTCGGAAGGAAACTCAGTTGAGAAGCGCATGCCTCACGGAGAAATTCAGCACAATTTATAGCCATTTCTCGCCCTTTTCAAAATCCGATAATTCTGGAGGTAAAAAAATGGACCTCACGGGTGTGTCATTCTCACGTATAATCCATCCATCCTTTTGAAGAAGAAATACTAATCATATACAATAAATAAAATTATACAGCAATGCTAATGAAACATTTCAATGATATAAGAAACAGAAATAATTACAAAAAACCAGTCGGTCTCGGTAGCGTAGTTGGTGTAGCGCTGGTCTTCTATGCTCGAGGTTGCGGGATCGATCCCGGCCCAGGTCGATGGCATTTAATGTATTTAAATGCGACAGGCTCATGTCAGTAGAATTACTGGCATGTAAAAGAACTCCTGCTTGACAAAATTCCGGCACACTAATATAACCTCTGCAATTGCGGGCGTCGTTAAATAAACCATAATTAAATTACAAAAACCAGCACTTTGTCCACTACAATTTTCACAGAATCTGCCGGAAACTGAATTCCAATCAAATGGTTTCTAATTCTAAATTGCATTTCAGTTTACCACACCATTTACCAGTGATCTATTTTCGCCGTTCAATCACGTAATCTAGTGTGAATATCAACAGCGTCTACTGGATGTACATTGATATTACAGTAGAACCTCCATTATCCGTGGTAATGAAGGGGATGAACTGGACGGTTAATCGAAAAAAATCGGATAATCCGTACCATACAATGCTTTCGTAAATTAAGTGAATAAGAGCTGAAGTTTCGTAATTTCCTCCATGATCTTATGTTTAAGATGCTAGGTAATGGATCAGAAGTTCACTAATTTAAGTTCGGTTGTCAACGACGTGCTTTTAAGGGCCAAGGAAACTCCTTGTATTGGCTATCAGCGGAAATATAGGAATAGTAGGCCTAGAGGTCTCGTGTTGTAGATTTACATATTCTATACACTTTATCCTTGATTTTTATTAAATCGCGCACAGTTGTAACATCACTCTCGTATTCTGATGAGAGATGAGCCACAGTTTCTCATTCCTCAAACCACTCAATTATTTGCATTTTTTCGAAACTTACCATAAAAAGTTTTATTTTGACACTCGTGGAATACATTTTATATAGAAGTTGTACAGTACGGCAACTCGAACAGTAGACTAAGCTGGATAAGTGTTAAGGCTTGCAATAACACTCCCTAGAAAAAATACGTACTAATACAACATACAGTAGTACTTCATATGTTTCTGTCGCAAAAAAATGAGTGAGAGAAAGATGATCGGATAATCCGTCAATCGGTTAATAGGGTGTCGGATAATCGGGGTTCTACTGTAATTGCATGTACACATTACCATATACAGAGAGATTTATATAGAACTGACACATTTCTTTCATTAATTGTTTCAAAACGAATTGTGCTAGCGACAACTTATTATACCTAAAATGTAGAGGAATTTTGGGAGATTATTTACCTCTATAGCAAATGTTGAAAATGTCCTCCATCCTGCATAAGGCACAACTCAACACGACGTTCCATGTTACTGGCCACTCGTTGGAGGACTCTGTTGTCAATAGCTTGAATCTCCTGTGTGATGTTGTGCTTCAGATCGTCCAATGTCTGGGGACGTTTGGCGTAAACCCTGTCTTTTAAGTAACCCCATAGAAAGAAGTCCGGCGTTGTCAAATCCGGAGATCTCGGTGGCCACAACGACAATAATTCAATCTTTTATCCTTACTGGTTCCTGTAGCTAATGAACAACCGTAACCCTATATGGCTTTAGGCCTGCACTTTTCGCAGCTCTCTGACACATTGAGTAGGTGTACCCTGTCTCCTGCGACAAACGTCTTAAAGATTTTTTGGGTGACTGCTCCAGTCGTGCTCTTACGTCAACAACAACCGTGGGAACCCTAGATGAACGATGCTTGCCCTTTTCACTCACCAGAGATCCAGTTGTTTCCAATTTGTTTACCAGTCCCAGTATTGTGTTTCTTTTGGGAGGATTGCGAACACCAAATTCTCTCTGGTATACCCTTTGAGTAGCTGTAATTGAATTCGTAATCCAGTACTGCTTCACAAGGAAGAGTCGTTGATTTAATGTGTACTGCAATTTCACGTTGACACAAAATGTCGAAAACAGCTGCCAACAATAGGAATAAAACATAAACATCTGCGCATCTAGTGCTGCCAACAATAGGAATAAAACATAAACATCTGCGCATCTAGTAACAAGGAATCGAAACTCCAGAACATTCTGCTTAATTTGATGCTAAAATTGGGTCAGTACTGCCAACAATAGGAATAAAACATAAACATCTGCGCATCTAGTGACAAGGAATCGAAACTCCAGAACATTCTGCTTAATTTGGTGCTAAAATTGGGTCATTGAATGAATTTCCAACGGAATAATTAAAGAAAGAAATGTGTCAGTTCTATATAAATCACTCTGTATTTTATGGCTTCGGAATTAGACACAGGCTTAGGCTTGGCGTCGTGGATTTGCAAGGTGTACAGTACGTAAGTCTGGAAAACCGGGTAGAAGTGGAATTCAGATGCGATTAGTCACCGCTGAAACATGGAGTCTGCTGTTTCCCCGCGGCGCACTCGTGGGAACTGGAGTGCTCTCATGAGCAGGTGTGTGCCGGGAGGCGTCGCAGGATGTGCACGTCCACCGTGCGTGGAGCTTCCTCGAGTAGCGAAGGCATGGCTGTCTGTGGTGACGAGAAGAGTCAATTCCCATTACTCCGAGAAATGGCAAAATAGAAGGCGAAATGATCTCACTTTCTCAGGGATTACTTGCAAGATTTTCAAATTAATGAAATGTAAAAGCCGATTTGTTTTACCATGTTTTGCTTTCGCCTTATAATTACACCATAGTTTGTCTTAATTGTCTATTTGCTTTTCCTTTTGCTTCGGCTGTGTTCCTATAGTTTTGATTAGCACTGCAGGCATGTGATAAGCCATTAAAATATGATAATATTAGATGGATGAGTTGTACAGGACATCATTTTATTTTTACTAACATTTTTAATATTAACTTGGCTATTCGACAGGTAATGGAGAAAAAATGGGAGTATAAGGGTACAGTACATCAGTTATTCATAGATTTCAAAAAGGCATATGACTCGGTTAAGAGGGAAGTATTATATGATAGCCTATTCTTATTGAATTTGTTATTCCCAAGAAACTAGTTCGATTAATTAAAATGTGTCTCAGTAAAACATACAGCAGAGTCCGTATAGGTCAATTTCTATCTGATGCTTTTCCAATTCACCGCGGGCTAAAACAGGGAGATGCACTATCACTTTTACTTTTTAACTTCGCTTTAGAATATGCCATTAGGAAAGTTCAGGATAACAGGCAGGGTTTGGAATTGAACGGGTTACATCAGCTTCTTGTCTATGCGGATGACGTGAATATGTTAGGAGAAAATCCACAAACGATTAGGGAAAACACGGAAATTTTACTTGAAGCAAGTAAAGCGATCGGTTTGGAAGTAAATCCCGAAAAGACAAAGTATATGATTATGTCTCGTGACCAGAATATTGTACGAAATGGAAATATAAAAATTGGAGATTTATCCTTCGAAGGGGTGGAAAAATTCAAATATCTTGGAGCAACAGTAACAAATATAAATGACACTCGGGAGCAAATTAAACGCAGAATAAATATGGGAAATGCGTGTTATTATTCGGTTGAGAAGCTTTTATCATCTAGTCTGCTGTCAAAAAATCTGAAGGTTAGAATTTATAAAACAGTTATATTACCGGTTGTTCTGTATGGTTGTGAAACTTGGACTCTCACTCTGAGAGAGGAACACAGATTAAGGGTGTTTGAGAATAAGGTGCTTAGGAAAATATTTGGGGCTAAGCGGGATGGAGTTACAGGAGAATGGAGAAAGTTACACAATGCAGAACTGCACGCATTGTATTCTTCACCTGACATAATTAGGAATATTAAATCCAGACGTTTGAGATGGGCAGGGCATGTAGCACATATGGGCGAATCCAGAAATGCATATAGAGTGTTAGTTGGGAGACCGGAGGGAAAAAGACCTTTGGGGAGGTCGAGACGTAGATGGGAGGATAATATTAAAATGGATTTGAGGGAGGTGGGATATCATGATAGAGACTGGATTAATTTTGCACAGGATAGGGGCCGATGGCGGGCTTATGTGAGGGCGGCAATGAACCTTCGGGTTTCTTAAAAGCCATTTGTAAGTAAGTAATACCTCTGGATCAACGCCGTTTGCTACCTCCTTCCACGACTGGAGTTCGATGATACTGGCGTAATATACAAACAAATCACTTTACTAGGTATAGGAGGGAAGAAAAGTAGTTCATCCATTTACGTAAACTAGGAAATATTGCGCTTTTGAGTTTGATCATTTTCATTAGGTTTTTGTTTAATCAAAATACAGTAGTCTACAGTATTAACAATGAGTTTTTTTACTCACGAACTGAGCTGTCCATGTGGACGTATTTATTATGCAGTGTATATTGTACTGTCTACAGCACATTAGCGTACAATATAGAAAATGAAGTTAAATTGAAAAATAATCATAATATGGATATTGAAACACATTTTTTAAAATAGTGGCCGTTCATTTCGATACAGGCTTCAGTTCTAATGTGCATATTATCGCACTATAGACTATTGTACCTAATCCCAATTACTAGTTTCGTTCTTCGTACTAGTAACTCATGTTGAAATAATTCTGTACCTACTGTACTATAAAAGGGTACCTTAGATACTGTAAATTCAATCTTCACTTCTGCCCGATCTGAAAAAATAAAATTACTCAGACATACTATCTACTGTCCGTCCAAGTCGGTATGTCGTAGGGTCGTAGAAAGGGAGGAAATGACGTGACAGTTAATTACTTAACAAGGCCCTTTTATTTAAGTTATTTTAAACAGTTGTATAATATTACGTAGACATCCAATTCCTAACAGAAATTAATGTTCTGAGAAAGGAGCTAAGACAGCCCAGCCACTAGCTGGCGAATAAAAGCTGGTAGGGGAAATCGGGATACGACGTAGGCAAATGGACTACAGTACCTGTGCGAAAATGATTCAATATTGAAAGCTCTTTCGTCACTGGAAAAAGCGAACATATTTTTGGAACGTACTGTTTACTATGACCGTAAGGCTACTATGACTGTATATGCGGTCTTGGATCTGTGTGGAGGTCGGTTGAACTTCATTAGTAGAAGGGGTGGGAGTGAAGTACATTCAAAACCTCAGGTACAATAAAAATTGAAGTAAAAATAAAATGATGTCCCTGTATAAGACAGTGTTGTTATTTTTACTGAAAGGAAACACCCCATTTGAGGATAGGATGTCAAGGTAAAGTCTGTTCAATTTCCTCGTGTGTAATTCGGTGACTTCTTTGAATCCCCCTTAACAGATTAAGAACAAAAAGTCTGACCAATCGGCCTGGTTAACACAGTTGGTATAGCGCTGGCCTTCTATGCCCGAGGTTGCAGGTTCGATCCCGGGCCAGGTCATTGTCATTTAAGTGTGCTTAAATGCGACAGGCTCATGCCAGTAGATTTACTGGCATGTAAAAGAACTCCTGCGGGACATAATTCCGGCACACCGGCGACGCTGATATAACCTCGGCAGTTGCGAGCGTCGTTAAATAAAAAAAAAACATTTATTTTAACAACTCTGATCACTCCAATTCACATGTACTCAGTTGCCATATTATTTGCGACCCTCGACCCATTAATAATTGCTGCGTACTTCAGTTTATTTATAGATATAGCAATTCTCCCTCCACGTGAAGATGAAGGGAGCCATCAGTTTTTCTAAATGAGTGTTGTGACTGGTTATTAACAGGCGAAGAAAAGATTCTGTCGCAGTAAAGAAAGACATTTATTTATATCAACCGATTAGTAGGTTTTTTTTTTTTTTGCAATTCATATTCAATATTCCGATAAGTTATATTGATAAACACATAGGTACAATTCTTGTTTTCAGTATGAAACCTACCTATTTGTTCAAATATCAATAAAACAAAGGCATTTATTAATATAAGCGTTTAATTAATTAATGTTCTCACTTTTTTTGGCATTATCACATTTATGGAAGCAATACCATTACTATGTAATAGATATTGCTTCCATAAATCTGACGATCCCCACCCCAAAAAAAGGCAAAAGCATTCGTTAATTAAACACTTACAGTATATCAATAAATCCCTACGTTTTATTGATATTTTGACAAATAGGTAGGTTTCAGATTGAAAACAAGAACTGTATATGTTTATCAATTACTAGGGGACGGTAGGTGGTCAATCAGCAAAGTCTTATCTGTAAAAATGCGCTCAAGGAAATTGAACGAACTGTACCTTGACCAGGAACAACCAATTCAATTATTACTCTCGAAATTTCAGAAGACGTAGCTCAGGAGCAACGACCTGGAGTCCTACTCTAACCTTGCGCTTGAGTGTGGGTTCGAATCCTGCTTGGATGATTACCTGGTTGGAGTCTCAAATTTGTTTTCTATTAATCGATTACTTAACGACACTGTATCAACTAGTAGGTTATTTAGCGTCGTAGAATTGATGATAGCGAGGTGGTATTTGGCCAGATGAGACCGAGGATTAGCCATATGATTACCTGACATTCATCCTACAGTTGGAGAAAACTTCGAAAAAAATACAAAGTAATGAGAACAAGCGGGAATCGAACCAACGTCCAAGAGCAGCTCCGGATTAACAGACACGCGCCTATCGCCTGAGCTACGCCTGTGGCTTCGGAGAAATTTCTCAAATGTAAGGTGAATGTCAGGTAATTCCATGGCGAAGTCACGACCACAGCTCGGCCCCATCTTATTATCACCAATACTTCGTACGCTGATAAATAAACGATTAAAGGAACTATCCAAGTGGAGATGATTTAAATGTGGTCTTTATTATTTTAGTTTTATTTTATAGTTACTTTAACTGCGAGGTCATAACACGACTGTCTACTGGGAATGATATACCGTTAAAACATTGCGTTTCCATTTTCTTGTCACCGTTATTTATGATCGAGGAAATCAGCAAAAATCCCGACAAGATTAGCTAATCCCGGAATTTGAATCCGAAATCTTCCCAATGCGAGTATAGTGTTTTTTATCACGTTGTTCAATGTGCTCTTAAGTACAATCAGTTTCTTTAAAAGCGCTTTAATTATAATACAAAACTTATACTACACATTTTTTTTTGATACGACGAGTTAAAAATTTCGCCAAAGTGTACGTGCAGTACAAGCGTAACTTTGGGATAATTAATCACCATCCATCCCATCTCGGGTGTAGCGTAGACCAGCCTCTTAAGGCGCACCCTGTGCAACAACTCTGTCTGTAAATTGGCCTACATAATTAGCTCCATACGGATGAATGAATGACGATCAGTCAAATGAAGATAAAGGTAATTTGAGAGAGACGCGAGATCTACGAGAAAATCGTTCATCCTCTAATCCTGTTCACTACAAGTACCATTCCTGTAGGATCGGAGTCAGCGTGAAGGTAAGCCTGTGAATTAACACAGTCATTGAAGTGTTTTTATTGTATTTAATAATAGATGAACAAGTCTCAAGACTTTCTTAACATGGACTTAGCATGACATCACACCTCAATCTATGATGATGATGATGATGATGATGATGATGATGATGATGATGATGATGATGATGATAATAATAATAATAACAATAATAATAGTCATATAGAGGAAAGTGTTACATAAAGAATAAGAAAGAAGCGGAAAAGAGGAAGGAGGGAAAGAAAAATGTTTTAAAGTAAATTCTACTATAAAATAGATGTTGTCGTAAAATTCTCCACGGTCGTTAGGCTATACCGAATTTGCGATGTGTATTTATTTCAAGCACAATGGCGTGATAGGGACATTGGTAAAATTCTACGAAATCCGTACAAAATATATTTACTGTGCGGTCGTAATTGTTGGCCTTGAATGACGTGCTATTGGAATTACAAAAGAGATTCTTTTCTTTATTCTTCGTCATCAATCTCCATCATGTGTCCAACTGCTGAAATTTGTCAGTATAAGCTGACAGTCACTTGAATTAATTTTATAAGCAAACCTTCACTTTCAAGTCGATTAACAACACACAATAGAGGCGACACAAACTTTGTCCCAATGCAGTGTCTACTTTGTGACAATGAACGTTTGGATTGTTTGTTAAATGAGTGCATGAAAGAGTGGACATATGAACTAATTATTTAATGAGTGAATGAATTACTTAATTAATTAATGGAGGAATGAATGTGTAGACAAACCTCAGAAAGAAGGGGATGAGTGAATGAATGAATGAATGAATGAATGAATGAATGAATGAATGAATGAATGAATGAATGAACAAAACCCTGAAAGAACGAGTGAATGTATGCACTGACGAGTGGATTTATTTATTTATTTATTTATTTATTTATTTATTTATTTATTTATTTATTTATTTATTTATTTATTTATTTATTTATTTATTTATTTATTCATTCATTCATTCACTGAAAAGGAATAAATGAATTAATAAATTAATTAAGCAAGTGAATAAACGAGTGAGTGAATGAGTGGGTGAGTTAATAAAACATTAAATATTAATAAATCAATGAATACATTAATCAATGGACAAATGATGTATGAATGAATGAATGAATGAATGAATGAATGAATGAATGAATGAATGAATGAATGAATGAATGAATGAAGTGACTTTATAAATAAATGAAGATAAGGAATCAATTAACGAAGCAAATGAGAAAAAAGAGCTGTGTGAAAAAGTGAATGGGTGAATGTATTTAGGCCTAAAAATAAATGGTAAGAGTGAGTGAATAGATTAATTTTTTTAGTTGGTTATTTAACGACGTTGCATCAACTACTAGGTTATTTAGCGTCGATGAGGTTGATGATAGCGAGATGGTATTTGGCGAGATGAGGCCGAGAATTCGCCATTGATTACCTGGCATTCACCTTACGGTCGGGGAAAACCTCGGAAAAACCCAACCAGGTAATCAGCGCAAACAGGGATCGAACCCGTGCCCGAACCCAACTTCAGACCGGCAGGCAAGCGCCTTAACCGACTGAGCCACGTCGGTGGATGAATGAATAGACGAGTGAATGACGGAACGAACAAAATGACAGAAAGAAGAATGACTGAAAAAATTAATGCATGAATGATCGAATAAATAGAGTGAGTGAATAAATAAATAATCGAAAGAACGGAAGTAATATATAAATGTATACGGTATATAAATAAATGACTGAAGATATGAAGAGTGAATGAACAAATGAACGAATAAAATGACAGAAATGGATGTGGGAGAACGAATTAATGAATGGATGAATTAAGGAATTAATTAATTACTGACTGGAGTGAACAAATAAATAATTCGATGGACTAACGAACGAAAAAAAATTATAGAAAAAGAAGTGCGAGAAACGTTTAAATAACGAATGAAATGAAGAAAGGAATGAAAGAATAAACTTAGTAAAGTTAATGAAAGAGAGATGAAAGAAAGAATAAGTGGATGAATGTACCAATGAATGGCTAGAGTGAATAAATGAAATGAGCAAATAAAATGACATAAAATAGATGGTGAAAAAGTTTAGGAATGCTTAATTTAATATAAATAATTAATAAAATGAATGAATAAATCATTTAATCAAAGAATGAATGAACTAATTAATTAATGAAGAAATGCAAATAAATAAAAAAAATTGGCAAATGAACAAACGAAAGAATAAAGTGAGTGAATAAAGAAATAAATGCATGAATTTATTAATTTGTCAATCTGTCTGTCTAGTCTGTTTGGTTTGTCTACCTTTCTGGTCTATCTGGTCCCTCTGTCCGTCTGTTGACCTGTTTATTTGTCTATTTATTTATTTATTCATTCATTCATTTATCTATTCTTTCATTCTTTTATTCATTTATTTACTTATTAATTTATTAATTTATCTATTTACGTACCGGTATTTATCTATTTTTCTTTTATCCATTTTTTAAATTTATTTATTTATTTATTTTATTTGTTTACTTACTGACTTACTCGCTTATTTATTTCCATTTATTTATTTATTATTTTTTTATATTTTAGTATGTTATTTTACGACGCTTTATCAACATCTTAGGTTAATTTATTATTATTTACTGAAGGATTTACGAATAAAATGTATTGTAAATGTATTAATGGATCGATATAGCGGGAGATAGGTGAAACAATAAATAGATGAATGGATAGGTAAGTTAATGAATTAATTAATAAAGAATGGAATAGACAAAAAACATTGATGATAGAATCGGTGAATGAACAAAGTTAGTGGATTAATAAGTAAAACAAATGAATAACCAATCGCGTCCCTTGCAAAGAGTCATGGATTTCAATTAGCAATTGAGACGTAAGTTCACAGAGACATAGACCATTCATCTTACTATGCGAGTCACCATATCACTCACTCAAGGGGCTTAAGTAACTTTGATAAGAAGGAACTGGAAAGGGGCTACAATCTACTAGAACATATAACAGTCAGTGCTAATAATATTTTAATTTGTGTTTCCATGCCTATGTTTCTTCAATTTTTATTTAATTTCTTGTGTAAAGTTTCTGGACCTTAGGGGACCCCCGGTCTGCCGGGTGATGATCTGTCTGAGAAATATATGACTATATTGGCGGGGTACTCAGTTTGGCTCGAACTAAAGTAGCTAATGTCAGGCTTCAAGAATACTCCAGCAAATAAAATATCCAAGATCATTCCTACCCATTACCCGGTGTGAATTTGCCGTAACAATTAAAATATGTTAACAATTCTAGAACGCTTAACTTTTTTCAACTTGACCCATATAAGGAAGGAGTTCGCTCAAGTCAATCCCTCCTGAAACGGCGCAGCCTTCATTCCTCGTGAGCATTTCCATGACCAATGAGAGCCGGTATGTGAAGCAACTGTTAAAGAGGCGAAGACCTCCAGAGGATGAAACTGCAGTAGATGCAGAGCATCGCTATTTGGGAATATCTGCAACGTATGTGCAATTAGAATGGAATGCGGTTCTTCTTCATTAACGGTCTGTATTTCAATTAGACATATATAATGACCGTCAGTGCTAATGGACAACTCAGATTGTCTCCCGTTCCGATTCACGCAGTCAATCAAGTAATTCGAAGGGAGAAGTATCTTTGAGCAATGCTCTTTGCAGACAAGACCTACTAGCGATCACTTCCGCTCTATCTCCTTTTACTGACATCCCGTCTAGAGAGTGGAGTAAAAATGTAGAATGTCAATGAATCAAATTAGGAGTAAGATAAGGTTTACTTTTCAATTAATCCAAGGTTTGCGAGTTCAAACCCGGCTGAGGGCAATAAAAATTCTTAGATACTGGCATCTCCGGTACTACATAGGATGGTGAAACTGTGAGGTCAGTAACTCCATTGTTGTTGTAGGTAAATGGACGATTCTTTCGAGTACTCTACTCCAGACACTTGATTCAGCAATATCGCTAATGACTGCTGCATACAATAACGAAGAACCACTAAGTTGCTAAAGATGTATATTCAGCAAGTATTATGAGTATATGGGTCATAAAAATTAAGCTACAGGAGTCTCCAATCGCCAGACATGTAAATTTCATTCACGGACATTTTGTGTTAACAATAAATGTAGAACAGAGAAGGAAACGTGATTGAAATGGCTGTTTACGATACAAGTGTTCAAAATGACATTTAATTTTTAAGTAGGATGTTTGCCAAACGAGGCCGCAGACCGAATGGAGTATCCCTACGAACAAAGCAAACAATTTCAACACTATTTTTAGACAATCCTGCGTCGTGCTGGTATAGACACAATTCCCCCAATTTCTCCACTGCTGTATCGCCATCATTATAATAGTGAAACTTAAAACACTAGAGAGCTGCAGAATAGGGCTTAAAACCGGTTTTCATTCCACCGGTCAGAGAACATCCGTCAAGGTAGAGCATCCGACCGAATGTTCGAATTTAAACCGGTTGCCCCTGATGTTTTGTGAGTTAGGCAGAACACTGACATTTTCTGAGTACACAAACCGAGTAACACTGAAGGAAATTTAACATATGTAATTTTAAAAATGTATTTTCTTAATATAGGCCTACAATTGATTGCATACTTTATTACGCTTATTTTCATAATATATATAGATGAACAAATGGACACTGATAACAACAAAAGAAATAAATGTAATAATAGTATGAAATCTGGTGTGTAAAGAAATGCAAGAATGGAATAAATTACTACTTACTAAATAGAAGAGAAAATAAATACATATATACATTCTATTGCAACATTTACACTTTAAACTCAAAATGCATATCTCTAAAACAGTAGTTGTTAATGCCTTTTAATTATTCTAAGCAGATGTATTATTTCATTAATAAATCATTTTAAGAAATGTTTTGCTCTTGACGATGCCAACTGAATGAATGAATGAATTAATTAATTAATTAACTAATTAACCAATGAGTGAATCACTGAATCAGTCAATAAATCAATCAATGAATCCATGGATGAATGAATCAATGAGTCGAGCGATGGATCGATGGTTGATTGATTGATTGATTGATTGATTGATTGATTGGTTGGTTGATTGATTGATTGATTGATTGGTTGGTTGGTTGGTTGGTTGGTTGCTTGGTTGATTGATTGATTGATTGATTGATTGATTGATTGATTGATTGATTGATTGATTGATTGATTGATTGATTGATTGATTGATTGATTGATTGATTGATTGATTGATTGATTGATTGGAGTGAGAGAAGAATTATCAATTAAATAGTAGGCCTATACGATGATAATCGCGTCCTTGCAAGGGCTCTTGGAATTCCTGCATGTCTCAATGTGGCCTACCTTTGCCGTCCACTCACAAAGAGTGAGAAACAAGTCGAATATTCGTTAAAGTTTAAACCGAACCTGAGACACTTCGTGAGACGGAAAAGCTTTGCATAGTGACTACAGTGACAGGTCTTCAATAGCAATATAATTTCTATATTTCGTAACCGATTGTGCACGACTCTATTAAACACAATAAAAGCAAGAGGTGGTATAGCTTAGTGCACATCGAGAAGTCCCCGTTTCATAGGTAGCCCTATATAGTATGTACTCAGATAAAAATAAAATGTGTCGATAAAATAATAAATCCCTCATTATCTGTAATGTATAGACTCTAGAGTTCCTTTATAATGAGAGTTGAGACGTTACATGGTCTCTGATCCCTACATTGAAATACGTAATGATTTGATAGCACTGAAAATTGGAAAACAAATTTTCTACGAGAAATAAAACCATAGGCCTATACAATGTCTACAAATGTTAAACAAATTTGAAATATAACTGTATAATATACAGTGTGAATGGTAACCTTTGCAACAAAATGAAACTGGTAATAGATCTTGAGGAGAAATTTGAAAAATCTAAATAAGTTTTTTCTCTAACATTCACCGTTTTAGAGGAAATCGTTATGTTTCAATGAAGCATTTGGCAACATCACGGCTGCTGCAATAAATCAAACAAGCGCAGCTTGAACTCCTTACCTTCCCCTTCCCCTCTACTGTACTCAGCCGGTAACACGTGACGTGCGCTTTGTTGCAACATTTATTTCAACGATTTTCGCTATTATTCCATTTAAATTCATGGCTAAACGGTTCAATTTGCAAAAAAAAAAAAAAAAAAAAAAACATTAACTGTTCACATTATTTTTACATGATCTTATTCTTTCGCCTGCAATACCTCCCTGAAATTCCTTCAGACTCTAGCAAAAATCATTACCAGAGATATTTCCTTGGGGACAAAGCTGACTAGTACGTAGGACTGATATCTCTAGTGTTACCCAGTGCCGACGGTCTCGTGAAGTGAAAGTTTTAATATCCCGTCATCTTAAGGGCCTTTCGGAGGATCTAATGTGACATCTTTGATTAACTTTTGCTTTTGCGGTAGTCCTTGGAAGGCAAAGGCCGACCAGCCAACAGCAGGTCCCCGTGCCTCAGCAGAGGAAATGGACTGGAATTTTAGGGAGGGCGCACTATGACCCACCACTGCGACCTTTAACGATCTATTGAGCTAACCCTCAAGCTAGACGCATTCCTAAATCCACACCGGCTGACTACACTCAGGTTCGCTGCATATCCAGTTTCAAACAGGCAACGCCCTCCGTGCGTCGCTCTCCGTTCGAGGAATGCTATAGAATGATGACGTAATAGAGATATGTTGACTGAATGATGTACTGTAGATGGCCAACATGGGGAAACGAGAGAACTCCGAGAAAAATCCCAACTATAAGTGTCATTATGGATTTTTCAATTAAATATCCCAAACCTGACCGGGACTCGAACTCGGACCGCCTGCTTGACAGGCAGAAGGTCAGACCACTCAGTCACCACAAGGGCTTCAGCAGATCATCTAATCAGCAAGATGGTAACGTGTGGACAGCAACTGTACGAAACCAGATTATGTTATTCAATGTATCAATGTGAATTCTTCACGATGGTGGATGGCCATCTGTCTTACACACTGGCCGAAATTTGATAAAATTTTTGTTTTATTTCTACATGAAGTTTCGTAGCAGAGCTCATTCCGTAACGCTAGCTCAAAATTTTAGACGATGCGGCTTTGGCGCGGGACGGAAAAAGTTTTAATGAAACAAAAACAAAAATATATTTTTTTCACTGTGATTCGGTCCTGGAGACTGTTTTCGGATTATGTAGAGTGTCTCGAAGTGTAGTGCATCCGACGTTTCAGAGCCAAACAACACTTGTAATCCTTTGGATTTTCGGGCATCGCGACTCTAATGATGGAGCTTTAAATAATTCCTAAAAAAATCTAAGACAGTAAATATCAAGACACGGTTGAGAATTCCAAATTATTCTTCACAGTATATCAACACATTTTGAATTACCATTTGGAGAACAGGCAAGAAACTGTTACTGTTAGATTGGTGATTGTAGTGATGAGGTAAAAGAAGAGGAAGTTGCATTTATATAAAAAGTCCCTCCTTCCTCTCTGCCGTGTATTTTTTCTGACTTCCTGCGCATTCACTCGCCCATGGCAGCGTGACGCGGACACTTTCATGCAACAGTGGCGTCCATCCTCAAACTTCAAATTTGAGGGTAAGGCCTAAAAGTCAAACCTAAGCCTCGCTAATCCCCATTAAAATTACAGACAACATGTACAAACACATTATCATTCTGAAATATCCGATGATCCATGCAAAGACACCAAATGTAAAACATTTCCTGTAGGAGCCCGCAGTCTGGGAAAAATTTTACGGCGAACTAGTTTACCGCTTCTTTCTACATCGGTGACGGGAATTAGTATGAATAAATGTGAAACTGGTCGAGTAATGGAAGGGAAAGTAGGAGTATCTCGAGAAAACATGTTTTAACATAATTTTTTTACTATCACAAATTCTATTTGGACTCATAATGTTTCGAACTCATATTTTCAACTTGGAAAACAGCAGCCTTATCCGTTCGGTTCTGCCATATCTACGTATCGTAAAGGGTTTTATTTGGTTGGTGTTGGGGAAAAATCACATTTATTGACTATTTCTTCTTCCAAATAAACCCAGAAATATTCGCAAACATGAAACTGCTTAATCGATTTTATTAAAATAATGATAATAATAATAATAATAATAATAATAATAATAATAATAATAATAATAATAACATAAATATATCATGATAATATTAATAATAATCAATGTCAAGTATTAGTTCATTCTGGATCCATTCCCACTCCAAACTTGTACCAAAAATGTATTAAATTTATTGGTCTGTCCATCTTTTCAAAGGCTTTCCCAATTTTCTCCTGTCAATGGGTATGTAGTTTATAATTGCCCTTGTTCATCCGTAGTAGGCCTACATATCTTATCCA
Organism: Periplaneta americana; assembly: GCF_040183065.1. NCBI lineage: Eukaryota > Metazoa > Arthropoda > Insecta > Blattodea > Blattidae > Periplaneta > Periplaneta americana. Next base: position 104,203,108 of record NC_091128.1, read on the forward strand.
CTGTGTTTCGTGTTCCTCGGTTTTTGCGTTTAATTCATCTATTGATTATTACCTCAGGTATTTTCTTTTATCTTCTTTTTTTTCGTCTAGCAATCTGTAATCTTCCACTCCTCTTATTAATTTCATTTCTGAAGACTATTTTCTATAGAATATGAAATTTCTTCATAATCCAGGCCTTTGAATCACATAATAAAGTTGGGATTGATATAATTTTTTACAATTTTATTTGGGTGTCTTTTCTTATTCCATTATGTAAAGTTCTTCTTATGGTCCCGCAGATGCGTTGGAATGTGTCTATTTCTTTCTTTCTTTCTTTCTTTCTTTCTTTCTTTCTTTCTTTCTTTCTTTCTTTTTGTTCCTGGTCTGACGTAGAGCTTAAGGAATAACCTAAGCTCCCATGTAATTTGAGCATCTAAAAACCATTAGTAATGATGATGATAATAATAATAATAATAATAATAATAATAATAATAATAATAATAATAAATATTAATGACAAAAAGGAGAGTAATATATTATTTTTTCAACATTTGGTAATACAACACATGGTGAAAATATGATGATGGAATGTGTACGAAAATTATAAAAGGAAGGATTAATAAAAAGCATTAAAAATTAAATGAAACTAAATTAAATTAAAATTATGCGTGGAATTGTTTCTGAAAATTTAATAACATAAAAAATTGGAATTATAAGCCAATGTTTATACACTCAATTCTGTATAAAATAGCAAATATGTAAAACGAATACATTTTAGAGCTACAAGAAGAATGTGTATGCGCCAGCGTAATTCTTATGCTTAGAACATCAATCTGAAAAAGATATTAGCAATATCAGAAATATGCGTATTCGCTACTTTATAATATAATAAAACAAATCACAAAGTACAAAATTTAAAAACAAACAAATTCTTAAGTTATAAAAAGTAAGCTTACGTATAGAATTATTCGCAAGTTAGAACATTATTATGCATTGCAATAATGCGTGTCATTTTTTTTTTCAAAAGAATTACAAACTGGGAGAAAATCTGGAATTTTAGCAAGTAAAGCATACACTAGAACCACACAAAAAGTTGCGTACATTTCCTTTTTCAAACAGAAAACAATTTGGAACAAATATATAGGGGAGAGTTGCCGAATTTGGACCGTTGCCTAAATTGGACCGCAGTTGTATTTCCATATATAGAAGTATTTCAAACATTTCAGATGGCACCACTGCTTGCTGACGCTGCCTAAGGTACTCATCTTGAAGTTCAGTGAGCTGCAGCCATCTTAGCGAATAGGATTGCCGTTAATGTGTTTTGGTGTTTTCGCTTACAATTTTTACGCTACGCATCTTAAGCTTCTATATACAATAGGAGTAAATAATAAAAATTTCTATACTATACGTTACATGTATTTTTCATTAGCTACTATCTGCGTGTTTTAAAACTAGTTTTTAATTTCATGTGTTTGTTTAGTGTCGTCTGTTTCCATAAGTGAACAAGTTGCCTACGTTGGACCTCTGCGCGTTTTCTGGATTGGACTGGTCCAATTTAGGAAACTGTTAGTATTTTTTTCGACATGAATATAAAGCATTATATTATTGTCAACGTTAAGAAAAAGTAGTATATTGGGGGATTCTGTGTCTTTATGTTTCCAAGATATCAAAAAGGGGAACCTACCAGAAATGAAATGATACTTTGAAGATGGCGGTAGCAGCATAAAGGAATGGTGACTATGGACTCAACGAGTGTGCTCGCATATATGGTGTGCCATAGACTACAGCAAAGATATATGCTGATTGCAAAAACGCTTTCCAATAAAGTCCTTCGGAAGGCAAGCATCCTTCAATTGAGATATGAAAAAAATTATTGCCGACCACATTCTTTTGTTTGAAGAAAGGTTTTATGGGTTGACAATCAAAGATATGCATAAGCTTGCTTTTGATGTCGCAGAAAATATTATGCTCCCTACACTTTTAACAAGGAGAAAAAATGACCGGAAAGAAGTGGTTCTGTGCTTCTATGAAGCGAAACTCAAAACTTTCTTTCCGTCACCCAGAAGGAGCATAAATGGCCCGAGCTAAGGAGTTCAATAGGGACAGTGTTATCCAGTTTTCCAACCTGCTGAAAAAAAAAAACTGTCGATGAGAATGATATCACAGCAAATACTGTGTTCAACGTTGACGAATCTGGATATACAACGGTGCAAAAGAGGCAACAGAAAGTTATAGCTCAGAAAAAGAAACACCAAGTTGGAGCCGTAAGTGGTGAAAGAGGTGTAAACATCACAGTAGTCTGTGTTGTCAATGCGGCGGGGTTCTTTATACTGCCACTGGTAACTTTAAAACGCAAGAGGAAATCATGTCACCTTTTTATTTTTTATGTCTACGTTTCCTAAATCACAGGAGTTTCCTAGCCAAACAGGGACTTTCCAATTCTATGTAACATTTTGCATTTTTTTTTTTTACTTTTCTATGAGTCTTCCTCTAATTTTGAAATAGGCTATGTAACCGAGACAAGCAACTAATATAAAACTAATTCAGTGCAAAGAAAAATATTATGAGTGTAACAATCAGCTTGAATGCAATAGTGTTTCTGTAATTAATTTATTTGGTTTTTCTTTAATTTTTCATCAAAGTTCAGAGAATTGTGTAACTTCTTTCACCAAATGTTAATATCTGATACATTTTAACGTAAAATTAGATGAATTAAAGATATTTATAATAAATACCCTTCTTCTACTTATTTCTTTACTATTAGTAATGTATTTTTGCGAGGTCCAAATTGGGACACTACGAGTCCAAATTAGGCAACCGGTTTCCCAATTTGGACCATTTCCATGATTTTGGTTTTACCTTTTTATATTTATTAGGAATTTTGTAATTTAAAATATAAAACTATAGGATGAAAGTACATAGAATGTAGAATGTACTAGAACATATTTTGATTTAATTTAATCATTATTAAAGACATGGGATTAAAAAATAAGAAACTGGTCCAATATAGGCAACCTTCCCCTACTGTGTATTAAAATTGTGTATATCTTCGTATACAAAAACTACAAACTATTAAAAAATTTTGAAGTTATAGATATGAAATATATGTCTTTAAAATTAAAATTGTGGACGTAGTCGTTCATTAAAATTTGAAATAGGAAAAGTCAATATTACACTCCTAGTAAACCAAATTCTTAAATAAGTAACAAATAAAGAAAAATGAATAATAGGCTATAATTTTATATAAACATTAAAATTATGTAATAAACAATAGATGGAAACATAACGAAACGAACAACTTTTTAACCTTAAATTAAATAAGGACAAGATAGTAAATTCATACAGCAAATTTAAGAAATAAGAAAATGAGGTTTTCGACGTTCTTTTCCTTTAATTTAAAAACTATATTGAAGGTAAACTTATGTCATCTCCGGTTTTTCATGTAAACGTCCCTAGATTGAATTACCACAACAAAAACTGCTTCAACGCCGCTTCAACTCACAAGTCCGTTTGAACTCTGAAGATTTAGTCTTTAAAGTGTAAGTCCGACGCTCTGGTCATTAGGCTAGCTATGTGCCATGAAATGTACATAAACACAGAAAAGTTGAATTAAACCCTGTGTCCTTGGATCCCGCCAATTTTTACAAAAGTAATACCATTGTGCGACGACGATTCATTCTAGCGTCAGCAATTACAGACCTCCGCTATGTGACTCAAGTGCAACACATGTTTCCGGTTACAAATCCGCGGTCCCAAGTTTGAATCTTGGTAAAAAAAAAAAGGTGGATATCATCCCATTTTCCCTGCAGAACAACAGGATGTGTTTCATATCATGCGTTTGTACTGCATTGTCTTCAGCGATTATTTTATATCATACTAATCACATGACAAAGGAATATGATTTCTTTTAAATAGGCTATCTAGTGTGGAGTATGAATCCAAACAAGCAGGTTTCACAGAAAAAAAAACTCCAAAACTTTTAAAAACTTATTGCAGATGACGCCTAGGATAAATCTACTGAGCTCGTATTGAAATCTCAAAATCCTGTCTTAGTCGAGAATTGAACTGCAAAATTTTGTCTATAATCCTTTAAATCAGTAGCCAGTAGGGACCTTTCACATGCCATGTTGGTATAGAAACAGGTGCTTATCAGGCGGGAGGAGCATCAATAAGTATTTCATTCCGAAGACGCTTTTCGTACACCCATTATGGAATGACTTGCGTACCAACTTTGCTACATATCTAAGCTTACTCCACCATCCACCGCATTGCGCATTTCTCTCCAGCCTTCAAATCCGTGTACCATATCTCTGGTAGTGGTCTGCCGTACATAATATATTAATAGCGAGTCAAACCTAAGTTACCGGCATTCTTATCGAAGCACGAAGTTGTTTTTTTTAACTCTACGCGCAAATGGTTTTCCCGGCCTCTCGTCTGTTTTAAGGCCCGGCAAAGGATATGATGTGTAGATTTTTCTTATCAATTGCTGCACTAAGCCGATTGGCACTTCGCACGTCAATCTCATGTATTAAGAAATACGTATTTTAACCACGGTTAAGCACACCGTACAACAAAGCATAGGCCTATTCCCCTTTGAAACGTAGGCCTATCTGTATCACTGACGAAGACATGGCACGGGTTTACGTACGTTTCTGTGACGTTTTCCAGAGGCTACACAACCATTTAAACATTGTGTTGTTAAATTCTTAAATAAGTGGAGAGAAACAGGTTCCATTCTCGATAATAAACGTTGACAGAAGCGTGCTCCAACAGAACAAAAATTTGAATATATGCGTGTGAGGATGAAGATGGTTCTAACATCCAACGAGAAAATCGTGCGCGCGGCTCTGGAACGTCTGAATTCAATTTATGAACCACTAACAACTTATAAGGCTAAAACTTAAGAAATTCCGAACTCTTCATGATTTTACGTTGCGATATAGTCAATCCTGCACATATTCAATATATTGAATTATAATTGTTCTTCATTTAGCGTTGAACTGAAACCGAAGTAGCCTTTGTGAGACACAAAGAGATGGTAAATTATAAATATTTAATTGACGTTCAACTAAAATTGAAGTGTCCTTTCAGAGAGACAATGAGACGATGAATTATTATTGTTTATTTAGTGTCCCTCAGAAGCTAAATTTTCCTTTCTGAGAGATAATGAAATGATGAATTATAATTCTTTATTTAACGTCTCTCTGAAAATAAAGTGACCTTTGTGAGAGATAATGAGATGATGAATTATAGCCACCTTTGTGAGAGACAATGAAATGATGAATTATAATACTTTATTTAACGTCTCTCTGAAAATAAAGTGACCTTTGTGAGAGATAATGAGATGATGAATTATAGCCACCTTTGTGAGAGACAATGAAAGGATGAATTATAATTCTTTATTTAACGTCTCTCTGAAAATAAAGTGACCTTTGTGAGAGATGATGAGGTGATAAATTATAGCCACCTTTGTGAGAGACAATGAAAGGATGAATTATAATACTTTATTTAACGTCTCTCTGAAAATAAAGTGACCTTTGTGAGAGATAATGAGATGATGAATTATAGCCACCTTTGTGAGAGACAATGAAAGGATGAATTATAATTCTTTATTTAACGTCTCTCTGAAAATAAAGTGACCTTTGTGAGAGATAATGAGATGATGAATTATAGCCACATTTGTGAGATACAATGAAAGGATGAATTATAATACTTTATTTAACATATCTCTGAAAATAAAGTGGCCTTTGTCAAAGACAATGATATGATGAATTATGGTCCCCCTTGTGAGAGACAATCAGATGATGAATTATAATTCTTTATTTTACGTCTTTCTCAAAATAAAGTGGCTTTTGTGAGAGACAATGGGATGATTAAATTATAGTCACCTCTGTGAGAGACAATGAGATGATGAATCGTAGTCGCCTTTGTGAGAAACAATGAAATGCTGAATTCTTTATTTAACGTCTCTCTGAAAATAGAGTGGTCTTTGTGAGAGACAATGAGATGATAAATTATAGTCACCTTTGTGAGAGACAATGAAATAATTAATCATAGCCACCGTTGTGAGAGACAATGAGATGATGAATTATAATTATTTGCTTAATGTTTCTCTGAAACTAAATTGGAATTCGTAATAGACAATGAGATGATGAATCACAATTATTTATTTACCATCTCTCTGAAACTAAATTGATCTTTGAGAGAAACAATGAGAGTATTTATTTAAAATTCCTCTGAAACTAAAAGAATCTTTGTGAGACAATGAGATAATGAGTTATGATGCTTTATTTAACGTTCCTCTGATACTAACGTGGCCTTTGTGAGTGACAATGAGATGGTAAATTATAATTCTTTATTTACGTCCTCTCAAACTAAAGTGGGTGATAAGTTAATGAATTATAATTCTCTGTTTACAGTTCATAAGTGATTTTTGTTAGAGACATTGAAGTGATGAATTATAATTCTGCATTTTAACGTCCTTCTGAAACCAGAGTGATCTTTGTGAGAGACAGTAAGATTATAAATTATAATTCTTTATTTAGTGTTCCTTTGAAACTAAATTGGTCTTTGTTATAGGCAATGAGATGATGAATCATAATTCTTTATTAGGGTTCCTTTGAAACTAATGTGGTCATTGAGAGAGACGATGATATGATTATATTATATAATATAGTAACGTACAATGAGGATGACAGAGGTTGCTAAAGTACCCTACTCAGAGAAAATGTACATCAGTACCACGTAAAGACTTTCGGAGATTAAATTCTAATCCCTTTTTTCGATAACAGATGAATGGACAATGCTCTAAATGTTACATTATTGATCGTTTTTTTATTATGGGTCGACATATTTACTGAGTAAAAGCATTTTAATGATATATAGCAACACGTATAAGGGAAAAATGCAATTTTCGTTTGGCTTTACAACTGCACAACTCTTTGTTGTGAGCGCGGAGGTAGGCTTAAGTCACGTAATAGGACAACTACTCGACAAACTTCAGACAGTTCCTCTTGGATGCCCTCCATAACGACGTAACCCCACCTCTCACATCCGGAAGCAGAACGACACCCTCCATACAGGGTAAATACATTCTATCCCCTAAACGATCGCCCATCCTGAGGTGTGTTCACTCTGTCAAATGCGTTGTACACAACATGTAAGAGTAAAAGCTTGACAACTCAGAATTAATTTTATACATAGTTAACAAGTTTACAATATAGGGCGGTTTTAACAATAGTTTTCAAATACTTCAATCGTTCTGGTTAAAAATAGTACACATCGCAAATAATAAAATGTAAGGTTTTCACTTTCAGAGTGAAATACTGTATCTTTGGTTCCATCCCAAATATATGTAATTTGGCAGAAAATAAATATTTTACTCCCAAATTCACTTCTATATTTCAAATATTCAAAATAAGACGCTATAATATCTTGAATTATATAATCTTTATTTCTGGTGTTGAATGGGTATTGAGCGAAGGACTAATAACTCATCACCGTAAAAATGACCTTGTTACAAAACCCCAACATAAAAACAAAATTTAAATGTAAAAATTGGACATTTTTCCTTTGAAAAGGTGGAAAAATTCAAACGCCTTCGAGCAACAGTAATAAATATAAATGACACTCGGGAAGAAATTAAACGCAGAATAAATACGGGAAATGCCTGCTATTATTCGGTTGACAAGCATTTGTCTTCTAGTCTGCTTTAAAAAAAAACTAAAGGTAAAAATTTATAAAACAGTTATATTACCAGTTGTTCTGCATGGTTGTGAAACTTGGACTCTCAATCCAGAAATACAAATAGAGTGTTAGTTGGGAGACCTGAAGAAGAAAGACCTTTGGAGAGGCCAAGATGTATATGGGAGGATAATATTAAAACGTGTTATGTGGGATATGATGCTGGGAAATGGATTAATCTTTCTCAGGGTAGGGAACGATGACAAGCTTATGTGAGGGCGACAATGAACCTCCGTATTCTCTAAAAGCCAATTGTGAATAATAATATTAATAATAATAATTATTATTATTATTATTATTATTATTATTATTATTATTATTATTTCATAGGGTAATTTGAATATTTATCCTGTTGTGATATAACAGGGTGGAAATGAAAAAGATTGCAGATTTCCAGAGCTCATGTTGTATGTAACAAAAAACTATAATATCATATTGGTGGAAAGTTAATAGTTTTTTTTTTTTTTTTCAGAAAAAAACATTTTTCTCAAATGTTTAACAACCTTTCATTCGATAACTAGGCCTATTGCGAGTAGGATCGTGATTTTTGTCCATATCAATAGAAAAACTAATAAAGAATATCAAACTATCAAAATATTGTCTTAAAGATAATACAGCTGTCAAAAAAATGTGACCGCACTCGTGAACAATGAATATATTTTAATTCGAATTACGGTGATGTTACACGATCCATGCACTTGTAGAATCGCACTTTAAGCAGTTTCGGAGCTATGGTGTTTAAGGCAGGAGACATTCGATATCTGCGTCTCGTAGAGCAGCGGTGAAGTGCTAGCTTAGTGATTCAAAGGTTGTGAATTCGAGCGTTGTTCAAGTTATCATTTTATTTTGTTATCGTTCGTTAGCGATATAAATAATATTCAAGTTATAATGCATATTCTATTATCGTTCTTTAGCGATGTAAATAATATTCAAGTTATGATTTATATTCTGTTATCGTTCTTTGACGATATAAATAATATTCAAGTTAGCATTTATATTTTGTTGAATATTATTTATATCGCTAAATAATGATTGCAGAATATAAATGATAACTTGAATATTATTTATATCGCTTAAGAAAGATAACAGAATATAAATTATCCATCTTGATTACACAATATTATAACTTGAATATTATTTATATCGCTAAAGAACGATAACAGAATACAAATGACAACTTGAATTGGCCTATTATTTATATCGCTAACGAACGATAACAAAATAATAATAATAATAATAATAATAATAATAATAATAATAACTTGAACAAGGCTCGAACTCACAACCTTGCAATCACTAAGCTAGCACTCTATCGCTGCTCTACGAGACGCAGATATCGAAGGACTCCTGTTTAAACACCATAGTTTCGAAACTACTTCAAGTGCGATTCTACAAGCGCGTGCATCGTGTAACTTCACCGTGATCCGAAGTGGACTTAGAATATATTCGCTGTTCACGAGTGCGGTCACTTTTTTTGACAGCTATACATAAAAGCATAACACAAAATATTTCCATGATTACTGTCTGGAAAACATCGAGGCACAATAGTATAGAGATCAGAGCGAGGCGGACCACATGGAAAACCACTCATACTTCAATTTCAATGGTAGCACGCGTCACATCATCACAGTAGACTAAACTGTGACATCATCGTAGATTATACTGTGACATCATCGTATTACAAGAAAATGTGACAAGTTTACGCGTAGGTATAGTTTCCACTTAAACGTTTCACATTAAAAGTTTGACTACTTGTAATTAAAACTAACTTTTATCAGACCAGTTAACACCTGTAAAGTTACGGAAAGTGGCAATTACGCGCAAGTCAAAATTTTACCTGCCAGAAACTCATCAAATGCGCGCGGCGGTCAGTTGGGATATCAGTGAGTATATATCAACTACGTTGCGGCAGTCAATTCTAGGTAATGCCCAAATTGGGTACTTGTCAAAAAATTATTTCTTATTATAATAAGACACGCTTTTTAAAAAATGTAATTCGCTAATATTTCCTGTCTGTATTGAAAAATAATGAGTTCTATATATTTTGTGCGCTTTTCATACGCAGGATTAGGTTTGGCACTGTCGCTATCATTGATTTTGATATATGTGCTAGTCTGTGTCTGGATAATGGTATCAACAAACGTGTATATATATATATATATATATATATATATATATATATACATATATATGTGGATGTGCACTGTTAAAATTCAGGCCGAAAGCCCTATGAAAAAGCCTTACAAGCATTTGTGATTCTTTCTGATGTTATTGTACATGAAGTCCAAATTTCGGGAGGAAATGTTGCGTCTGGCTCTATGAAATTAGAAGTTAAATAATCAGAAAGTTAGTTACAATTGGATTTGTGGAAATTATACTCATTAAATTCTCAACAAAAGTATCACCTACTTGCTGGGGTCAAAGAAACGTTAGCCCGAATACTCAGTACAACCATTATATTACTTTATTATTCTTCTTATTATTATTATTATTATTATTATTATTATTATTATTATTATTATTATTATTATTATATTAACATTCTATTTTGTATAAAAATGTATGCAAAAATTGCTTGGGTGCACTGACGCGCGCAGTTGATGTGTTTACAGTATAGCCGTTCGCGCGCAGTTGATATGTTTACAGTATAGCTGTTCGCGCGCAGTTGATGTGTTTACAGTATAGCTGTTCGCGCGCAGCTATTGTGTTTATAGTATAGCTGTTCATGCGCAGTTGATGTGTTTACAGCATAGCTGTTCGCGCGCAATTACTGTGTTTATAGCATAGCCGTTCGCGCGCAGTTGATATGTTTACAATATAGCGCAATTGATGAGATTTTGACCTTTTCGCGCGTAATCGATATCCACTCTTATTCGTGGTTAAACATGCGGTTCTGTGCTTGAGACAACATAGAACTACACACATTGGCAATGGAAGGGAAATAAAGATTCCTTTCCCGCCTAAAAGCGAACATGGGTCAGCGAATTTGTAGCCGAAAATTGCAGGACTTGAGCCACAGTGCTTCTTGATTTGGACTCACATGTTTTCCTCGATTATAACAGCAGTGACAGTTAATTGAGTGAGTTGTGTGTACACAAACCCGAAACTTGAACATAAATAAAGCAGTATCACTTCCTACAGCAGCTCGTCCTGCAAATGAAGACATGAAAGCATTGACTTAACGATCACACTGATATAACAGCGCCACGCTTGGCCGGGCCCTCGTTCTTGTTAAACAGTAACACCGACCGGCCGGCCGACCGGCTGACTAATCACGTGGAAATTTCCCACAGGAGTCATACAACATTGATTTCTTAATGATTTATTAAGAGACAGTCCACCTTGTCTCCTCCGACTTGTGGAATACGAGAACACGTTTCGCAAACAAGTGATGCATATAAAATATTTAAACCAGAATATGCTAAACCAGTTATTAAAATTAGCTCCACTATATCATTCCAATAATCCGATTTATTTCAGACAGAAATTACTTGTGTTACACTTCCCTCGGCACTAATATCGACACTTGAAACTGACGTCAAACTGTAGGCTACCTAGCAGCTCACTCATTTGAATCGACACCTAATTGTAATTACTACAAAATCGCGCTTTCCTTCATTTTAATTAATTCAAGTTTAATTAACAGCTTATTGTTTGTCTGCACACTTTAATTATAAAAAAAATTTTCTTTCAAACTTTTTTACTGTTTTACATGTAGACCTAATGGAACCGCTTTCAGTACGAATACAGATATTGCTCGTAAATTGTAGGTTTCATATTTATAATATTACTGTATGTTATTATTATTTTATTTTTATTATTATTATTATTAATTACGAAGTTCAGATATTTCTTTAATTAACCATAAATACACCGTGTTCCGCTTAGAGGAATCGAGAAATAAATGCTAATTAAAAATATAAATAATGGTTTTATAGCATAACTTTTTGTATAACTTGATGTAAAATCTCTCCGAGTTTCGGAGAATGGCCAGTGCAACTCGATGTGTGCGCCTCGAGCTACCCTGAAGACATCCAAAAGGTACTCAACCTTCTGCCAAGTGTTCCATAACATTTGTGGGGTGATTAGCGTAGCTGCATTTATAATGCGTTGTCTCAGTTTTTCCAAAGTGTCAACTGTATCACGTTGGTACACAACACTTGGCACAAAGCCCCAGAGGAAGGTCAATGGGAGTCAAGTCGGTTGACCTAGGTGGCCAGGCAAGGGTTCTCCTCTTCCGATCAACCTATTGGGAAAGTTTGCATTCAAGAAACCACGCACTGCTCAATAGTAATGGGGTGGAGACCCATGTTGCTGAAAAATCGATTCTGGGAGGAGAGGATCAACAACAAAAGTTCTGCAACAAGTCCAGATACACATTCCATGTGACTGTCGCCTCGATGAAGAAGAATGGTCTAATGACGGAATGTTCTACTGAATGGCGCCAGGCTTGTTTCCATGATAAACGTTAGTGCGCATGCGCATGAACATGCAACTGTTTTTAAACCATTGGTGCATAAACTTGGACAGTTTCTCTATCTTGTCAGATGTAAATCACAACAATAACTTCATCTGATTTTAAATGGTGAGCATTTATTTCTCGATCCCTCTAAGCGGGACATGGTGTATTTATTTACTTTCCACTATAGGTCCTTCAAAGTTGGTCATAACTTTTGCCTAGGGATTCAACGTAAATGCAAATCCATATAGACGTATTCGGCTATTTGTTTTTTTAGGTGATACCAAAAAGTGATATACATTTATGAAGTAACTACGCCAGGATATATTGAGATAGGGTGACCAGTTCCTTTCCCTTTCCATTGCATAGCCTACTTCGCCGATTAGCTACATATTCCACTAATCAGACTTCAGATGCATACAAACAAAATTATTCTTTCTCTGACACATATCGTCAAGTGAGATGTACTGCCTGATAATAGATGTAGCTACATATCAGCCAGAACCTCAATCAGAGGTAAGTTGAGTATTATAACTTCTTTAATTCTTCATTTTTTACACATATTCCACATCAATAATTTGTGTGTCCCTTATTTGCCTCCTGGACAGACTGATCTTATGTGGATTACGAAAGGAGTTGCATCAAGGAATAGCGACTATTTCAGGAATACCGTTTTAGAAAACAAAGTGTTTCCGCTTTCTCGAGATTCTGGTAAAATCCTTGATCCTAGGAGGTTTGTTTCCTGCATAATAGAATCATGCTTCAAGGCAAACAGATACAAGCGGCATTGACTTCTTCGAAAACGTAGAATAGTCTGGTGCATCTCCAGATCTTAACGTGGCCGAGCATTTCGGGGCGATATTGAAGGATGCAGTAGAGAGTAGACTCTGATGATGCAGGAACGAGAATATCACACTAGATTAGGTAATTCTAGGAACTCATGGCACACCTCACAGCTGTTCTAAGCATGGAATGAGATACAAATCTTTTTGACACACTATTATCACAGTCTAGAATATACAGTCACGAAGCTCAATACGTAGGGAATATGCATCCATAGATAGTTGCTAACCACTAGGATCGCTATAATCACCTCATCACAGACAATGCGAAATAGTACTGGCACAGTATATTGTTCCTAATACCCTCAACAACTGAAGCTTCGTGATTGTATAGGCTATACTAGACTGTGCTATTACGCAACTATCCTAAAAGAGGAAGTAGGCCGTACGTATCAACGTCTGGAAACTGATTTAGTTGTGCATGTATTTATTTTACGTACTTATGTGAGTACTTAGCCTATTTTACATGTACGCTATTTTTTCATGTTACTATTTATTTACATACTAGCCGTACCCGTGCGCTCCGCTGCACCCGTTAGAAATAAATCTAAAGTAATTACATAATTAAAATAGGACATTTGATCCAGGGAACATTCGTGTTTGATAGAAGGATAAATCGTTTAATATGTTACTTAATTTAAATTGCATCCAAATAATTAAAATGCGATCATTTTGGTCCAGAGACCACTCATTTGGTGCAATGACAATTCCTTTAACATGTTTCTTAATTTTTATTAAATGCAACCATAGTTTAATGAACATAGACATCATTTAGATTTAATGTGTATATTTTATTTTACTTGTTATAGGTTTCCATTGAATTATGGTAATAACTTAATTTTAACCCTTGTTTTCTACGTATTCAGTAAATGGCGCTTGGCCCACTATGGTTCTGAACCCTTCAAATAACTTAAATTATATTATATAATATTACATATTATATTATATTATATTATATTATATTATATTATATTATATTATATTATATTATATTATATTATATTATATTATATTATATTATATTATATTACATTACATTACATTACATTACATTACATTACATTACATTACATTATATTATATTATATTATATTATATTATATTATATTATATTATATTATATTATATTATATTATATTATATTATATTATATTATATCAGAAGTTACTGTAATAACATTATAGCATTATGTCCATCTAGAGAAACTACACTTTCCAATGGTGAAATAATAATTAATTATACAAATCGGTTAATTTAGCTTCCGATATTACTTCATACAAACACAGAAACATTATCTGTAGGCTATCTTTCATAGCTTTCGATTGTTGCTGTCCAAGGCCCCTTATAGACGAAGTCATTTGTTTTTTAATTCATTACACGGCCTTAGATGGCAGTTATTTCAATTTTAAAACTCATTTTTCTCATTAAATATCAGTCCTATCAAAATTTTTCAAGGAATAAACCTTATCGCAAATTATTTTTAAAGAAACGTTTGTTATGTAACATTTTTCACAAAAATCAATAATAAGCGAGATATTTCGATTTATTTAATTCAGGCCCCCTTATACCTCCCTTTCATATAATGTATTTTGAATGTCATATAGCCTAAAATCTAAGTTACAACGAACTCAATTTATATTCCAATTTTCATCGAAATCCGTTCAGCCATTATCGCGTGAAAAGGTAACAAACATACAGACAGACAGACAGACATACAAACAAAAATTTCAAAAAAGCGATTTTCGGTTTCAAGGTGGTTAATTATATATGTTAGGACCAATTATTTTTGGAAAATCGAAAATTACCAGAAAAATTTCGGCTACAGATTTATTATTAGTATAGATTCACTTACATACACGCATTTATTTGCTCAAGTAGGTCTAGACATTTTAATTACTCATTTATTTAGCTTTATTTATTTACACATTTATTTATCTTTATTTATTTCTTTGTTTATTTGTTTCTATTTATTTATTTATTCGTATTTATTTATTTATCTATTTATTTATGTATTATGATTAATTGTTTAATTGGTTATTCATTTATTCATCTAGTCACTTGTTTTATTAATTTATAATTTCTCTTTTCTTACTTGTTTTCTTTGCATTATATATAGGCAAATAAATTTCACTCTTCCTCAGTTTTTGGTTGCTCAAGAAAGAAAATTAGTTTTGTGAAATAGTCATTAATGTTTGTCAGTTATTCTCTCCCTAATAATTTAAAACCGGTAAGTCATATACAGGGCAAAATAAGTAATATCATTAATTTCAGAGAGTTATTCTATGAAATATTTCAAACAAAAAAGTGAAATACAACTTTGCTCGTTTTTTCTTCCTTTTCGAGATAAAAATTGTTTTATATGAAACATTTTAGAGCGTGTTTTTGGGAAGCCATTCATTTAATTCCCAGTATGCTCAGTCAATTTAAGAGAGAAGAGTATTATGATAAATTTTTTAAATATGCAGAAATCTGATTTTAACAAATGTAAAATGTCTTTGCAGAAAGAAAAGTTATATTTGTTCGGATCGAATTTCTGAAGCACAAAATTAAAATTCTTTCTATCATTAATTATCATAATAATAATAATAATAATAATAATAATAATAATAATAATAATAATAATAATAATACTTTATCTATTTTTCAGAAAGCAAAACTTTAAAAAATGTAAGTTTATGTTTAACACGTATATGTACATGACTTTTGAATCGACCTAATAAATATAAGCATTGTTACATGCGCAACGCTTAAGGAGTAAGCATGTTTCATCGATTAATGCGATGTCCTGTGGTGACTTGAGCGGAGGTGAGACGTCGTTCTCACAGTCCGACACAAGTTTGGTTTTAGTCCCCGTCCTAATAGGAGGCGAGCGGAGAATGGAAATACAAAAATGCGCCGTTTCCACTTCAGGTAACAGAAGAAAACAGAAAGTAACCAAAACTCTTTATTCAGTTATAAAATTTGCCAAAATAAAACAGAAAAATATATAATTATATTCCAAGCAGCATAAGGAAATTATTTAATACAGAAAATCTTAGTGTCAGCTGAAGAGTTCCTCAAAAACCCCGTTTTTAAAAGGAAGCTACATTGACCAATTAAATATATATATATATATATATATATATATATATATATATATATATATATATACAAATATATATTAATTTTTAACAAAAATAATCTGCCCTCAATAAGAGTGACCATAAAGATCCAGAATAAAAGCACTACAGAATAACTTAGAAAGACAAGAAGTTTAAATACAGGAATTGTTTAGTAAAAAATCCAGAGAAATGCAAACCCAATAGAATCATCAATGGCCAAATTATAAATGGTAATGTAATATTTGGATTGAATCCTTAAGAATATTCAATAACATTCTTTGAACTTCAAAAAATCGGAGACCGAGTGTTTTTAAAATATTACATACGAATTTAGGAAGTGTGCCACGTGCTCCAAACAAAAGACCAGAAACACTCCACTGACTAGTGGGAATGTTATATTTCTCACTTTTTTTTATTATCCAATTTAATAAACCCTATTTCACCCTGAGGTATATTAGGGTTATAGTTGGCATCAAAATACATATTTTATAACCAATAAACAATAGTAAAATTAAAATATAAAATTGTGGTCACAGTTACAATTCACATGAATTACGTAGAAGAATACACCTTAATGAAAGAATGGATCCTGTTAAAGATTAATGAGATGTTTGAGGAATAATCAATGCAATATTTCTCACTTATTACACTAACTTATTACAACATATGAATAGCTATTTTATACGAGTTTATATAAAAATGAGAGAAGAACCCAAAAAGGATAGCTGCCCTTGAAAAAGAGGTACCGAGCGGTAACAGCACCTAAATTAATTGTAGATAAATAATATTCTATTTCTAATTTTTATTTTATTTTTATTTCATTTAAACAGTTGAATTTAATTAAACTGATAACTAAAATAAAATACCTTCTAAGCATGCGTTAGATGCGTTTTTATCAACCTGAGATTTTATTATGTCGTGGGCATATTTTCTAAAGAGGAATTTTATAATCTAATATTGCTTCTTTTCACTTTCTTATCCTCTTTATTATTATGGTATATATAATTAGATATTAATTTCTTTAAGATTTTACTGTAAATAATGTGTTTACTTACATAAGTATATCTAGATTTGTTATATTTTAATTATATTATCTTTTTGATTTCTAATAACAATATTAGTAACTATGATTCACACCTACTATTAATTCTTTAAAATTGTGTATTATCACTACATAATGTATTTCACATGTAACAAACTACAACCCTAATATACCAAAGGTAAAATAGGGTTTCAATATTTGGATAACAATAATAATAATAATAATAATAACAATATTATTATCTTACGTAAGTTTTATAGTTTTCAGTAACATATACTATATATATTATATAGCCGCCACTCAGTAAATAAAATAAAGGTCAGGTATCTTAGTTTCTGGAATGATTTTTTTACGCAAATCAGAAAACGCAAGCTTTTTCTTCTGATTTCAGTGCCTGATAAATGATGGAATTATAATATTTAAACACATGGACACTAATTTTTTCTTAGTTAAATAATTTACATTGTGTATTCACTTTATCTCTAATTATATACTGTGCAACTCTCTGGAGTCTAGACCTTTACACATGCATTCCAAGCAAAATTACAACAAAAAATTCGAAAATTCGAACGTTAGAGACATTTAAAAGCGATGACCGCAGCTGACATCCTGTAGGTACTTCCGAATTAAGTATTCGCCTCTACTGGCTCTCCCATATGGACTCCTTAAGACACTGAAACTGCTACCGTCTTGTTCACCGTAACAGGTGCCACTTTGCACTTGCAGATGAAACACGTGTTCTCTCAGACATAACCGTCAACGGGACCTTGAACGCGAGAGCGGCACAAGGGAAGACTAAGACTATGAACTATTCAAATTATTATTGTTATTATTATTATTATTATTATTATTATTATTATTATTATTATTATTATTATTATTTTATGTATGAGTTTTTGTGGAAATTGTGGGAATGGCAAAGGTGAATCTTTAACAGGTTTCGATGGATTTGGGAAAGGTGTGAACGTTTTTCCGATATTATGAGAAAGAAAGAAAGAAAGAAAGAAAGAAAGAAAGAAAGAAAGAAAGAAAGAAAGAAAGAAAGAAAGAAAGAAAAAAAGAAAGAAAGAAAGAAAGAAAGAAAGAGAGGAGAGGAGTTAGGGTAGTAATGGGTGACGTCACAGTATAACTGGCACTCTAAAGTCTCTGTGTATTTAAATATAGCAGAAAAAAAAACAAGGGAAATTACGTTAGTCCTGAAACCGTAGGTTTTATATACAAATGATCGGGAGTAAGTTTTTATGAATATTCAAACGTACACATAGGGCTATGAAGAAAATATTTTCTCTAAATACAGTATACTTGAGATAAACTATTAAGATTTCCTTATTTATATCTTTAAATAGCAATGGAAAATTTATCACAACGAGAAACAATTCCATCATCTTACTTAAAAAATAACAAACACAATAAGACAATGAAACCATTAAAAAAATCTGAAGCCAGAACAAAATTATTTATTGTAATTCAGAAAAATAAACTTGTTCATTATATCTCCTTTCAGTCGACTCCTATGCTTATTAATTGTCATGCCTCCTTCAAAAAACAAGCATTAGGATAGCAACTAAGTAAAATGCAAGAATCACAACGAGAAGTAATCTAAATTTATAATAATTATGGAACACAGTTTTAAGAATATTGTTGTTGTTTAGTCAACCGTCTGAAGACAGAGTCCAACCTCATAAGTGACACAAATAACGCATTACTCATGAGGGAACTAAGCCAGAGGATAATGATAGGGTAGCCAGTTCCTTTCCTCCTCCATTATATACAGGGCTCCTACAAAAGACTTCTCCGGTTTTAAACGCTTGTAATAATTTACGTTCTATGAATCTGAAGTGCATGAAAATAGTACCAATCGAAAGAGAAACTCAAAAAGTTTAGTTCCTTACCTTAAAGATGTTCAATGTGCCCTCTTTTGGTAACACGGCACACATTAAGCCTATAGTCAAGTTCCACGTAGGTATGCGGATTTTCCGACCCCCAGATTCTTGATCGTTTTCAATTAAAGTCTGCATACTTATGCAGAAATTTCTTCGTAGCACTTTGTACTCTGGTTTTAGGGCTTGCAGCAACTTTAGTCGGTATGGATGAAATCGCAACCGCTTGCGAAGGTTCTTGCCTTAAAATCAGTGTACTATTTACGGATTGTAGGCCCACTGGATGGATCTGCACCAAACGTTATTCGGTAATGCCGTTGCACATTATTAACCGACTGGTTCACATGAAAATTAAGCTTTTCTGTCCTCTATAGCAGCCATTTCGCCTCAACAATGTACAAATTTGTTTATATACGCTATTATGAGGCAGTGTTATCAACTAGGTAAACAATGTTGTCACAACTAAACTTTTTGAGTTTCTCTTTCCATTGGTGCTATTTTCATGCACCTCAGATTCATAAAACATAAATTACATGTGTTTGAAACTGAAAAGATCTTTTGTTGGAGCCCTGTACATCGCTGAATAGTAACATATTAGACAAATCAGACTTCAGACGAATATTAGTAACAGTTAATCGCTTCGGAATATTTCGAAAATTTAGGTCCACTAGCTGTAACGCCGTTAGTTAGCAATTTCAAGGCGTGACGATGACTTGTGCCATCCCGTAGGATTTCTTTCTTTTTTTTTAATAACATTTACATTTGCCCTTTGAGCGACTAATTCCTTTCAAGTATTCCCAAATCGATTATCGCTTTCTTATTTCCATCTGTGAAGTAGTCGTTAATTATAGTTCATTAAATAGAAGAAACAACTGAAGAAATATATAATTTCTCCATGAAATAATAAATAAATTATGTTTTTCGTATAACTGATGAAATAAATCTTTGTTACAATGATTAAACACACCTTAATCAAATAAACTTCCAAAGAGATTGTAAATTACATTTGCCTCTTTAGAACTATAGTTCTAGTAAAATACTGATGAAGGAAGAAGTTGGGCTCACTTTGGTTACACACATCTTTTAGTTCGACAACAGTACTAGACGTTTTGACGGCAAGTGAACCTTATAACAAACATACTACTGCTTACATACTGCGGAATCTCCTAGAGCAAAAGTGACTCAAGTAAATTCCCAGTACCCATCTATTATTATTATTATTATTATTATTATTATTATTATTATTATTATTATTATTATTATTATTATTATTATTATTCTACTTCTTTCACTCTACCCCTTCATCTTCATCTTGTTATCTCTTTATTCATATTTCTCTTACGTTTTGTGTTTTCTTTTTTCATCTTGTTATTTCTTATTCTCGTCCAAGGTCTACATCTTGCTCATATTTGTCTCCTCATTCTTCTTCTTCTTCTTCTTCTTCTTTTTTTTTCGCCTTTTTGCCACCATCTTTACCTTTGTTTCCTTCAATTTCATGAAGTCTTCTACGTCTTCTCTTGTTTTTCTTATTCTTCAGATAAATTTTTACTCTTATCTTATTCTTAATTCCTCCTAATCCTCATTTTCTGTTCTCTTGTCACTTCTTCAACTTCAGTTACATTTTTTTATTGAACGTCATGTCCATCATCCAGCTCTTCATTAGCTTTTCTATTTCTTTTTGTATTCAATTTTTTACTTTCTCTCTTCTTCTCACACATCAAATTTTTCATGTTCTTTTCTCCTTAAAATTCCTTATTCTCTTCTTTATCTTCATCAATTTTTATCTCCACCGTCATTTTTGCTATTATCTTTCGCTCACCCCATTTTCTCGATTTTCACAACAACCTCTCTTTTCCAAATACTCCTCTCCCTTTACATTTTTTTTTTTCGTTTTATATATATATTTTTTTTTTCATATTAATTATAATTAATATACCAAGTCCTAATCCAGCAGAGCTCAAAATTTTCCATCTGAAATTTTGTACAGATATATAATAAATGTTTCCTAATTTCAGCTAGAATAACGGTGGAAATTAACTAGTTGTTCATAAATAAATATGCACACAACCAACACATTGTATACTGTAGATGAATAAATCTTTGTTATGCAAAAAAATAGTGTTTTAACTTTTCACGATTACATTTTTAGTATATTTATAAAAATATTTAAGGTTAAAAGTACAGTTCCATGGATCAAAACATTACGTTTTTCAATATAGTTTTCTTTTATAGAATAAACTTCTTTCTTTCTTGTGGTGAATGAATTCTTTAGATATTTCTAACAGTGTCCCATATATTCCACTTAACATTCGTTCACAACACGTTACCTATTCCTTTAAATAAAAAAACCTTCCTCACTCTTTTTCCAAAGCTTTAAATTCTATAGGCCTATTTGTTTTCCCCGATAACTTAACAAGTTTTTCAGGCATCGTAATGGAAATTTTAATGCTTGTACTTTTTATATCTTAACAATAAAGTTTAAGATCTTAACTGTTATTTGTTATTTATGTTCAAAAGATAATATGGGTAATGAAATGTTAGAATAATAATTCAATTGAGAAAATATATTTTTCCAAGAGATAACTAAAAGATATTTATGTTGTTCATGCAATTACTATAAAGATTTTAAAGTAAGATTCGCTCAAAATTCATAGATATATGGAAAAGATCAGAGAAATACATGATGATTGAACACTTTTCATCCAAAATTTTGGAAATGAATTACTGTTCATTAGAAACAGTTCTTAAAACTATTAAAAGTACGGAATAAAGCAGAAGAAGTAGGTTGAAATAAGTGAAAGAAAGGACAGGGGATAAGATACAGAAAATCAAATTACTTCCCGAAAATATTTTGTTACCAACTATCGGATGTATCTTGAAACTCACTCTTAGAATTCTTAGAATTTAGATAAAAAAGTTAAAACATCATAAATGTTTAACAGTAATAAGTTCACTGGTAGCTGGCAAAATAATGCTTGTGTTTTCAGAACTGCTAGTTTTCTAAGAAGGTAAAAATTCCAACCAATGACAGGCATGAAATGATAATGCACATAAAACCGAAAACCAATTTCCTTCGATTTGCTGATGACTAAAAAAATTGTAACCATTAGTCTGCTCGCCTTGGTTTAAAGTGTGAGAAAATCTTTGACGTAGACAGCAGATCGCTGAATACAAAAACCAGAGCTGACTTCTTTGCTGAGAGAGAGAAAAAAGATCACCGCGCCAGCTTGTTCAATGCTTCATTGAGAAGATACCAGGAGAAAATATTGACGATTACGCAACATCCACCCAAATCGTAAACAGTTTTAACTGTATTCAATTTTTTTTGTGTAAAAACAATCCTACTAATGAAATAAGTTGAGCAAAAGTAACTGTTTTAAATAGCTACCTTTTAGGTGTGAGAATTATAAGAGAAACGTCCATTACATTGAACTACCTCAACAATAAAAAAAACTGCTACATCCGCTACATCAATATAGTACAAAACGTAAAATTTGACGAAGTAATCTTCAATAAATGTCACGTTCAACATATCATTATAGTACTGTACAATGCGCTCTATTTAAAAGAGAACAGCACATTGAAATATGCGTAACATAACTATGTATTTCGTTCGTAGTAGTGGGGACTATTTTTTTTATAATATACCTTCATATGTCATATATACGCCATAATTAATAACTAAGCAACAATCAATTGTTGTGGACAATTGCACTAAAACGGAGGGGCATCATTTTCAACATATTTTGCAGCTCTTTTTGGCGGATCCTCTTTAAATTGAATGCTCTACATATATAGTTCTATTAATAAGGAAGTAGTATGAATTTTCGATGCTGATATTATATAAAGGGGAAATTCCAATCTCCACCATTAACTATGGTTGCCATCTTTCAAGGACTGCGTCCACACCTGTGGAGTAACGGTCAGCGCGTCTGGCCGCGAAACCAGGTGGCCCGGGTTCGAATCCCGGTCGGGCCAAGTTACCTGATTGAGGTTTTTCCGGGGTTTTCCCTCAATCCAATACGAGCAAATGCTGGGTAACTTTCGGTGCTGGACCCCGGACTCATTTCACCTTAATTTCATTCAGACGCTAAATAACCTAAATGTTGACACAGCGTCGTAAAGTAACCCAGTAAAATAAAAATAAAATAAAATTCAAGGACTGCTGGACTGGACAAGTTCTTCATCCACAAGGACCGAGGGACAAATCGTTTTTTAATTCAAAGAACAAAGGAAGAGACTAGTAAAGTGCTTTGTATGGAGTGTGACATTGTATGGGGCAGAAACATGGACATTACGACGAAGTGAAGAGAAGCGAATAGAAGCATTTGAAAAGTGGATGTGGAGAAGAATGGAAAGTGTGGAGTGGACAGACAGAATAAGAGATGAAGCTGTGTTGGAAAGAATGGGTGAAGAAAGAATGATGCTGAAACTGGTCAGGAAGAGGAAAAGGAATTGATTGGGTTATTAGCTGAGAAGAAACTGCTTACTGAAGGATGCACTGGAAGGAATGGTGAACGGGAGAAGAGTTAGGGGTAGAAGAAAATATCAGATCATAGACGACATTAAGATACATGGATCATATGAGGAAACGAAGAGGAAGGCAGAAAATAGGAAAGATTGGAGAAAGCTGGGTTTGCAGTGAAAGACCTGCCCTTGAGCAGAACACTAAATGATGATGAAGACTTTTATCATCTTACAAGTCAAAATAATTAATATAAAATTCTCTGTTTTCCATTTACACATGAAACTAATTTTAAAATAAATAATAACTTAAGATTAAATAATGTCCTTCACAATATTTAGCCTACTTGGAGGGTTTAGTGAAGAACTGTTTTCGGAACATGATAGGCTTGATAGAAGGAGAAAGAAGAATAAAGGGCATAAGATTTGCTGATGATAATGGCGTTGTTAGCAGAAGAGAAGAAAATACTAAGAGAAAACTCGGACCATCTGGATGTAAGAGCAGTGCACTAGAGCTGAGCCACTGCTATTACTTACTTATTTATGGCTTTTAAGGAACCCGGAGGTTCATTGCCGTCCTCACATAAGCCCGCCATCGGTCCCTATCCTGAGCAGGATTACTCCGTTGGGCAAAGGGCTAACTACTATTATTACTGTTACTAATGTTATTCCTAATACTTACTCGTACATGCTTTAAGCTATCGTACAAATCTCAGATGGAAAACTGACTGAGAATGAACCGTAATTATTCAAAGAGTTAGTTAGGAACATTACAATGCTGGGCAAGCGTCTTGCGTATAAGTGAGAAGTGCTTAAATTTTTGTTCTTTGCAATATATCATAATCCATAACGTTCGATACGGATAGCATGAAATAAGTCCAACATTGTAGACATGGCAAGAAACACGACAGAGAGGCCGTATGGAAAGAGAATAATCTCCACTTCCCTACCAAAAATCGAAGTCAGTTCCCATAGACTAGTAGCAGCACGTATTGATACTTAAGTCACGCTCACTAAAATACAGAAATTACAGAAAAAAATTCTTGCTTTCTCCGGGAATCGAACCCTAGCCTATAGCCGGCTCCTCAACTTACTGTCCTTCCGAGTGGTTATGTCGCAGCTCTGTTTCCCTCGCCCGTTTCTGCTGGTCCCTCTTTAAAGCCTTGTGGCTGAATTGTCTCAACTATTTCCTTAAAATATTTGTTGTTCGCATTTGGACCTCTATGTAATATTATAGAACTTAAAGAAAAGGGCCTCATTAAGTAACTGTCACGTGATTTCCCCCGTTCCCCACTCGGACGGACAGTACCTTACTGTCTTACTCTATCCAAAGAATATTTAAAGCAGACTTTTAATATTTGTTCGGTTCTAACCCGGTAAGCCATACATCGCTTATGCATTCAATAGCCTCATTGGGTTAAAGTTTAAAAGACTCACGCGTTCGAAAATTGTGGCTACAGTGGACTGCAATAGTAACATCCCACCCATTCAAACCAGTCGACCGTTAACACTTAAACCGCTCGGTGCTGACCGGCCCTTTAAATACATAAAACATAACAATAATGTAACATCTTGGAAGCGGAGTCATTACGAGGGAATGAGAATGTCGTGTTCGAGCGTGGCGTACTCAGGAAGGACGCTTCCCAGCTAAGGATATTTTAACAAGTCAAGGATGACGCGAAATACCAACTGCGAGCTTGCACAGGTGACGATGCATCCAGGGGGCATTCTTAAACACCCTGCCCTCGTTTCTTCTTCCTTCCAATTCCTAGTCGCATTAAGTATATAGAATATATGGTGATGTTGCAAGAAGAAAAAAAAATGCCAAAAAATTCTAAATTTAAAGGGTTCAGTCAGTGCCTCTATCGATCCACCTCTCTGTCTATGCATCATCAATACCATAATTATTTATCACTTCCTCTTCTTTTCATTCTTCTTTACTTTACTTTGTAGGTGTGAAGCATCTTACTAAGTTCTTTGACCTTAGTTTCCTCAAGATTTTTGCATTTCTTCTAAAAATTCTATAGTATTACATAATTTCGTTTTGTAGTTTTTTATTTATACAAAGAGGATCAAAAGTCGCTCTCCTCAATATTCGTTCTTAGGTTTCATAAATTCGTTAATTTTTTATGCTACTTACCCATTAGAGTTCTACGAAATGTTTATTTGGCCATTTTTCAGTCTATCATTCAATATACTGTAGTATTATTGTTCGGGGTGGAAGTACAAAAATTTATCTTAGTCCGTTAAATTTACTACAAAAACGAATAATTAAAATTTGTTTGAAGAAACGTTTTGATTATCCAACTAAATTAATTTATTCTGAATTTAATGTATTTAATATTGAACAAATTTATAAATTACAGTACTCTGTTAAAATGTTATTATAAAAATCGTAATAAGTTTATATTACAGGCGCATAATCATGATACAAGACGAAATAATAATTCAACATCAGTAGAACCTAATGTTTCACATCTGCTGGTCTAAAGCATAGCATTAATTCTGGCCCTCGGTTGTATAAGTCTTTAGCTAAATTAACCCAAAACTTCTAACATGAAACCCACTAACATATAACAAGAAATTTATAAACGTGTTAATGTTTTCAATTTGATTAAATAAATTTATAGCCTATGTGTATGAATTAATCAACCTATATTAGATTTGTGTTCTATAATTCTGGAATATATATTTTTTTTCATAAAGTGTCTTACTTTATTCACATACGATATTATTCTTCTGTACGTTAATATTATATTATATAATTTCATTGCAGCTGTCATTTTAATGTAAGTTCCTATTTTATTTTATTTTCTATACTCCTCTTAGATTAATATGCTATATTATATAATTTCACTGTAGCTGTAATTTTAATTTTAGTTCCTATTTTATTTTATTTTGCATATACTCTTATAGGCCTATTAATAATATATCTGAACTGCGACCGAACACGAGCGCTGCTCATTTGGTCCTCAAATTTTGTGAATATTACTGTATTCTCTTTTTTATATTGATTGTATTATTTTACTTCTATTTCTATTGTTGTAATTATATTCTATATTCTGTATATTTAAATTTAAATAATAAATACTTGT
Organism: Periplaneta americana; assembly: GCF_040183065.1. Lineage (NCBI taxonomy): Eukaryota > Metazoa > Arthropoda > Insecta > Blattodea > Blattidae > Periplaneta > Periplaneta americana. The sequence goes on from NC_091128.1 coordinate 104,229,713, forward strand.
ACACATTTACAGATGCCATAACTTGTATAGACGAATAGCTGGTGTACGAGTAATAAGTGGTGGATTCACAACCATGTTCGTGCGTCAACTGCTTTTCCGATGTCATGTCTTGTTATTGTTATTTTGTTTTATTGTGTTGAGTTGCATTTATATGCAATAACTGCTAGTTTCTTGCAATGAATCGCAAATTAACCACAAAACAACGTGTTTTTGTGCTACAACGTTGGTGGAAGCACAGCAAGAACACATCGTGTATCGAGAAACAGGGCCTCCATTTTGAACAATATCTGTAAAGAAATGTGTAGTCAAATGTAAATTGAATGTAATTAAATGTAAGGAAGTGTTTGGGGAAAGCGACTTTTAACCCATCCTGTATAATAGCGTTTCAGGAGGAATAGTAAATACACCATGTCTCTAAATTAAGTACCATTTTAATCATTGAAGATCTCGGGTGTAAAGAATGATAACCCACATTTACAAATCGCACACTTATTTTTACTGCCAACACAAGAGGGTTGTAATTTTGTAAATAGCATAATCCATACATCTGTTAAGGGTACACCGAAGTGAAATTTTAAAATATCAGACCTACAGGTTTCATTTCTGCACACATTATTTGTCATATACTGTAAATAGTATATATTTTTAACGTGTTTCATAAAATATAATTTCAATTTTTTGCATCCTCTTACAAACATTATTTATTTAAACTGAAATATTACTATGTTTAGCATACTCTTATTAACAATTGATATGGAAACCTTAAGCGTGCTCATTAATTCTGTAAAAAAAATACACTAGCTACTCTAGCTCAAATACAAAACAAAATTTTCACTGCTGTACAAATTATTATTTTTAAAATCCTTTTGAAATCCTACCGAGAAATCTATGCGTCCTTTCAAACAAGAGGCAGGTATGGAAAAAATTTCATGCAGCTAGTTCAAGATTTGTGAAAGGAGATAGATTTTGAACGTGGACAAACATTCAAAAACTAAAAACCGAGACGAATAAAGTTAAACACCAGAGACTGCAGGGGATTTAAAGCGTGCACAGCATTAAAATAGCTGCCAAAACAAGTGTTCCAAAGGGAAAAATTCTCTGAAAATTTGCGAGGAGCATCTGTAAACATCATCGAGATACCAGTACTTTATAAGAGTAAAAACAAAAAATTTACATTTTTCGTGAAAAATTTCGTTATTTCACTTCTATGTAACTTTAATATATTCACATCATTCTTCAACCAAATGAAAGATAATATGAATTATAGACAGTTTACAATCAGTTTGAGGGTCATCACTATTTACTCCCGAGTCTTTAATTCATTCAAGTAGTAAGGTGGAAACCTTAGGCAATGTCTGGCGGTTCATATGACGCACAATACACTCAGGTTTTGTTTCATAAGAGTGAGCGCTTGTGTGACGCGACAAACGTTGGCGCGATAATCCAACTACTGCCAGACTGTGAATAACTCGAACATGTTAGTTGTGGCTTCTTCAATCCTGATTCGGACTTCCTTCAGGCCTCGTGGTAGAGGCGACACATAGACTCTGTCCTTTATGTAATTCCGCAAGAAAAAATCGTATACAGTCAAGTCAGAGGATCGCGGAGACTATTTCATGAAAGCATTGTCGATATTTTCTACTCGTCCTATCCGACGTTCTAGAAGAGTGCGATGGAGATAGTCACGAACTTCTCAATGATAGTAGGGTGGTGCTCAATCTTGCTGGTACAGGCAATCTTTAGATTCCTCATTCAATTTCAGTATTAATAACTATTGGAGCATGGAGATAAGAAATACCAGTAACTGTGATTTCCACGAAAAAAAAGAAAAAAAAACAGGCCGTAAATTTGAGATGTGACATAGCACAAGAGACATTCAACTCCGATGAATCGCGTTGATGTTCAATGATAATGTGTGGATTCTCAGTACCTCAAATTCGACAACGATTCACATGTGGAATGTTACCTCATCGCTGAATATGAGATGCTCCATAAACCCATCTCCCTCCACAAACCCTTGAAAACTCTAGGCGAAATGATATCTATCATGTTTGGCAGGGTATGTTAGCTTTTGATGAAGTTGCAATATATACAGGAAAAACCTGGTATGATACATATAATTCAAATAATGGATTTAAATTAATAAAATAATGGTTTGACAAATTATCTTTCTATCAACGAATATAAAACCGTAATTATTCCATTCTCATTATCTGAAAAATGTAACAAACCTCCTACATCAATATTAAGTATTAAATTACATAACTCTGATTATTGCCTTATACAATGTAAATGTCGGATTGTTAAGGAGTCCTCTGAAGTTAAGAATTTAGGCATAATTTTCGACAATAACTTAAAACGGAATCAACACATTAATTACCTCTGTAATAAATTACGTAAAATAATATATTATTTTGTTTTATTGAGGAATTACTTGTCAATAAGTTTATTACGCACAACTTTATTTCAATAGGTAATTATTTATGGAATTATAGGTAGCTTACTGTATTTAAAACCAATTTTAATCCACTTTATTTATTACAGAAGAAAATAATTAAAATATGTCTTCATAAACCCCATTGACTTTCCATATCAAAAATTGTTTTTTAACTTTAATGTTCTTAAAATCAGACAATTTATTACTATATTGCATTAATGAAATTCATATATAAAAATCGAAATAATTTTGAATTGTATTCTCATAGTTATGAAACAAAAGGTATGAATTCTTTAAGATTGTTTGAACCAAAATGCAACATTGCTACAATATTTAATCATAGTAGTAATTTAGGCTCAAGAATATATAACAAATTTATATTTAAATATCCTAACCTTGTCAATTCTAATAGTTCTAGTATTAAATTAAAAAAGTTATGTATGGATTTTATAAATAATGAAAAATTGTAAATTTGAATTTATATATTCTTACTGTGTAGTAGACATAAGGGAAGATATGGGAATTTTACTTGAAGCAAGTAAAGAGATAGGTTTGGAAGTAAATCCCGAAAAGACAAAGTATATGATTATGTCTCGTGACCAGAATATTGTACGAAATAGAAATATAAAAATTGGAAATTTATCCTTTGAAGAGGTGAAAAAATTCGAATACCTGGGAGCAACAGTAACAAATATACATGACATTCGGGAGGAAATTAAACACAGAATAAATATGGGAAATGCGTGTTATTATTCGGTTGAGAAGCTTTTATCATCCAGTCTGCTGTCAAAAAATCTGAAAGTTAGAATTTATAAAATAGTTATATTACCGGTTGTTCTTTATGGTTGTTAAACTTGGACTCTCACTTTGAGAGAGGAACAGAATTAAGGGTGTTTGAGAATAAGGTGCTTAGGAAAATATTTGAGGCTAAGAGGGATGAAGTTACAGGAGAATGGAGAAAGTTACACAACACAGAACTGCATGCATTGTATTCTTCACCTGACATAATTAGGAACATTAAATCCAGACGTTTGAGATGGGCAGGGCATTTAGCACGTATGGGCGAATCCAGAAATGCATAAAGAGTGTTAGTTGGGAGGCCGGAGGGAAAAAGACCTTTGGGGAGGCCGAGACGTAGATGGGAGGATAATATTAAAATGTATTTGAGTGAGGTGGGGTATGATGGTAGAGACTGGATTAATCTTGCTCAGAATAGGGACCAATGGCGGGCTTATGTGAGAGCGGCAATGAACCTCCAGGTTCCTTAAAAGCCAGTAAGTAAGTAAGTAAGTATAAATAAATAAATAAATAAAATCTTAAAACCTTTCCGTAGCACCTTCTACACGTCTGGTACGGTATTCTCGGCTCACGAGAGGCTTTCCGCAAGGACTTCTGATGGATATGTAGAAAAAAATTACCTTACACGTACAACAAGTTCATTGGAAACTGCAGGACATCTGGTCTCTTTTTGAATGTACAAACAAATTGGTAATGTCACTTCGTTGTCGACTTTCTGGTGGCTGCCGCCTTTCCATATTTAGTTCAAAAATAGAGTTGCATTTGCATAGCACAACCATTTACAGGACGCAAAACGATTTCTCCGCACCATGAAACGCCAATGTTGTATTTTTGGGGCTACTAGTGAAATGAAAGCAAAACAAGACAAAACCGGAAGGGTTATTCTTATACATGTCACCTGATTCATCACAGTTTATGGGCTACAATTACTGAAATTGGGACTTAATTTAGAGACATGATGTATTTTAGGAGTCCATCACTACCCTGGTCAACATGCTCTGGAAGGAATGGTGAACGGGACAAAAATTGGGGCAGAAGATTATAGAAAATATTGAGATATGAAGTGTCCACTGCAAGAATGATGAACGTCACTTACTTGTCGAAAATGAACCAAGACTGTCAATGCATAGCTTAAGACATATAGAATGTACATAGAGAGTTATATGACATTAACACTGATAGTCATTGTCCAGTAATGATCGGAAAATCACAGTTAAGCTTTGAGCGCTAAGCATTTCAAGCTTTCAATTGCTTCTCCTCCAAAATGTACTGCAAATGACATTCATCATTCTTGCACTGGACTCTTCATATATGGATCATATGTGGAGATTAAGATGAAGACAGAAAATAGGAAACATTGGCGAATGCTGTTTTTGCAGCGAAAGACCTGCCCTTGAGCGAAAACTATGAATGAATGAACGAACTTCCTAAACCATAATTTTACAATTCATAAACGAAGTCTAAATTTTAATTTTGAAATTACAGACATCTAATGTGCTTTGTGTGTAATCCAGTATACGAAAGATCATTTTATTTGAGTACATATTAAATTACGTCATTTTCACAATCTGCGCTTAGTTCGATATATGACAGGTTTAACTTAAGTCCAAACTCAGTTAACATCAGAACTACTATCAGACCACACACGCTTGACATGATTACGAGGACACGCTGGAACCACCGGCAATGAAAGGTCTGACCAGCTTCCCAAGTGAGTAGCATCTTCTAGTTTAAACGGCTATGCATATTCCAAGTGTCCTTCTTGTTTACAAAAGAACAACTAAGTGGAGGAATACTACCTCGGGATCGCTAACAAATGAGGTCTCTTTCCACATGGTTTCAGATCGACTTAAATTTAAATTACTGGCACCATACTACATTTTATATTCTATAAGACCATAGTAATTTTGGTTCCTATACACACTGTTCATCATCTTTTATTGGTTTTCCTAATTTTCTGAACAGAAAAGCTTAAGTTAACATTACATTTACTGTACATGAATGTAATATTACATAAGCCTACTGTTCTTCTGTTTTGAAAATGTTTGCTAGACCTTGCTGTTATAAATATTGCCTCTTTTACTCGCCATATTTTTAAAGGATTGTAAAGGTATTTGCATTGTTATTGTATCGTCGTGTGAATGCAAGAACTAGGTAACTTGATTTTTCATATTTTGTGACATGGCTTATGTGCTTATTTATTGCACTAAAGAATATGTCTCGTTTTCATTTACCTATTTGTTATATTGGCAAATAGATGTCGCTTGTATCGTTCGATCAGTACCAAGTTCTTGCATTACATTTTGTGCGATTTTTGCTATGCTATAAAAGAGGTAACTAAAAAACGCAAATTTCGAGTTACCTAGTTCTTGCATTCACACGACGATTTTATGTTTAGTTTATTATTTTTAACTACACTCCTAACTTATCTTAGGTGTAACAGGGTTATTTGCAAATGTTGGAGATTGAATATTATTATTATTATTATTATTATTATTATTATTATTATTATTATTATTATTATTATTAATATTATTATTATTACGACTATTATCCTTGTCATTAGTATCATTAATATTATTACTATTATTATTAGTATTAGCATTATTATCAATATTATCATCATTATTACTATATTATAATTATTACCAGTATCATTATCATTATCATTACTATCATCATTATGATCATTATTATCACATCATTATTGCTGTTACTATTATTATCATTATTATAATTATCATTATTATTATTGGTATTATTATTATTACCATTATTATTATTATGTCATTTATGTAAAAAGTTTGAATAACAGTTTAAGAAAAACTATAAACGTCAATATTGCTGGCAGCATGATAAAGGAACTGAAATATTGCGAAACAAGTAAAATGTATACCTAATGAGGAAATATGAATAAACTTCGTGATACTAACTTTTATATTTGTGTTACAGTGACTAACGTTCGGTTCAGCATATTAGCACAAAAAATGTTAAAATGTTATGTTTTATTTAACGACGCTCGCAACTGCAGAGGTTATATCAGCGTCGCCGGATGTGCCGAAATTTTGTCCCGCAGGAGTTCTTTTACATGCCAGTAAATCTACTGACATGAGCCTGTCGCATTTAAGCACACTTAAATGCCATCGACCTGGCCCGAGATCGAACCCGCAACCTTGAGCATAGAAGGCCAGCGCTATACCAACTTGCCAACCAGGTAGACTATTAGCACAATTTTTTACAATTTATTTATAGTTCAAAATCTTTCCTTGACTTGAATTATACCTGCTCCATATAAATCAATTTAAATTACTAATCACATTTCATTAATTCTATTTTTCAATTTCCATGTCTTGTGTCACTGATACGAGACATTTAAAATAATTAACTTTAAGTTATGTAAGATTCAAAGATTTGGTAAGTGCGCAATATAACCTACAGTATTCAAGTGTTTCAACTCTTTGCTACAGAACAACAGAAGCAGTACCGGGTAAAAAAAAGAGGAGAAGAAAATATGATGCTGGCACTAGTGGCGTGGTGATGATGATTATATAGTACTGATCGAATGTTGAGGAAGAGAAAGGGGTGAGTGACGAAGTACTCATGTATTTTAAATTAGAGTCAGAATACGTCTTTAAAGAAGGAGAGTGATTTTTAAACCCATCAATCATGTTATATAACCGAAAAGATAAGATTCAATGATTGCAGCATCAACGATGTACAAATCTGCTAACCTCCTAATCATCTTTGTTGAGAAAGTGAATTCCAGGTATGAAAACGGACCTAATGTCTTTCGTAATATCTCCAGCCGCCATGTCCCTTAAAAGCAATTATTCTTAAAGAACAATTGTGTTCCTTCCATTTGTTTTCCTTGTCAGTTTATTAATTGCGCAAAGAACCTTGTGGTGCTTGTTAGTATAACCGGAAGACGAATAACTTGGTAAAGTAACATGTGTCAGTGGAATTAAACGCACAGACGCTAACAATGTCAAAATGGTACAGTCTGCACCCAAAGCGAGACACATGAACAAGAAGGTGTTGTTTAGATGTCTAATTTGTCACAAAGATCAGAATTTTATGGTCCATAATTGTGGGGAAAAAAAAAACATTTGATTTATTTTAAATTATCTAGAGTAGTGATCCCAAATTTTATTGAATTGAAGGTCCAGCAAAACACTTGAAGAAACGTTTCATGCTTAGATGAAAATTATTTAGGCCTACCATTATTATAGGAGATAAGGTAATAATATTACTAATGAAAGTTACTATTATTATTATTATTATTATTATTATTATTATTATTATTATTATTATTATTATTATTATTATTATTATTATTTGAAAATGCGCTTTTTAAATTTTACAATGTATACATTTCATTGTTCAGATATTGAAATAAAATTTGGAGTTCAATTTGGTTCAAATCCCGGGATCAACCAACCTGACAATCCGTGGTTTTCCATAGTTACTTAGGCAAATGCCGGGTTGGAATTTTCATTGCCACGGTCCATTTCCCTTTCTCTTCCCTGAAGAAAAAGAATTTAGATTTCATATCATATCATTCATCTTCATCATCTTATTCCATAGGCGCTTCGACACCTTTGAAGGACCGTCGAAATGGATCCTATGCTGTTTGGTCACCTTGGCGGTATGAACTTAGGACCGGGGATGTAGGGGGCCCATTGGATGAGCAGGTGAGGGGTCTCATGCGGCCGGTGGGCTGGTACACCTCATCCTCATTCATCCCATAATTCGGGGTGCACAATAGGCTTCAGTCTGGCCGACGTGCTGAATGGTCGTCCCAAACCCGCTCCTAGCCACCGTTTCCTAATCCCTAATCATAAATAGAAAAGTAATATCGCATGCTACAGCATATGAAATTAAATTCTACATACATCACGGCATTTTAGCAAACTTAATACCTTCATCTACTTAAATCGTTAAATTTATTATTGAAATTACATATTATCTTAATTTTTTTACAGTTAATATAGTAGCTATTTGTGTTGATTGCAGGAAATGGAAATGTATCTTATTTGGGTGCACAGACAGTGACTTAATTTATTAACGTAGAATACGTGTTTTCCCGTACCGGGTTCCATGGTGAAATAGAAACCGGCAGAATTTCGAATACTTATTGTAACAACACTATGAGCCACAGCTGAATGCTAATGTTATTAGTAGTTAGTCCATGATCCAATGTAAATTATGTCAGCACGCCAAATGACGCCACATCCCCTCGCTACGGGTATAGGAGCGCCGAAGTTGCGTATAAAATTAGCCGTGCCACACGGTCTCTCTCAGTAATATCTCGGCATCGAGATCAGCTATAAACCTGTGCGACCACTCGTTTGATTTCAAATTGCTAGTTCTGCAATATTAAAGTGACATAGATACGTACGATATACTTTCAATGAGCCATAGTGAAAAATTTGTTGTGAGCCTAAACTATTTTCGGAATGTTGCTTCATATGAAGAAAGAACATACTATATGACCTTTATTAATTATTTCTCTTATTACAGACCTATACTCTTCATTTGTAAACCGAAACAAAGATAAAACATCCAAACCAACACAATTGTATTTTCATTTCCGAGACTGAGTGACGGATTTCAACGTTTTCTTCTCACTCTAAATTATTACATGTTATCAAATGCAGACTACAGGGGGAAAACCTGATAATTCACGTTTTACTGTTTTTACAGGAGAGCAAGTAAAAATTTCATTACAGTTTATTGCTTTGAGTTATCATGCTACAAATTTCTTTGGACTAATGAGGTTGTTGTTCTGTAGGCCTATACTTAAACAACACATATCTACACTACCAGAACTATTACATCGACGGTGTTCAGATAAAAGGGCTTATTCCACAAAAGAGAAAAGTTTCAGAAACATCTATAATTAAATGTTAGCACATTATTATTAGTTACTTTATATGAAAGAATGTAAACATAATTGTCAAAAAACATATCTTCACGTTTTGTGATTAAATTTTAACTAATTAGGCCTACACTAATTACAGCAAAAAAAGTTACGTTTAAAAATGAGAGTTAAGCCTTTTTACCTAAACACCATCGACATGATATCTAAAACTTAAAATCGATAATTTTGGACTTGTCACGTTTTTCTCCTGTGCTTTTCAAATAATATACTTTCAGGGTAAGGTATACGAGCTTCGGTGATGCTGAATGAAGATAACCAGCCCAACTACCTCTTTTCTGTATAGCGCTGCACCGGTGCCAGACGGCGATATCCTCTGCCATCCGGGAGCGTTTCCAATGCTACAAAGGACGTCTTGCGGCGAGACTCGCTAGCATCGGACGGATGGTGCCAGTTGGAAGGCCATTTATGTGGTTTCCCGTTGTTATTCGGAAATGTGTGCTATCTGGTGACCGTTAAACTTGTTTATCCAACTGTTCGAAGACAAGTTTGAACCTCATAAGTCACACCAATAAGGCGTTATTCATTAGGCAACTAAGCCAGGAGATAATGGAATATGTTGCCAATTACTTTCCCTCTTCATTGCAAACATCGCTGACTAGTAACATATTACACTAATCAGACTTCAGATGTATACAAACAAATTGTTCTTCCTCCGACACATATCGTTAAGTGAGATATACTATCTGACAATACATGTGCAAGAAGTGGAGTATTGTGGGATGAAAAGTCATCTGCAAGGTCTTCCCCTTATTTTACTTCTGCCTTCTTACGGTTGTATGCACAAAGGACATAGCCTATATAAATTATCGAAATGCGGAAGGAATTGCATACACTTCTTTCGTACACAAATGCACACGTTTTAATTAATCTACTCTTCAAATCCTTCAACAGTTAATGAATTCCATTAATACAGTATAATATATCGAGTTTCCCGTTCACAATCTCCCCTTGTGACTTAACCAAACAAGAGAGTAAAGAATACAATCTTAAATTAGGATTGTTGGTTATTGTCTAACATCACAGAATCTCATTTTTCACTGCATTTTGTTCATGACTCAAGACTCCTTTCACTGTCTCATTACCAGAGTTATGAAGTGTCTGTATACTGTTATTGAAATACCTTCGAGTCAGTGGTTACAAATCAAACGGGAATTGCCTATTAAACTCCGCATGCGCACAGAGTTCTTGGCGTTGTAAATTACCGCTAATGTGACGGCATGTTATGATTGCAGTGGGAGTACGCGTAGTTACCACACACACTCCAGACGGACATTGTCATTACATGTACATTAACGTCACTTCGTTCGCTGTAATACAACTGTATCATGTGTGGGTCGCAGTTTGAACTGTGTGACAGGTATGTGCGGCGCAGTATGACACAGCGTTCGGCTTGGTTTGGCTTCTGAGGCTAACATCGGTCAGTAGTGCGCCCTATAGGCCTATAAGCGAACATTTTTCCAAGTCTAACTGATGACCTGGATGGCATACGTTAATCTGACGCTGACAGACGGACCATCCTGCTTCAACCGTGCAGGACGAGGTCTCCCTCATAGGAGACTTTCAGTCTGTGTCAGGAGCCCCTAGTCTATAGAATTTTTATCAGTATCGGGAACTCATTACTACGAGAATTCACCGCTGTCTATTTTTGCTACCGGCATTGCAGCTGATAAATAATATGAGAAGGTGGAGTACGTCCGTCAAATGAAAGAGGGAAACGGGAGTGCTGCGAGAAAGTCCATTTATAATGTGCGCTTTGTCCACCACAAATTCCATCACGAGCAGGCAGGTGATCGAACCAGGTCCACATGGATGAAAGAACAGCCATGGCGAATCAATTGTCAGAGTGAAACGAAATGAAATTTGTAGTGGAGAAAGATTCTGCAGTCAATTTCCTTTACGTATATTTCCACTTGGCTGTAATTATAAAAACAATATTTTTGTTTGCAAGATTCGATTTGTACAGCGGGGGTAAGACTTTCTTTCTTATACCAAAAAAACCTCTCAGTTCATGGAACAACATTGTTTATTACAGTTAAGGATATTATATGCCCTGGAATGTACTTATAAATTAATTTGTAAACATTTATACTTTCATATATGATTAAGTCACCACACATTAATGAATGGCTTATTTTCAGTTATTATAAATTCTATTTCCTTACACTATTATCTGCAGCATGAAGATCTAAAATTAATCAAATGATACTTTTTAATTATCATTGTAAACGCACAACAAAATGATTGGATCAATTTACAATAAGCAAGAATTCAAATCAAGTTTCTTATCCTAGGAACAGAATAATATAGGCCTAAGATTAAATAATATTTGGCGTTACGCGATGCGGCGTGATTTAATGCAATGTGATCCTAATACATGTACTGTATCTTACTTAATATACAGGGTGTATCAAAACATTTGTTTGTAATGTACATAATATCTGTGGTGATAAATATAATTTACAACTCACAATACATTTTTTCTTATACAGAAACTTCTAACCTCTACAAAAATGGCTCAAAATGGCCACTATAAACGCCACATCATCAAATGCCTCAATCTTTCCCAAATTCCAGGTGTCTGCTGTATCTGCTGACATCCTTCTTCAAGTCGCTGGTGAAGAATTTCCACGTCATGAATAGGTCTGCAATTCACAATCATTTTTAAATGACACCATAAGTGGAAATCCAATGCCTTGAGGTCGGGAGAACGAGCAGGCCAGGATGTCGATCCTTCACGACATATCTTTTTATTAGGGAATCGCTGATTTAAAATTGCTCTAGCAGCGAGAGCTAAATGAGGCGATGCCCTATCAAGCATGAACCACTTGCGCTCAATTAAGTTCCAACAAAACATTTAAGTAATTTGTTAAAAAGTCGCAGTATGATACTGCTGTCAATTTTCCAGGTAAAATGAAAGGACCAATTAATGTGTCGCCAATTATTCCAGCCCTAACATAAATGCTGAACTGTTGTTGGTGTCTTGTTTCAAAAATTGCTTTGGGGGGATTTCTGTCAACTCATATACGAATATTGTGAAAGTACTACACTCCATTTCTGGTAAACTTCACTTCATCGGTGAAGATTATAGGAGGGAGAAAGTGTTGATCCTGAATACAAGTTTGTTGTAACCAGGTACAAAATGCTGCTCTGGGTGGAAAGTCAGCTTCACTAAGACTTTATACTCTTTGAAGGTGATATGGATAAATAAGTTGGTCTCGTAGAATTTTTCACACTGCCATATGACTAACATTCTCGATTGCTGCTAAGTCTCTGGTGCTGCTCTCGCAATTATTCTCAATATGAATGACTCATTTTAAATGGAACATTGACAGCAGCATCATATCGAGACTTTTTAACAAATGACTTAGATGTTTTATTGGAAGAAGTTCCACTGAACTTAATTCAGCGCATGTCGTTCATGCATGATAGGGCACCGCCTCTTTTAGCTCTCGCTCCTAGAGAAATTTTAAATCAGCGATTACCTAATAAAAGGATATATCGTGAGGGACCGACAACCTAGCCTGTTCGTTCTCCCGGTCTCAATGCATTGGATTTCTACATATGGTGTCATTTAAAGATTATTGCGTATTCCAGACCTATTCATAACGTGAAAATTCTTCGCTATCGACTTGAAGAAGGATGTTAGCAGATACAGCAGACGCCTGGAATTTGGGAAAGAGAAAGGAAGTCGATGATGCGGCACTCATAAGCCTGTATTAGAGCTCACGGTGCCATTTTGAGCACTTTCTGTAGAAGTTAGAAGTTTCTGTATCAGAAAAATGTATTATAAGTTGTAAATTAAACTTTACCATCACAGATATTATGTTTGACACAAACAATGATTGTAACTAAAATCTAAGCAAATTGAACATATGTTTATATGAACATTTTTGCCTGTTTTGAAGTCCTGTGTTAATTTCCCAAAGCTTTTCCACATGCTCTGGTGATTAGATTAGATTAGATTTATTTATTTAACCTGGTAGAGATAAGGCCGTCAGGCCTTCTCTGCCCCTCTACCAGGGGATTACAACTATAACATGAACAATAAGATTACAATTAATATTAAATTTACAATTACAATTACAATAAAAATTAAAGTACGACAAGAATACCTGATTAATGAAAGCTAGACATTTTATCATAGAAGTTAAGAACAAAGAATATTTTTGTATTTACTAAATTACAAATTAAACCTACAATAACAAAATTCTATAGTGATGAAATTACCGGATATTGAGATATTTTGTGGTAGATTAAAAGAACTATTTACAAGAAACCATGTCTGAACGAGTCTCAATTACTGACCAAGTGCCTAGTAAGTTTGCGTTTGAATTGAATTTTATTTCGACAGACCCTGATGCTAGCAGGTAACGAATTCCAGAGTCTTGGCAGGGCTATTGTGAAAGAGGATGAGTATGAGGAGGGGTGATGTGATATATATATATATATATATAATGGTGTAATGTGATATCGTCTGTGAAATAATGTAATATACATGAAATTATATATTATAGTATGATAAATGGCACATAATATGGTGAGATGATAACGGTGTTATATGACGATATGTGCTACAATGTTTTTGAGCAATGTAATGCGATGTGTGATGCTGAATATGTTAATATTTACAGTACTATTATGACGCATTATCGGATCAATTAAATGTCAACATATTTATTTATTTATTTATTTATTTATTTATTTATTTATTTATTTATTTATTTATTTATTTATTTATTTATTCTGGTGTAGTTAAGGCCATCAGGCCTGGTGATCGACAGGATGATGTGATGTAATATGGCGTTGTGATCTAGTGTCTAGTGATGTTATGTGATACTTAGGAGTCATGTGAAGCATCTTCTGTGACATTACATCCGATGGGTCAGACAGGAGGAATGCCAAATAGTCTCTCTGATAAAACGTATGTTATTTTGTAAATGTCTCTATGTTATTCACATTTGAATTATGTGTAATAAAAGATGTTAGTTTAAAGGACAAAATGTATGACACATAAAACTAGCCACGTTAATTGATGTTACCAAAGAACATCGGCACGCTTGTAGTACTCGTTTATTTACAACGAGAGGTTTCTGTAGTCACTTGGATCGCATTAAGCACAAAACATAAAATTCCTCTCGCAAATAATAAGTCAAAATAACCAATTAATCTGTGAAGTTATTTCAGTATTTTTAGACGACTATAATTAATGAAGGAACCTCTACGTTTCCTCAACACCATTACCCGGACCACACCCGACCGGCACGCCACTCCCCCCGCGCGGCAGGAATGGGAAAATAAAACACACTTTTCCGGATCGGGACGGCTGTTGTGATTCATTGCGAAGCTGCCTTTATATTTCACAAGCTTGACTAATGCTCGTCGGTATTCACGTTAATTAGTGACTTACGGTTTAACGAAAACCGGAGTAATTAATAAACAAAACACATTCGAACATCGTACAGTACGGGCAACTCCTTCCATTTCACCAATTTGAATGTTTGCATTAATCAAAATCGCATTTCAAATAAATGGCTTAATGTAGATGTGAATGTTTACTGAAAATTTTTAAGCCCTCCGGTTGCTTTAATTAAGTTATAAAAATTTATTGATACGGTAACAATGTATTTTATTTATTTATTTATTTATTTATTTATTTATTTATTTATTTATTTATTTATTTATTTATTTATTTATTTATTTATTTATTTATTTATTTATTTATTTCACTTGCTTACCTACCTACTTGTTTATTTATTTATTTACTTATTTATTTATTTTCATTTTTATGTTTTTTTGTTATTTATTATTTAATGTAGGCCTATTTATTTCATTCTTTATTCACTTGTTTATTTATCAAACACTGAAATATTTTACCGTACATGATTAGGGCCTACTTATTATTTTTTAGTCTGTTTATATACTTCAGTATGTACTTCATTGTTTACTGTTTATGCATACATTATATTATTTACTTGACTATATCGCTCATGCACCAATTCACCAACAAAGTTTAAGAATCCGATGAAATATGAAGACAAAAATCTTGGCCAGCATTATTTTTTCTGGGGCAAGCGCTTTCTTTCCCATAGTAACCATAGCTGACTATGATAGCAACACCAGAACCTGAATCAAGACCTGTGCAATAAGACAAGAATTTCATTATACAGTATACCAACTTAAAAATTATTGAAATTGATACTAAGAGATTGTAGATTAAGCTAGGTACTGGTTTCTGATTTCAGCTAATCAGAATGTAACTCACGTATGTCTAGACTCTTTTATCTATAATAAGTATACATGGATGAATGTAAATCCATTGGGTCGCTGCGAGCAACCACTGGTAATCCCTTAGACCGGTACACATTCCCTAGCCTAGTAATTGGCATCATAATGTTTTTTCATCATTTTGAAAGAAGAAAAGATGTATAGACAAAATGTTGAGCATGCCATTTCGCATTTTATCGCGGATTAAAAGCTACACTGATATGTTTACCATGATTTTGAACATAAAATTACTTATTCTGACACCACTTGGGCATATTTCTCGTTTATTGTGATTGCAAAAATCTATCATCTCTAACGATTGGGTATCTTCTTGAAAATTTTCTACGTCGAGACCGTCTGCTCGCGGCCAAGTACAAAGCAGTCATCCAATGTTGTCTCCTCGTGTCTACTCGAGACCGTCTTGTCGCGTCTGATTCTGTGTGCATCACATTATAAGAACCCAATAGAAGTCAAGTGCCATCAGACAAAATGTTGCGTCGCACGCCGCGACTCATTTGTGTGCACCCGGCCTTAGGAGGATATTCACAGCCGATTTTTGACAGGGTAGGCCAGGGATGCAAAACTGTGCTACAAATGAAGCAGACGTCACAAGCCGGAACATGTAACTCATCTTTTCCCTTCAACCCTTCCGTCATTACAGGAAATATTTATTTATTTATTTATTTATTTATTTATTTATTTATTTATTTATTTATTTATTTATTTATTTATTTATTTATTTATTTATTTATTTATTTATTTATTTATTTATTTATTTATTTATTTATTTATTTATTTATTTATTTATTTATTTTTATTTTTTTATTTATTTATTTATTTTATTGCTAGTAAGTTTGAAATGAATATGTATTCAATGTGCTTCTCAAACGTTACAGAAACGTCAATGAAGGCTCCGGCCTTGTGGAAAGGGGAACAGACTCTTTCCCCATGCTTCCACCCCTCTCTTCCCCAGTTCTGCAACCCTGGGGTAGGCCATACATAACAAGGAACAACTCCTAATCAAGGAAAAATCTCTTGAAAGAGTCGGGAATCGAACCGAAACCTCCTAGTTAGAACGCAAGCAGTTGTTTATAGATGGGTGCCTTAACCTTCTTTTACTCGTTGAATCTTCATGTCCTGTAATTGGGATAACTTTATTTTTATCTTCACTACTAGCTACTATTGCTACTATCACCACCAAGGTACGAGTAGTTTGTGGACCATTTCATTATACTAAGATTGCAGTTGTAATGATTGTCGTATTCAGCCCATGATAAAGCAAAGTATACTTCAGCGGAGTCTGGAGTTAAAGGGTTCATTCGACAAACATATTTCTCATAAATATGAAATAAATTCTTGAGCTATTTTCAAAGTGAAGGGGGCAAGAATTATAACGCCAAAGCGCAGAAACTTGGGACATCTCGGAATGGGTGTTATTTGTTGGGGAATAAACGTTACTACGTATATGTAATATTTCTGGCTGCTGTCGGTGGCGCGGAATTTAATATGTGAGAATTGCTGGATTCGTATTAAGAACATGTGGGCCGCAGTCACGTGTTGACCGGACTGGCCCGTCGTTTCCGCGGGGGGTCCGCTCTGATCTCACCGCACACCGACTCGGAATGAAAGAGTAGTTCTCTGTGAAATCTTGACGGATCGGCGGCCTTTCGTACAGACCGGACGCAAGTCACGCTCTTTCTCCCCCAGCCACACATTAATTTAGTGGGCTTTGATTCATTTCACAGCTCATCGAGCGGAATCCTGTGGCTTCGTACAGAATCATGATTCTGCACATCAATTTACAACTGTATTGTCAAAAGTATAATTTTTCATTGGTCTTAATGATATTTCGCTTATCAGCTTCCAGAACTTTTAAGTAGAACAAAATACTACCATAGTAGGAAAGATATCTGATTTTTTTTCCTAACAAGAACAGCTTTTTGTTATGTAGTTATTGGATACAAACTTGAAACGTAAACAATGTTCAAGAAAACGGGAAATATAAAATCTAATTTTTAGGAAAAGTAAAACAAAGGAGAATCGATACTCTGAAAATAACAAATATTTCTCCACTATGTATTTTGTAATTATTAACCTGTTAATTTATGTAACCTTATGTCGAAAGATTGTTTACAATCTCCATCTAATTATGTCTCGATTTACATCTGTATTGTCAAAAGTATAATTTTTCATTGGTCTTAATGATATTTTGGTTATCAGCTTCCAGAACTTTTAAGTAGAACAAAATACTACCATAGTAGGAAAGATATCTGATTTTTTTTCCTAACAAGAACAGCTTTTTGTTATGTAGTTATTGGATACAAACTTGAAACGTAAACAATGTTCAAGAAAACGGGAAATATAAAATCTAATTTTTAGGAAAAGTAAAACAAAGGAGAATCGATACTCTGAAAATAACAAATATTTCTCCACTATGTATTTTGTAATTATTAACCTGTTAATTTATGTAACCTTATGTCGAAAGATAGTTTACAATCTCCATCTAATTATGTCTCGATTTACATCTGTATTGTCAAAAGTATAATTTTTCATTGGTCTTAATGATATTTTGGTTATCAGCTTCCAGAACTTTTAAGTAGAACAAAATACTATCATAGTAGGAAAGATATCTGATTCTTTTTCCGGACAAGAACAGTGTTATGTTAGGCCTATATAGTTATATAGCTATTGGATACAAACTTTAACCTTAAACAATCTAATATAAAAATCTAAGTTTTAGGGAAAGTAAAACAAAGAAGAATCGATACTCTGTAAATAACAAATACTTCTCCATTATGCACTTTGTAATAAATTATTAACCTGTTATTTTATGTAATCTTATGTCGAAAGATTGTTTGCAATCTCCATCTAATTATGTCTCAATTTACAAAAAGTCAAAAGTATAATTTTTCATTGGCCTTAATGATATTTCGGTTACCAGCTTCCAGAACTTTTAAGTAGAACAAAATACTACCACAATCTAGCATATAAAGTCACGAAGCTCAATACGTAGGGAATACGCATTCATAGAAAGTTGTTAACCACTAGGATCGGATCGCCTCATCACAGACAATGCGAAATATTACCGGCACAGTTTGTTGTTCCTAGTACCCTCAACAACTCAAGCTTCGTGACTGTATATACTAGAATGTGATACTAACATAGTAGGAAAGATAGGCTATCTAATTCTTTTTCCGGACAAGAACAGTGTTAGGCTTAGACTATATAGTTATATAGTTATTGGATATAAACTTTAAACGTAAACAAAGTAGAAGAAAACGGGAAATATAAAATCTAATTTTTAGGGAAAGTGAAACAAAGAAGAATCGATTCTCTGTAAATAACAAATATTTTCCCATTACGTGTTTTGTAATAATTCACCTATCATTTTATGTAATCTTATGTCGAAAGATTGTTTACAATCACCATCTAATTATGTCTCAATTTACAATTGTATTGTCAAAAGTATAATTTTTCATTGGGCTTAATGCTATTTCGGTCATCAGCTTCCAGAATTTTTAAGTTGAAGAAAATACAGTACTTAACAAAAGTTTAAGACCATGAGCAAATTTCATATAATTATTTCCTGGTCCTATATTTTTGTTTTGATTTCCCTCATGAATATTTTGTCAATTATTTGGACTGTGAGACATCTATCGACGCAAAGAAATTAAAACTATGACATTTAGTTTTCGAGTTATGATTTTAATGAAATATTTTGTTACTGTAAAAAAATGCTACATTTATAATTACGGAATAATTTATTCATGCTAAACCAACATCTTTATTGAAGTGATGATTTTTTTCAAGCAATTTGAGAAGTGTGAGAACACATTGGCACCAGAAAGAAAAATTTAAAAAATTTTATTTTCGTTTTATAATTTTTTGCATATTTTTCCAAAATAAGGAAAATAATAGTAGAAATAACGTTAAGTAAAGGCATTCATAACTTCACTATGGAATAAGCTAACGTAACCGGACCTACGCCAATCGAAAGTACGTGATTTCGTACTTTTGATTGGCGTAGGTCCGGTTACGTTAGCTTATTCCACAATGAAGCTATGAATGCCTTTACTTAACGTTATTTCTACTATTATTTTCCTTATTTTGGAAAAATATGCAAAAAATTATAAAACGAAAATAAAATTTTTTAAATTTTTCTTTCTGGTGCCAATGTGTTCTCACACTTCTCAAATTGCTTGAAAAAAATCATCACTACAGTAAACATGTTGGTTTAGCATGAATAAATTATTCCGTAATTATAAATGTAACATTTTTTACAGTAACAAAATATTTCATTAAAATCATAACTCGAAAACTAAATGTCATAATTTTACTTTCTTTGCGTCGATAGATATCTCACAGTCCAAATAATTGACAAAATATTCATGAGGGAAATAGAAACAAAAATATAGGACCAGAAAATAATGATATGAAACTTGCTCATGGTCTTAAACTTTTGTTAAGTACTGTACTACCATAATAGGAAAGATATATGATTTTTTCGGGCAAGAACAGCTTATTTCCTATATAATTATATTATAGCTATTGGATATCAACTTTAAACGTAAACCAAGTTCAAGGAAACGGGAAATATAAAATCTAATTTTTAGGGAAAGTATAACAAAGAAGAATCGATACTTTATAAATAACAAATATTTCTCCATTATGTATTTTGTAATTATTAACCTGCTATTTTATGTAACCGTATGCGAAAGGTTGTTTACAATCTCCATCTAATTATGTTTCTCGCTTAGCAAATTCACAAGTCTTCCGTCACTTTAACATTTCAGCTGCTCTTTCTTTCTTCCTTTACTTACTTCTTCTTCTTCTTCTCATTATTTCTTTCGTTAGTTCTTTCTTTCTTTTTTCTTTCTTTAACCTCCTCTTTTTCTGGGTCTTAGAAGCCAGTGTACAATAGGAGAGGGATAATTCTGTGGATCACACACGAGACAAGAACAGTGGAGGTAGTGGAGGAACTTCCCTGGTGACGCAGGAACCTCCTCTTAAAGACAACACGAACACATACCGACAACGGACAGAAAGTTCGAGGTAGATGCAAAGTAATTTCAAAAACTCCCAAAAAAACCCACTCAGATTGGCCAGCCTCGGAATTTGCAGCCGGTTATCTGTCTGTGTACTAATACTTTTATTCGAGATGGCTAACAGTTTGTTCGATTTAATAAAGACTATTTAAAAAGCCACTATTCAATTAATGTGATAAACTATTTTAATAATTCTATGTGTGTTATAAATGATTCACACATATGACAAGAACTTATGCGCCAACCTAATATATGCATTTATTAGGAAGCCTGAAGAAAGTGAGCGCGAAAAATATTTTTCCCACTCAACATAGAAAACCTTACTTTCAGTGTCAGTTTTCTTGTCGAAAATGCTATCTTTCCACAAGTTCGTAATATTAAAATTAATTAGGTATCAAAGATCAGTAAATTTTTTTCGTAAGTATAAATTTACTGCTATCAGAAGTATTTGCATGTCGTTGCTAAGCCACTATGTGGTTTCTCTTATTTCGGTGTAAATAGTTAATTCAATATTTATTCAGTCAGTCAAATCCGAATGCTTGAAAGTAATATACCGGGTGAATCTTCTCATCCTGCGGATTGAGAAGTTATGCAGTACCAGCGTTTCGCAGACTATACAGTCCTCTGCGTCGTACAACTTTCTGCCGAATTTACTGCTACGTATCGCTCGGCATGAGATGATCTGGTATCCCACTAGCACAGGAGTGTACGCATTGCCTTAGCGGTGAGGATCTGAGGTTCAAGTACTGACACCTGAAGGTAGTCTTTATTTAGGGTAATTTAACGGGTAATTTGGCATGGAAGAGATTAATAATAGTTGTTCTTCTGTCATATGTTTAACGTAATTAGTTTAACACAGGTCAACATCGCACGGGCTGGTGAATGTGATGTGAGCACCTGCATTTAGCATCGTCTGTAAAATGCAGGTTTGCCTAGTGACCAATCCGTAGGACGAGAAGATTCACCCTGTATATTTAATTGAATAGTTTCCTGATAAAATTAATTGATGATGACAGAAATATTGATTGATGTGCCATAGGGTGCAGAGATTGAAGAGGCATGAAAAATCTGTTGTGTTGATTTAATGCCGGAAAAGTCTAAGCGAAGGTATGAAAATGTGTATAGCATGTTCGCAAAATAGTCTGATGAGTGAAAAGAATAACATCTTCAAACTAAAAAAGATGGGCAATACAGTTTCAGTAACGTTTAATAACTCACAAATTGTACTATGAAGTTCAATTTTTCCAAAGAAAGGTGCCTTTTGTGATCACTTTACTTACGTAATCATTACAGTACTGTTTTTATTTTGTTTATATAGCAACTAGGCAACATGTGGTATTGTCAACGTATGAGCCATGCAAAATCTTCAGTAAGTATACGAGAACAGAGTGAGATCGTTCAGAAAAACAATACAAAAACTAAAGACTTCATTTCTGACTTCTGAGTAAACCGCTATTTTGTATAATTTCTTCAATTAGAGACTAATTTATCATTATTATTATTATTATTATTATTATTATTATTATCATTATTATTATTTTACTTTTTACCCGTGGGGTCCAATTATTACTTTCGCCAGGGAGCATACCACTAATTCGTCACTGTTTTTGCTTTCAGAGCTTCAAGAGAAAAATTGCACAACAAAGAGCTGCTCGACAATATTACACTCGTGCTAAGGTGCCGTCATCTTGCACTGCTGCTCATTTGTTTCACTTCTTCCTATTGCGCGCACATCAATCACCTTGTCACTTTAATAGTTTAGATAGATATATAGCGGGAATAGCTTCAGGCGCCTCAGTCAAAAATGTAGATAGCTACTTCAATTTGTAACTTACTGACTCACCTACATATTACTGTTAGGAGGGGACTGGCGCACCCTATCAAAAACCCGCTGAGAATATTCCCTCAGAGTACCATTACGTGACGCTGATGACCCGATGTACTTAGGAGGAATGATAAACCCAACTACCTTGCCTCTCGGTTTACTCTCCTAGCTTCACATCATAATCGTAATATACGTTCACAGCACAATCTGTTGCTATCAATACCACGTCATCAGACAACTCTGTACTCAGGTTCTTTCTCAATAGCCATGGCCCGCTCATGGAATTCGCTGCCGCTGGAAATCAGGGGTAGTCTTAGTCCTCAGTCGTTTAAAATTAGGTTGTTTAGAAATATTTTGAATGCACAGAATTAGTTTTTAGGTATAATTTTTATTATTATTATTATTATTATTATTATTATTATTATTATTTTAAACAGTCATTACTTTATTTTTCCATTAACACTAATATATAGATAATTGTCATTGTCTCATTGTCATTGTAACCCTTGCTAATTATACTAATTGTACTATTCCTTTAGTTGTGAGATTATATTCGTATGTATTAATTATTCCTTTTTTAAGTAAATAGCTACTTGTGTACTAGAATGTATTTTCATGTTTGTGATTATATTCATATGTATTTAATCTCTTTTTTTTATTTTGTTATATTTATTTTCTATTATTTTTTTAAGTTAATACTTGTATACTGTATGTATTTTTCTGTATGTGCTTTGATACTGGTATAGTAGAAGAGAGGTCTGATGGACTTAACTCTGCCAGGGAAAATAAAACTATTATTATTATTAACAAAAACTATTATTATAAACGGAAAAATAGTTGAATGTTAGTAGTACTCCGCGAAAAGCTACACCTTTGATCGTCGTTGTACACCACAAATTCCACTTGGAGTTGAAGTATATGAACTGGGTCTTCGACTTGGAAAGCCGACATTCTAAGTGATACCAAATCATGAGAGAACTATTAATTGGTAACTGAACTCGGGCAAGACGCTTGATTTTGTGCAGGTCGCCACGCGTGAAGTCGACGTGCCGGGCGCAGCGTAGTGCAGGACAGATCAGGCTGACGGCCCTCATCCGTGTCGCTGCAAACCAGGATCTCGCCAGCCGTGCACTGTTTCGTGGGTGGCTACAACCACAACTACGATTTATTCACGGACCATGTCCAACATTTCCGAGGGGAATCCCCACCCTTTGCTGCAAGACGTGATTCAGGCAGTCACTTTAGAAATTCTTCTCGTTCTTTAAAGACCTTTAACTCTGACAAACCTAGGCGGACATGAGGAATTTGTCTCGATCTGACATAATAATAGCTATCCGTGAGACACTGCTGGTGAGGGATCAGCACGACGCTGGAATTCAACACAAGACACCACGTTGACAACGAAATTTTTCACGATCTTAAGCAGAATTCGGATTTACGATCAGGACTTCCATGTAAAGCTGTGACTTTAAAAAACGTACACCTAAGTATCGGATTTTGCTATGGCCAAAACTACATAACTGAAGCTATAGAAAAATGTATAAAACATGATGAATAGTCAAGTAACATCTAACAAGATATTCAGGACAGAACGAATGGATTTTATCATCATCGTATTGGATAAAAACGGCTGTGGAGCTGATGCCATGGAGTTCTTCAGCTTCCCCCTGCATTAGTATTTTATTACTGAACCAGAATCACCACATAACAGACCTTAGTGTCATATCTGAATATTGTCTGTAGTTTACAAGGGAAAGTAAATAAGGAATTATTTTTCATTTCTCATTGCCTCAAAATAATACTGTAGGCCTACATAAAAGAAATATTATAAAAATTATATTATTACAATAATTATAATTTCATTCTTCACCTTGCTAGCTCTAAATAGCCTTTGTAGCTTAAAGGGATCATTAAATAATTACAAGTACAATTGAGTGGCTCTGTGCCAGAGTTGCCTAAACCACAAATTTTTACCCGCAGATTTCTGCCTACAATGACTGTAAATTATCATTTATATGTGTGCCAAAGCAGATGTACCAGATAAATATTAGATTAGAGTAAATAAGAAATAATTTCCAATTAAGAGCATATAGTTTTAAAAAAATTAGGTCTGAGTTTAGACTTCAATATCTTTTTTGAGTGTAACTGTGGTTCAGGCAACTCTGGCACTGAGCCACTCAATTAATCATCTCATCGTCTTTTAATAGTCTCTGTACGCAATTTAAAAGGACAGCTAAATAAACAATTATAGCGCAATATCTGATCGTCTCTGAATGACTCTGTACTTAAAAATTGACATTTAAATAAAACATTTAAGGCAGTAAACCACGAAAAAATTGATGGCGTTTTCGTCTGAGGAAATTAGAAAACATACACAAATATACAGAGTGATTTATATAGAACTGACACATTTCTTTCTTTAATTATTCCGTTGGAAATTCATTCAATGACCCAATTTTAGCACCAAATTAAGCAGAATGTTCTGGAGTTTCGATTCCTTGTCACTAGATGCGCAGATGTTTATGTTTTATTCCTATTGTTGGCAGCACTGACCAAATTTTAGCATAAAATTAAGCAGAATGTTCTGGAGTTTCGATTCCTTGTCACTAGATGCGTAGATGTTTATGTTTTATTCCTATTGTTGGCAGCACTAGATGCGCAGATGTTTATGTTTTATTCCTATTGTTGGCAGCTGTTTTCAACATTTTGTGTCAACGTGAAAATGCAGTACACATTAAATCAACGACTCTTCCTTGTGAAGCAATACTGGATTACGAATTCAATTACAGCTACTCAAAGGGCATACCAGAGAGAATTTGGTGTTCGCAATCCTCCCAAAAGAAACACAATACTGGGACTGGTAAACAAATTGGAAACAACTGGATCTCTGGTGAGTGAAAAGGGCAAGCATCGTTCATGTAGGCTTCCCACGGTTGTTGTTGACGTAAGAGCACGACTGGAGCAGTCACCCAAAAAATCATTAAGACGTTTGTCGCAGGAGACAGGGTACACCTACTCAATGTGTCAGAGAGCTGCGATAAGTTTCTTTGACGACCGAATAATTTCCAGGAACCTGTGGCCACCGAGATCTCCGGATTTGACAACGCCGGACTTCTTTCTATGGGGTTACTTAAAAGACAGGGTTTACGCCACACGTCCCCAGACATTGGACGATCTGAAGCACAACATCACACAGGAGATTCAAGCTAACAACAGAATCCTCCAACGAGTGGCCAGTAACATGAAACGACGTGTTGAGTTGTGCCTTATGCAGGATGGAGGACATTTTCAACATTTACTATAGAGGTAAATAATCTCCCAAAATTCCTCTACATTTTAGGTATAATAAGTTGTCGCTAGCACAATTCGTTTTGAAACAATTAATGAAAAATGTGTCAGTTCTATATAAATCACTCTGTAGTACACATGCATACATACATACATAGTCGGCCTGGTTAGCGTAGTTGGTATAGCGCTGGCCTTCTGTGCTCGAGGTTGCGGGTTCGATTCCGTCCCTGGTCGATGGAATTTAAGTGTGCTTAAATGCGACAGACTCATGTCAGCAGATTTACTGGCATATAAAATAATTCGTCCGGGACAAAATTCCGGCACACCGGCGACGCTGATATAACCTAGGGAGTTGCGAGCGTCGTTCAATAAACCATAATTTATTTTTTTATTTTACGTGCATACATACATACATACATACATACATACATACATACATACATACATACATACATACATACAGATATACGTACATACAGACATGGACAAATTATTAGCAAAATTTACGATTTTTGTGACATAGATTTACAAAATTTGACTTTTCAGTTTAGACTACTGTTGACATTTGTATGATTATTGTACTCAGACGTATGTAAAAATGTCAACTGTAGTCTAAATTTAAAAGTCAAATTTTGTAAAATAATACCATAAAAGTCGTCAATTTTGCTAATAATTTGTCCATGTCTCTACATACATACATGCATACATACACACATACATACATACATACATACACACATACACACATACATACATACACACATACATACATACATACATACATACATACATGCATGCATGCATACATACATACATACATACATACATACATACATACATACATACATACATACATACATACATACATACATACATACATACATACATACATACATACATACATACATACATACATACATACATACATACATACATACATACATACATACATACACTGATTTACGAAATCTGCAGCTACAGCTCTGTTTGGACTCTTAGGAATTAAATTGGCTAATAAATGTCGATATGAAGGCATATACCTAAATAAAAATAACAGAAGTGTAACATAAATGCATTTAAAACAATGTAACATCTTTCATCAGGAATCAGATCGCGGTAATGAAATGGGATTATTTCGGTTTATAGCGTTGCGACTAATCTTGACATTTTTGTCATTAACCTACAAATTAGTACTGAAATAATAGTGATAGTAAAATTTAAAAACTACATAATTAACATCTACGTCACCACGAAAGTGTAAATCGTAAAATTCCTGGTCGCACTTAATAAGGTTAAACACGCGGACCCGTGTGGCAATCCACCTGCAGTCCTCCTCTCACCTGCTAAGGAATGCGCGACCGTTGAAATCGTCCATGTAACACATGTTACTCATATAATCCAGTTCCGTGAATGGCAACATATGTTGCACCTAGTCTTATCTCATCAGGGGGGCAGGGAGACCGGAAGACGGCAAAACGTTTTATATTGGGGTTGCATTTTACGAATACAAGTGTATGGAATCGACCGTTACGCCTTATGGCAGCTCCGTTGCCAAGAGTAAAATAAAAAAGAAACTGGCACCGGACATTCCAATTTATACTTTTCCTTTTTCGACGAAGTTCGCTTTTACTGCCTACAGGGGCGGTAGTGTTAATGAAGAATTTAATTTAGTTCTAGCAAACACCACATGAGTCGCTAATGCGCTTGCCACGTAGAAGAATTATTAAGAATTTTAAGTTAATTGTTATGTTTTTATTAGCTATTTTCGATCTCTAAGAAATCAATATGTAGTTAAGTGATAGCGAGCTGATCTCTACTCCGAGACGGCGCCAGAGAGATCATCCAACCAGTACGGTGATATCACGTGGTTAGTAAGATTGTTATTGTTATCGTTACTGTTGACTCGCGGACCCAGATTTCATTACCTACTACAACTCCCCAAATCCATAAAGGTGCTGGGTCGGCACCGGTCCCATACAATGGCCGGTATTTCATGAGAAAATGTCCTCCGTAAAAACCTCCGTCAGAGGTTTTTTTTACTTGGTTATTTAAGGACGCTGTATCAACTACGAAGTTATTTAGCGTCGAAGAGATTATTGATAGCGAGATGATATTTTGGCGAGATGAGGCCGAGGGTTCGCCATAGATTACCTGACATTTGCTTTACGGTTGGGGAAAACCTCGGATAAAACCCAAACCCAACCAGATAATCACCCCAGCGGGAACCGAACCCGCGCCCGAGCGCAACTCCAGATTGGTAGGCACGCGTCTTAGCCGACTAAGCTACGCCGGTGGCTCGTCAGAGGTAATGAAGGAACTTAAAACGGCTCTCTTAATTTTCTCAGAATGAACATTACGTTGGTACGTTTTTCTTCCACACCTTTGAGTTATTCAATAGTGTTTCTTTTACCACAGACTCCCATTGTCCCTCCGGTGGCTGAATGGTCAGACTTTCGGCCTGTTCATACAAGCGGTCCGGTTTCAAGCTCCGATCAGGCCCAGAGCATTTCATTTGAAAAATTCATATCGACATTTAAGTCGCAGTTGGCATTTTTCTGAGAGTTCTCCAGTTTTCCTACGTTATGCATCATACATAATATACTAGAGATGAACAAAACTAACTGCCCCTTCGCTTGTGTGTTCGTTGTACTTGTCTTTCTAGTCTCGTCTCGTAACTCTCGTGCGCTTCGAGTCATGCTCATCATTCTCGAAATAGCATTTGGTCGGCGTGGAAAGATTTCGTAACTTTGAATAACATACATCATTGAAATAAATAACATTAGAATGTTTAATTGAAACAAAAAGACAAAACAGAACAGTATCTTCGTTATCAAAACATTCTGCTTCTATTATATGATAGGATTATCTATGGTTATATAAATAGAAAAAAAAATTCTGAAATAAATTTGAATTTCTAAGAAACATGAAACATTACGTTACATAAAACTTTAGTATTCTTTTACTTCAGATTGTACACATGATCTCAAACATACGAAAAGAGAATTCCTAGCCTTTTAATAAGGGCCTAGTAATAAAATAGAGATTGGGGAATGGATTATTATATACTGAAAAGTAGAGATGATGTTTCAAATAGGCTAATTGATATGTAACAGTCGCCAAAATAGATAAAACTTCAGACTGGTATGAGTATAAACAACTATGACGATTCACGGCTGCTTGACGTTTCAGAGATGACCATTCCCGATGTCTTGAAACACTCACAAGCAGTCTTGAAGTCAACGCAATATTGTCGTGCGGGTTTTCGGCTTTGCGGGCGCTGTTAGTCTTGCTTTCTCGATCCTTGTTCAACACATACATGCACGCACACAGCACACACACACACACACACACACACACACACACACATAAACTTCCTTTCATGTGCAAAAGGTGGAGATCCTTGCTAAAATTCTCTTCCCTACTGTAGTAGAATTGTACAGGGTGCGGTATTTGTTTCCTATTTTCATATGGTAACAATGTGTGGGTGGTTGAAGGAGACTGGATATAGAGTGACCTTGGATTCAGTTAGTAATGAAACGTTGGTCTATACAGCAGCAGTTTCCTATATGGAGCAATATCTGTTAAGTAAGTCGATTGTGATTGTCCAATGCGAGTTTGACGGACAATTTGTGATAATCGACAACGTTCATTTGCACCGTTATGAAAAATAACCAGTTGGTGGGTGCGTCAGTTGGGTGGAATCGGATTCGGTCAAGATAAACCTCGAGTTCGTCAGAAAACTGCTGATCTGCCTTGGCGAATCCTCTCCAGTGATATTCAGTAGCCCTCCATATCACCGGAACTTATTGAGCCATTATTATGGGAGTATTTGAAGGATAAACTTTTCGCTCAAATCCTCCCTAACATTAACAGCCTTAAAATGCAATTCATCAGGATATTGCTGATGTTACGCCAGACACTACAAAGAGTAACAGACAGTGAGCGAGGGAGATTGTAGCAATGCGTTCACGTTAATGGAGGTCATCTCAATGACATATTCAGGAAGTGAAACCAGTATTGTAAATCCAAGACTCTAACGTGCCTTTGTTAAGCGTTGTTGATTTTTATACGATAAGTATGAAAATAGGAAACATCAAATGCCGCAGCTTATTTTATTTTTTATTGGGTTATTTTACGACTCTGTATCAACATCTAGGTTATTTAGCGTCTGAATGAAATGAAGATGGTAATGCCGGTGAAATGAGTCCGGGGTCCAGCACCGAAAGTTACCCAGCATTTGCTCGTATTTGGTTGAGGGAAAACCCCGGAAAAAAACCTCAACCAGGTAACTTGCCCCGACCGGGATTCGAACCCGGGCCACCTGGTTTCGCGGCCAGACGCGCTGACCGTTACTCCACAGGTGTGGACGCCGCAGCTTATCTATAGCTGTTAAACAATTTAAAGTTCATAGCTTAATCACGTATAAGTTAAATTATTGCATTTTTCTGAGATGTCGGGACTCACTATATGAAAAATGAAAAACAATAACAACAAAAATCTAAATGTCCCTTAGTCGATTCTGGTGTATGTAGTCCTTCAAAATCTTTGTAGTGTAGTGTAGCATATAACGCGAAAGTAAAAAACAAGAGAGTGAACGTGTTCGGTTCACGGATCGTAATTATGGACGGGGTAATTAGTAGCCCGCGTCAATCATAATTAGAACGAGAACGCTAAGGTTGCTGGACCAAGAGAAGCAAAGATGCCGACGGTGGAAAAAGCGTCCGATCGGTAATTCATCGATAGTATATAAATTACAGAACTGGATTTATATTTGTACGTTACTTTATTTATGAAATTGAAACAGTCAAATTTGCATATATATGATCTCCTTCCTACTTAAATAAACCTTCGGGCGCCCGATACATTAATTATTGCTTCCATTAGAATTGGGCCACAACTCTGATTCCTTAATGTCCCCTGCAGGACTTGGGTTTCGATGGAGTGGGGTCGCAGTCGTGGCTCAGTCATTCTGCTGAAGGAGTCGCTCCAAAAGGGAATGTAGAAGTTTCAAATTGGATACATTTAAAAATGATATTTGTCGTCTTGCAATAGAGAACAAGCATCACTGGGAAATAACCTTATATATATATATATATATATATATATATATATATATATATGTATATATACTGTATATACTTCGGTATTTTGGCCACCCCTAATAATGCAATGGTAATGTAATGCATGTTGAATCCAGAAATGCATATAGAGTGTTAGTTGGGAGACCAGAGGGAAAAAGACCTTTGGGGAGACCGAGACGTAGATGGGAGGATAATATTAAAATTTATTTGAGGGTGGTGGGATATGATGATAGAGAGTGAATTAATCTTACATAGGATAGGGACCGATGGAGGGCTTATGTGAGGGCGGCAATGAACGTGCGGGTTCCTCAAAAGCCATTTGTAACTTAAGTTAATGTAATGCATGTTGTTTGGAAAACAAAGTTTCATGTATTGTTGCATCATACTCTGATATAACAGTGTTTTTGTGTAGCCTTGAATGCAAAATAAATTGAAATTAGGGCTGCAGTCGAAATGTGGACAGAAGCTGAAAAGTCTTACTCCGTTCTGGAGCTCGTTATGGTCCAACTCCATTGTCACAGTGCAGCGACATTTTCGTGCTAGATCTCACAAGAATGCATATTCAGACAAAACAATACACGAGTGGTACCAAGAATTCGGGAACACAGGAGATCTGTGCATGCCTAAACGCTCTGAGCGAACAGGTTCAAGCCAGAAAACAATCGATCGAGAGAGAGGAACCTTACAATGTATCTTCATGAAACCAAACAAGTTGGATTGGACGTTCGTCTAACGATAATCGATCACTAATCGACTGGTCTCCTCGATCACCGGATTTAACTTCCTTGGATTTTTTCCTGTGGAGATTTGTCAAAGACACTGTGTATGTGCTGCCCTTACCCCGAGACTTGAGGAATTACGAGACCGCATTGCCACAGCAATCGCAGAAATGGACACGACAATCTGAATTAGATTACAGTATAAGCATTGTCATGTCATGAGGGGCGGCCATATTAAGTTTCAGTTTCATTTTGGAGATGCCGATAAGCTCACTGTATTATAATATCAATTTTAGTTTACCACCTGTGCTTATCTTAATATTTGGATTTATATGAACGTTTTCGACACTCGGTGTGTGTCATCTTCAGATATGGGGCCTATGTCATTGTGTGTTGTGAAGCCCTAGCTTCTTAATTATGTTGTGGGTTGTTCACTTGTGTATGGCCTTTCATGATTTCTTAGTTTACTATAAACAGTATGTGGTTGGTTATTGTGATTCTGTTAAGTTCTATCTTTTGAAAAACCCGTATAGGACAATAAAATTATGTTAAAAACATTATAACACATAATTATAAACAAATAAAAAACAAATAAATATATACACTATATACACAGGGAATCTCTCTAAATTCTCTACACATGTCTTGACATGAATCGGTTTTTACATATGTATGTGTCATACATAACAAATCATTATTCTAGCTTGAAGTTTTCGGCTGCCATTTCAATTGTCTAACAATCTAATTTAATACACACATAATGAAATTAAACTTCAAAGAACACTAAACGTTACAACACGGCTTGATCTTCAAGAGACTTATCAATCACACTGCATACTGCACGACACGTATTGATATTCAACACTGCACGATTAACTAAACTGTGCGACATACAAGCATATTACAAGGCCTTGAGATGGCGTGATCAACCAACGATGATTCGATCTGTTTCCTCGGCCCAGACTCCAAGCGGACACTCTGTAGGGTACATACATCATCTTGTATGTCTTCCAGAATTCCATTTTAGAATGAAAATAAAACGTAAAATATATTTTCGAGTACGATCGCTTTGAATTTTGTATAGAAGTTATAATCATTCATTTCTACTATCAACTATTTTAGTGATATCGAATATCTTAAATTCACCTTCGAAGTCTTAATTTATCCTTTGTAAAATTATACACTAGAAGTGTAGGAAAATATAATTATATTTCAGCGAACTAAATTTTTTCTTGTTTATTACTGTATTTATCAATATTAGTTTGCAATAAAAGCCAGTATAACAATAACAATATCAATAGTAATAATAAGAAGTAAAGTAAAATATTAACTTACATACAGTAGTGAATGCTCACCTCCAGCACAGAGACACTACCATCCGACCAAATCTGAAAAAAAAAAAAAAAAAAAAAAAAAAAAAACATTATATTTGAAACACATACTGTAGGTTACTGATCACGTACTATAAATACAGGGTGTTTCAAAAATACGGGGCGTAATTTCAGGTATGTATTTCCCACGTGTAGACAATCAAAATAGTTCATTACAACATGTGTCCGGAAATGCTTTATTTCCGAGTTATGGCCTTCACAACATTGAAATTCACCCGAACGTTTTTCTTTCCGCAGGTCGTTGCCGTCAAAGGAGACATTAAGAGGGCACTCTGACAGTTCATTCCGAGGCGAAGGTTACATTCAGTGTTGTGTAGGCGTTAGACTGTGCGACTTGTATTGAAATCAAGAGCTGGCAGAGATACACTTCATGTACGGTAAGGCGGACGGCAATACTGCGCTGGCTCGTCGTTTGTACCAGGAGAGATACCCACAGTGACAATGTCCAGATCGGAAGACATTTGTACGTCTCCATTACCGTCTGTGCGAGTATGGAAAATTTAACTCTCCTGGTTTGGGAAGGGGACGACCAAGATCTACAACTCCAGAAGTACAGGAGGAGATTCTGGAGGCTGTGAACATGACTCCTTCTATCAGCACACGAAAGGTAGCGTTGCAAGTCAATGTTCCTCATACGACTGTCTGGAGACTGTTGAAAGAATATCAATTGTATCCTTATCATTTGCAACGTGTACAGGCCCTGTCACCAGCAGATTACCCTGCACGAGTTAGGTTCTGTCAGTAGTTCTTGCAGCAGTGTGGTGTAAATCCGAACTTTCCTGCCTTAGTATTATTTACAGATGAAGCACAGTTCACACGAGATGGCATAACAAATTTCCACAATCAGCATGTATGGGCGTATGAAAACCCACGTGCAACTGTTCCATCTCATCACCAGGTACGGTTCTCCCTCAACATGTGGGCCCGTATCATTGGTGATCGATTAGTTGGATCCCATGTACTTGTAAACAGACTTACGGGGCAGGCGTACACAAACTTCCTGGAAAACACCATACCTCATGTTTTAGAAGACACTCCACTGATCAATCGTCAACACATTCACTTCTTGCATGATGGCGCTCCTGCACACTTCAGTCGTACGGCTCGCCGGTACTTGGATCGAAAGTTTCCTGATCGATGGATAGGTAGAGGTGGCCCAATTGCTTGGCCTCCACGCTCACCTGATCTGAACCCTCTCGATTTCTACTTGTGGGGCCATTTAAAATCATTGGTTTATTCGTCTCAGGTGCCTGATTTGGAATCCCTTCGGAATCGAATTGTGGCATGTTCTGAGGACATACGCAATACTCCGGGAGTTTGGGATCGTGTTCGCAGGTCAATGAGACATCGATGTGAGGTCTGTATTCAAGCAGGAGGTGGACATTTTGAACATCTTCTGTAATGACAACGACCTGCGGAAAGAAAAACGTTCCGGTGAATTTCAATGTTGTGATGGCCATAACTCGGAAATGAAGCATTTCCGGACACATGTTGTAAGGAATTATTTTGATTGTCTACATGTGGGAAATACATACCTGAAATTATGCCCCGTTTTTTTAAACACCCTGTATAGCCATGTAACACTTAAACAAAATATAAAATTTAAACTTATTGGCACACACGTTATGATAGATATAACAATAACGCATTATAGTCTCGATATTACACTAATAAAACATTAAAGACGATTTCTAAGCCAAAGTAACACTCGCAGTGAAGTGAAACTACTTCGGAATAAAAAGAATACCTCTATCATTTCAGCAGGATGAATGAAAGTTTTAAATGACTGGACTTCTTCTTGATAACCACGGCAAAATTAGCTACCTCTCTTCTGAATAC
The DNA here is from genome assembly GCF_040183065.1 of Periplaneta americana. Taxonomy (NCBI): domain Eukaryota; kingdom Metazoa; phylum Arthropoda; class Insecta; order Blattodea; family Blattidae; genus Periplaneta; species Periplaneta americana. The sequence continues at coordinate 104,264,341 of NC_091128.1, forward strand.
CGACTGAAAGATCAGAATTTCTTCAACCAATGAAAGAGGAGTCCCATTTAATTTATTATCCATTATTCATATCTAGAGAAGAATAAAGAAGTGTATTTAGTATTTGCGAACTTAGAACACGCATATAACAGAGTATATAGAAACAAACTGATGGGAATCCTGAAGAAAATTGATAGAAATAAGTACATTTTATTTGAAAAGGCAAAATGCATCACAACTGCTGGCAAAAATGGAGCCTTAATTATGGATTAAAAATGTATAATGACAAGATTTTGAAGTATCGGTATCTATATTAAAAATGATAACGTATAACACCAAATTACAAATAAGAGATATTTAGAATAGGCTACGTAATTTAAATTACTATTAATATATTAATTTAATATACTGTATATTTTAAATAAATATCTTGTGAAAACTCGACGCGCCACCTCACTCCATCTGTAACATTTATATAAAATGCGTCAAAGTCAAGACAGGAGAAGAAATGTCAGTGGGAAGTGGAGTAGGGATAGAGGTACGACAAGGATTTCCTTTCTTCCCTACCCTATTCAACGCCTATTTAGAGGACTTAGTGAATAACTGTTTCAGAACTTGGGAGGAGTGATGGTAGGAGGAAGAAGAATAAAGTACATAAGATTTGCTGATGATATGGTGTTGTTAGCAGAAGGGGAGACGATAGGGTACTAACGGATATGCTACTGGAGCTAAATGAAAGCTGTGAGCAGTATGGAATGAAGATAAATGCAAACAAGGCGAAGAACATGGTTGCTAGAAAAAAATAAAGAAGATAAACGTGCGAATACTAAATGAGGCAGTAGAGCAAGTGGTCAGCTTCATATACTTAGGGTGTACTATAAGTTGCTGCCAGGAAGTCAAAAGGAGGATAACAATGAGAAAGGAAGCTTTTAATAGAAAAAGGGTATCTTCTGAGGATCTCTGAAAAAATAACTAAGGAAGAGACCTGTGAAGTTATTTATGTGGAATGTGGCATTGTATGGAGGAGAAACATGGACTAGAATCATTTGAAATTTGGATATGGAGAAGAATGGAGCATGTGTAAAGGACAGACAGAATAAGAAATGAAGCTGTGTTGGAAAGAATAGGTGAAGAAAGAATGATGCTGAAGCTGATCAGGAAGAGAAAAAGGAATTGGTTAGGTCACTGGCTGAGAAGAAACTGCCCACTGAAAGATGCACTGGAAGGAATGGTGAATGGGAGAAAAGTTTGAGACAGAAGAAGATATCAGTGATATACAATATTAAAATATAATATATATTATATATTATTATAATGTATATTATAATCTATATTATAAATTACATGCGGAGACTAAGAGGAAGGCAGAAAATAGGAAAGATTAGAGAATGCTGGGTTTACAGTGAAAGATCTTCCCTTAGACAGAACACTATGAATGAATTCATGTTCGCTTCAATTAAAAATGTTGTATATTTTACTATTGTCAGATTGATGTAGCCTATATCTGTAAGCTCAAATATAATTTGTAGTAGTAATAGTAGTAGACGTATTAGTAATAGTGGTGGTATTGCTGGTGATGATAGTAGTAGGCCTATTAGTAGACGCGTTCAGTTGCTGAGATTACGCAATTTAGAATATCAAAGTAGGAGAGAAATAGGAGAAACCTTTTTTTTCCCTGAAGTTCTATCAGGGGCAGAGTTATTTTAAGTGCCGTAAATCTACGACACGAGACTCAAAGCTTTAGGTAGGTACGGTTTTCATGGAAGAAGTCATTCTAAGGATCTTATTGCTTTTGGCAGGGTCTGAACTGCCACTCTACCGAGGATGACAAGTAATTATGATGATGATAATAATAAATTTGTTTTCACTTATTATTAATGTTAATGTGCTAGCCAACCGCCATTATCTAGTAATAAATTACACGGTTAAAATTTGGCAGTCATAAGGCATTTGGAGACAGGAATTTTCTTTTAATTTCTGTTGTAGAAAAGTTTGTGAGTTCTCATATCTTTTATAGGAACACGAAATCTAACGCTGTTTATGAAAGAATGAAGGCTTATTTCACTCAAAACTTAGGATATCGCCAAAGACCTTAAATGAAACTTGGGAATCAAGTTTTAGAAGTCTGTCTGAAATACGAACTGCGATATTGCAAATAATCACAATTTTTATCGTAAATGTTCCTGGACTCACTGGGCAGACATCTATGAGAACATAACGATATGAATTTTCGTTGGGTACTTTCTAATATGTCCCGCGCCGTGGTGTCGCGGTCTAAGGCATCCTGCCTAGGACTCGCGTTACGAAATGCGCGCTGGTTCGAGTCCTCATGGGGGAAGAAATTTTCTCATGAATTTCGGCCAGTGTATGGGACCGGTGCCCACCCAGCATCGTGATGCACTTGGGGAGCTACGATAGATAGCGAAAATCCGGTTCAGCAAACCAGCTATAATGGCTGGGGGAATCATCGTCCTAACCACACGATACCTCCATTCTGGTTGGATGATCGTCTACCTCTGCTTCGTCATGTGAACGTGAGGTCAGCAGCCGGCTGGTTGGACTTGGCCCTTCAGAGCTGTAGCCCCATGGATTTACTTTTTTTTTTTACTTTCTAACATAGCTGAGTCAGAATCCCAGACTACAGATGCATATCGTCGTTGTTCCGGCAATAACTCCCATGTGACATATTTATCGATTTTCAGATTTTTGTTCTATTATGTTGCCTGTAATGGTAGCAATAAAGACGCGAGTATGTTTGTTTATGAAACGAGCGCAAGCGAGTTTCATAATTTTCATACGAGCGTCTTAATTACCATTATAGGCAAGTTTCATACGACTTTTTATGGTCGACCATATCTCTAACTTGAAATTATTCATAAGTATTCATGTTACGGTTATGTAAGTGAGGAGCGGAACTGACCTGAATTGTGAGATGTGCGCAGACGCGAAAGTACTGATTTTTTCCGAAACACGAATGTCATTGACCTTTATATAATCTAGAGAATAACATGAACATTAGGCTTGATATAACCTGGAAATTGATTTAGAATTGAAAAACGAATTTATTTGAATATTATTTACAATTAACGCTAATTATTATTATAGTAACAGAACATAACCTTCTGCGACAGTATTGGATTTCCAGCCTCCGTGACTTTTCGCTAATTGTCTTTCGATTGCATATCCGAGAATAATCGATACTTGCGGTTTTATAATGGTACAATCAGTACAATGGTGATTTCTCATTGGCTGAACAACTGAATTATAATGAATAGGGGTACTTTAATGAGATGCATTAAAGGGCTACTACCAGGTGTATAATTACTACATTTTGGCATGGTCGAGCACAAAATAACTTAAATAGTGATACAGCAAATAATAAAATCTCCTATATGTAATTATATTTCTTTCTTTCGAAAATGTAAGAATTCATAATCTCCTATGCACCACTGCCATAGAAGAATGAATGTGTTTTTTCTTCCTACTGAAACATTTCATATTTTGCACATAGGAGTTATTGGAACAACGACGAAATTCAAGTTTCGAGCTCACTAATGTAAAGTATTAAAAGTGGATCAGGAGTAGAGAAAGGATATGTTATTAACCGTATTAGAGTCAACATAATAGTAATAATAATAATAATAATAATAATAATAATAATAATAATAATAATAATAATGTTAATTGACTCTGCAATTCAAGCACAAAGAAACACTCAAGAAAAGACGCTGAGACATTTATTGCATGTAATAGGACTAGACCAAAACAAAAAATTCGAGTATCTGTAAGTGTAACATAATCACTTCGAACTAACATGAAAGATATTTCTGTGAAAAGAGCACCAAATAACTGTAAGAAATAGCTATTTGGGAACTCCACACATAATAAGAATATGCCTGATTTGAAATATCTCTACTATTTATGTAGGAAATGTACACAACTTAGCGTGAGAGAGGTACGATCATAACAATAATAAAAGTATTATTTTCACACATAATATGATGGTGATTGAAAAATCGACCTCGAGGTTTTCTCGGAAGTACATGTTTACAGCTTCCCTTTGCCCGGAAAGGCAGTTTCCGGTACGTAGCCCTTCTGTATACAGATCTGGGGACGAATTTACGGTGCCTATTTCATTAATATTCATTACAGGAGGGAGGAAACCCAGAAAAGGCGAGTGCCGCTACCAGACTTTCTGGGTCAGACACTAAAATGTATTTACCTATCTGAAATGCTTGTAAGTGCACCACTGTATTACAAGTTGTTTCGTGGAAGGATCTTATTAGCATATTGTTTATTACGTAAGTATACTTTTCTCGTAAGCAATAATAGTTTTTTTTTTAATTTTGCGTGATGTTAAATGTTTTGTTTTATTTAACGACGCTAGCAACTGCAGAGGTTATATCAGCGTCGCCGGATGTGCCGGAATTTTGTCCCGCAGGAGTTCTTTTACATGCCAATAAATCTACTGATATGAGCCTGTCGCATTTAAGCACACTTAAATGCCATCGACCTAGCCCGGGATCGAACCCGCAACCTTGGGCATAGAAGGCCAGCGCTATACCAACTCGCCAACCAGGTCGACGTGATGATAAATGATTCCATCAGGAATATAATAAACATTATTGAGGTACTGTAATACAATCTATAATAATTAACGTCGCCAGATGTCGATAGGATTAGACGATTACGTAGAAAGATGCAGAACACATAGAAGACATTTATGTTAAAATTTACTTTGTACTTCATATTTTCTCTGCCGGAACCATCATTCGCCATATAACGCATTCCTCTCCAGCCACCAAATCCGCATACATACTTCTGGTGGTGGTTTTTCTTAACTCATAGATGTACTTTGAGTCATCATGTTCCCGTGAGGTTAAGAAAAGAACCTGTGGAGGAGTAGGATGAAGAGTTTCGGTGCCTCTTTTACAGATCTATGACTCGTCTATAATCCACTACTACTGCCATCTACCAAACTTTGGACAAAGTACGAGGAACACGTACCATGGCGGACGATCGATTCGGGTACAAATAAAATGATGTTCGTATTTTTCGAAACGGAGATTATAATGGAAGGGGAAACTGTGAAGAGTGTTGGTGGAATGACGAGATGAAAAATGGGGGCTTCGTGAGAAAAAACCCTTAGACGACATTTTCATGAATAATTAAGAATCTAGTGCCTTGCACACAAAAGGTAGGCCTTTGTATGGAGAACTACATCCTCCCGATTCATCACATTCTTACTGTCTGCTCAAGTGCTCAACAAAACCAGATACCTTCCAAGAATTTCTTCATTCTACATCCAAACTATTACAGGATAGTTGAACCATACCCACCACATGATATTCAAAACTTTCTCTTTCACTGCTACATGAAATTTTAAAAATATATACGTAACAAAGAGAAATAGGCAATTTTTGGCTCAAAAACCTTAAAAATTGGTCTCAAAGGGCTAAATAGGCATTTTAGGTACCATAAAACAGCTTTCAAACGTTCATATTTATATAAAATGTGAAGATATTTAAATAGTTTTAGTTTGTCCATACAGAAAAAATAGGCATTTAACCTAAAATCCGAGGTCTAGTTATTATGTTCACAATATTGGAAAGTTAACTAATATTTTGTCCTCGAATAGAAGATCTTGCAAGGCAGAAACGTATATAAAAAGTCTGTCTATTTTGAGGGAAATCAATTTTTAAAACTGTTTTCTGATTCACCTGTAAATTCACAGATAGAAGGTATCACTTCTTAGTCATCGATATATTTATATCCTTGCAGAGAATCAAATCCAAATCAGCTGGATTTGTAGCCAGGAGCTGTATAGCACATGCCACAGCAAAAGACAACCACTTCCTACAATATTTCCATATTTGTTTTAGTGTTGGAACTCGGACTGTAGATAAAACGAAACCGCAAGTGCAGCATACTATATCTCTGTAAAGCGGGGACATCGCATTTGATCCATCCGCCCCAAATCTATTTGACTGCAGCAGGATCTCAGATTCAATGCAGCGAGTGGGAGGCATGAAAGCACGTGGACATGTTATATATGGGAGCGCTGCGATTCACCATCTTAAATTATGATGCATTGTTCGTAATTTGACCTCACGCCACGAACAGAAACACTTACAATAATAACAGAACCTCGCCTTCGGGGGTATGTGTATGTTGTCGGCATGGTATGTGCAGTATAAAGCCATCACTTTTGGCAGAGTAGCAATTCCTTATATTTATTGTTTTAATATGATTTTCCTCTTTTTTATTACTGATAGATCTTCCATGATCTAGACCTTTACCCCTGTAGGTTAAATGCATTTTAGCATACAACGACGAGAATTCCCGTGAATTGCTGAGTAACGCGTAATTGTGAGAAGATGGATTCATACAATTTTCCTCACAATCAACTCAGGGGTAAGAAAACTTTTAGACATGTCTGTTTTCTGAACACAAATAGTCTTTTAAAATGATTAGGATTTTTTTATATATTAACACTTATTAATTACCAGTAACGTTCGGATAAAGTAGCTGTATCAGGGTAGGCTGTATAGCTGTGTAGAATAGGACCTTGAATTCCTTCAGACTAAGTGAACACTACTCCCTTACACTAGTTAAAACTCAACCTGCTGGGAAGAGCGCTCCCCACGCCCTAGCTAAAACATCAGTGAATGAATATTAGGCTGCAGCCGATAGGAAGTGAACTTACGTCGGCTGGGGGACACGTGACAACTAGTTAATGTTTTTAAACAAAAGGCACGGACCAAGAATGCGTATTCTGATACAGCTACTTTATCCGAACCTTAATTATCAGGATTTCAGGATATTTACTTGAATAAAAAAATTGATGTTTATTAAAATATCGTTAGATATATATATATATATATATATATATATATATAGTGATCCATATCTTTACGTAGAACTACTTGTGGATGGTGCGAGGAGGACAAGGGGAATAGAAGGATAATAAGGGAAATAGAAGGATAATAAGGGCAATACAAAGACAAAAAGGCAAAGCAAGGAGAACAATGTAAATACAAGGAAAGCAAGAGGAATACAAGGATAACAAGTGGAATATAAGTAGGACGATAAGAAGAAGAAGAAGAAGAAGAAGGGAAATACATGGAAGCCGAGAGGAATATAAGGAAAACGAGGGAAACACAAGAGAACAAAAGGAAAACAAGGCGAACAAGAGGAAGATATGGAAAACAATAGGAATACAAGGAGAACAAGATGAAGATAAAAAGAACAAGGGAAGTGTAAGAACAAGGGGAAATATTAGGAGAACACAAAGAATACAAGGAGAACATAGAGTATACAAGGAGATTGCGGAGAATATAAGTATAACACGGAAAATACAAGGATAACACTGAGGATACAAGTAGATCACGGAGAAAACAAGATAAACATGGAGAATGCAAAGAGAAGACGGAGAATACAAGGAGCAAGCTGAGAACACAAGGAGAATCAGGGAAATGCAACGAGAACAAGGGGAATACAAGGAAAACAAGGTAAGTGCAAGGAGAACAAGGAAAATAAAAGGAGGACGAGGGGAATGCAAGCACAAGGGGAATATAAGAAGAACAAGGGGGAATATGAGGAGGAAAAGCGAGAGAAGATTGCATTCTTACGTGACGGCCAATTCCCAATTTAATGCCCTCATTCTTAATGAACAGAAAGACATATGGCTGCGTGAAAAGGTTGAAATAATTGTAAATGTTCCATCATCCGTATAGCACTATCACCAGCAACTAATGACCACATACAAAGGGGTCGAAGTTCGGTGGCGACCCGCAGCCAGCAACGGAACAAGCTCGAAATATGGGAAAGCAACGGAGATAAATTTGAATTATGAAAGAGACGAAGTGTAATTATGATGACGAAATGAGTCCGAGGTTCAGCACCGAAAGTACCCAGCTATTCTGCCTCAATTTTGAAAAAAAAAAAAAAAAAAAAAAAAAAAAAAAAAAAAAAAAAAAAAAAAACCTCAACCAGGTAATTTGTCCCAACCAGAATTTGAACCCGGACCCGTTCGTTTTACGATCAGACATGCTAACCGTTATTTCACAGCGATAGACGTACTAGTCCCATTACTTCGCCCCGTCCTATCTTTAAATACTGCAGATGATAGCTGAAATGAGGAGAAGTGAAAAGAATATCTGCTTTGCCTACCACAAATTATATTATAAATAGGCAGGGAATTCAACCCAGGTTGCCTGGATGCAAGACCAGCGCGTCAGAGCTGGGTCACAGATGCAACTCTGTTACAGTATTAACTATAGCGATCATATCTGGAGGTGTCAACAAGCAACTAACTAAATAATATTGAAAAAATCGACGGCTCGGAAATATGAACCACGTCATCTGCAGACGTTTACGAGAAGTCTACATACAAAGGTTTACCGACCTTTTCTCGCCCACGAAGTTTTCTGTTTTGTGGACAGATGTTTGTGGAGGTCTGTGAGAGACGGTAAAGGGCAGAACATTTTCTCATGGTCGAATCAGGAAACACAAAGTAAGAGAAGTTAAATATTCTAACATAGCTTCGAAGATTTACAAGATTTCTACAAACAATGAAAATTTTTGGATGATGCGTAACTGAATTGACAATACAAGCTGGACAGAGAGAGAGGGAGATCGATGGGAATTACATATAGCCTATGGAGTCTGCAATCAAGTAGAACCCAATCAAATCAAATGGACACGAGTAACAACAATACTTGCATTATAAGTACATTAATTAAAATGTAAGCCTAATATGTTTTTAGACAGCCATTCCTAAAAGTACATATTTTAACGCTAGGCAAGCATGCTTTAAAAATCAACTACTGTATTATATGCTATCGTGCGAAAAGTAGTTCAAACACCGACAATATGCATCGTGAACGTGTGTAGATATATCAGTGCTTGCAATAATTGCAACCGATCAATAAAGTGGTTCAAAGAATTGCATGCCTACTTTTAAAAATAATAACTTTAATAATCGTTTATTTAAGCTCGCATAATTAAGGCCAATTGGCCTTCCCTAACACTCAACCAGGAGTAAAACTGCGATACAGAAAACACTACAAATTTACAAAATATAGTACACAATAAATTGAAGAAGATAACCATAATACAATGTAAACAAGGTAGTAGAAATGAGACATAATAGAAGGTGGGGCAAAGAAACGGAAGATTTTAATTATTTTGTTGTTGGTAGAACATGAATTACTTTAGTAGGCTTAGATTCATTGCTATTGTTTAGTCTGATTGTTGCAATTTATTAAACATGGAGCATTAGACTGGTAAACAACGAGGATTTGTTGTAAAATCTTATTATCTAAATGGTCAATGTGCAGAAGTGCTCGTAGAAAGTTTCGCCGCCGGTGTCATGATCCTGTGCCCTTTTCATATGCGATTAAAATCTAGTTTCAAATTTTAGAAGAAATAGGCTCAGCACTAAAGAAGAAACCTCCAGGTAAAGAAAAAACTGCCAAAGGTCGTGCGCAAACTGCAGATGCATAAATATATAATATTCATTTACAATCAAAATGAAAAGAGCAGCCTGTATCAGAAAAAGAAAACTAATTGTAATTAATTAAAAAATTAAGCACTTACTTTTGATATATCTACACACGTTCACGATACATATTGTCATAATGCTGCTGCACATTTCTTATATTAGCATGCTATTAACATTTTTTAGCACGGCAAACATCTAATGTTCTCCCTTCCATCACAAAAAAGTATTTTCCATGTCTTATAGAAATAATATTTTCTTGCCTTCTTCGATTCTATGTAATGATATTATTAATTTTTTATCCTGCATAATTCTCTGTTATGGTTATTATTTATTAATGACGGAGGAAAATTCGGCGCCAGGGGGTCGAACTCAGTTCTATCATTACATAGATTATTTGTCTAATAGTACAAGACTGTGGGTTGCCGGCCGCCCAAGTCATTCATACGAATGCGCTCCTATATGATGACATACTATATCGAACAAGGAGTAGACCACAAGGGGAGGGGGGAAACAAAAGAGAAGAGATAAAGTCTCGGCGTAGCTCAATGGTAGAGCACCCAGCGCGTAGCCTGGATTCGGTCCCCGGCGCCGCGCCGGAGCGAATTTTTCTTCGATTCATTTACTTCTTTTGAAAGAGGCATTTTTTCTTATTAAGCCGTCGTCGGTGGCAACTTCACGAATGAGTACACTGAAGCATGTCAACAAATCCTACCGGTACAAGTGAACTAGAGGATGGTGTTGAGAAGTTTCGTTCCACAAGTCCTAAAATGTACTACATTTGCCGACTTTTTCAACGGGCTGAACTACCGTGTACAACTATGGATTCAGGTCCCGTGAAACAATACTTGTATCTTTTTATGCAATGGCAGTGGAACCCAATCCGATATTAGCCTTTTGAAACATATACATTCCTAGCTGATGTGTTCAAATTTCATAACATTATTTCCGAAAGGACCTAATTTTGAGGCTATTCAATGGCTTTGAAACTGTCACAGTTTAAGGTTTTAAGTTGTGTGGTTTGTTTAAATTCATAAATATAAAAAGTTGTGAAACAAGTTACAATTATTTAGACATTCATACTCTACCTACTATATGCTCATGTTTAATAACTAGAATGTAACCGGATTAATTTATGTTTACAGACGAGTGCCTCACTTAAAAACAAGAAATTATTCAGTATGTGTAATATTAATTTTACAGTAACAAGGAAGTATGCTTTGTTTGTAATGAAGGCAATAATTAAATTTCTACTGCAATATCTACCCGCAGAACACGATTTGTAGATCAGTGTTTACCGTTTTGAAAGCAAAGAGAGTTCCGCCAGATGGTGCTGCGGAGTTACTGTGGACAAGTTTGGCATCCAGTTTCTTTCTCCCTTACCAAATTTGGAAAATTTGTGCCCTTAGCAAAATCGCATCGGGTCCGAAGTGTTTTGACACCTCTAACCCGTGTCATATATTACATTTATGGGTCGTCTGCTGTACACATGAATCACATCTAAAAAGCCACACCGCAGTTTTAAAATATTTATAGCACATAAAGTCTGCAGTTAGTGTCGGAATGTTTGAGCATGGCACTGAATTATGTTCCAAAAATTTAGTACATAATAACCAAAGTTAAATTGCCTACACTTTTAACTACTTGATCCTTGTCGTTAGGTTTTAATGCGAATTAACAACATTAAATATTTTCACATATAGTTTCGAACGACTAGAATTTTCTTACTTCCATAGCTCTGTCAAATAAAGAAAGCAAGAATTAAAAAATGCTTAATTAATCAACAAAACGGACAATACAATGACAGCACAACGCAGAAGGACATTAATTTTAAAAACTTGGAAATGAAATAGCCTGAAGAGACTTACTCTATGAATTAATAAATTAATCAGTTAGTCAATCAGCCAGTCAATCAGTTAGCGATTGAGTAAGTGACTAGTAAGCAAAGAATGAAAGATGAGAAATAAATACAGGAGGAGTGAAAGATGCAAACGAAAAAATAAATTAAGGCAGTACCAAGGAAGGTAATAAGTGAAAAGGATAAGACGAAAGAAGAATAAAATAGGTAGTAAAGTCAAAGAAGGTAATAAATATATAAAATGAAATATGTAATAATATAGAAAGAGGGAAAGAAACAAACTAAAAAAGTAAATGACGGTAGAAAGAAATAAAGAATAAAATATAAAGGAAAATAATTAAACAAGAAGTAAAAGCCAAAATAAAATTAATGAAGAAAAACAGGAATACGAACGAATAAAATAAATTAAGAATGATTGAATTAATTAATTAATTAATTAATTAATTAATTAATTAAAGAACCAACGAACGAGGAACGAATGAATAATTTGGTTTGTGAATGAGTGAATTAACTAATTACTTAAGTAATGACAAAGAAAGAAAATTGAAAAATTAAGGAACGAAAAAATTATGGAAAAGAATCATAACTGAAGAAAGGGAGACATAAAGGAAACGGAAAAAAAAATGCAAGAGGAGGTAAAGTAAGAAAGAAAGAGGAACATAAAAATAAGAGAACAAATAAAGATTAATTTCAAAAACGAAGATATTATCAAGAAACTCAAGACATTCACAAAGTGATAACGAAAAATAACGAATCATTGGAAGGCATAAAGGTAGATTGAACGAAAAATAAAGAAAAGAAGGTTTAAAAAAATGTGAAAGTTCAAAGAAAAAAATATAGTTAAAAATATAAATAATGTAAGTCATAAATAAATAAACAGAATAAGAAAGAAAAATAAATAAGAAAGAAAGAGATAAAGAATAAATAAAGAAGAAAAGAGATAAAATAGAAATAAAGAAAGGAACGAAGGAAAGAAAGAATGCATAAAAACTAAAAAATAATGATTTAATGAATTAAACAAATAAACAGATAAAATTATATTTCCTTTAATTAAGATATTTCGCTTCGATATACGTATGAGGAGCAGTCAAATGAAAACGGGTCACCGTGCGCATATCTCACGGAGGGCAAGTTGGTACCACTGTAAATTTGATTGCTGAACTGACATCTGGTGGAGGCTCGCAAAAGCAAAGTTACAACCTCTGCCTACACACCAGTCGTTCGTTTATTGTGCTGTAAGTGAGATTAGGGATACGTATGTTCGTCCAATATCATTAATGGAGGCAGGTAAAGAAGATCAGCGAGGTGTAGTGCGATTTTTGACTGCTGAAGGAGTAGGAAGACAAGAAATCCATCGTCGCATGTCTGCTGTTTACGGCGAACACAGCATATCATGTTCACGTACTGGAATGGCACAAGAGATTCCGAGAGGGACGCGTGTCACTGCAAGACGATGCTCGCCCAGGACAGGCTCATCGTGCCATCACGCCTGCTGTTATTGCTGAGGTTGATGGTCTTATACAGGGAAATCGACGGATCACTGTGGAAGAACTTCGTCGTTTGGTGGGAATAAGTCACGATTCCGTACACGGCATTGCGACGAAGCACCTGCATTACCAAAAAATCTGCGCGCAATGGGTTCAACATCAGTTGACGGAGGAACAAAAAACAAACAATGGCTGCAACGATGCCACGAGGAAGAGTATGCATTTCTGTCCCGTATTGTCACTGGGGACGAATCGTGGTGTCACAATTTTGAACCGGAGAGCAAACGGCAGAGCCAAAAATGAAAACACATGGATTCTCCCCCACCGAAGAAGTCCAAAGCAATACACGCGTGTTCCGGTAAAGTCATGTTGACATCCTTCTTCGATTCTAGGAATCCTCTGCTTGTTGAATTTCTCGACAATGGAGCAATTTCTCTCAATGCACAGCGTTATGAAGAAACTTTACAGAAATTGAGACGCGCCATTAAGTCAAAACGCCCTGTAATGCTAATGAACGGCGTTATCCTTCTTCATGATAATGTCCGCCCACATACTGCCAACTCCGTGAGGAATACGATTCAGCGATTTAGTTGGGAAACACTTCAACATCCTCCCCCTCCTACAGCCCTGATCTCCCTCCATGCGATTTTCACGTTTTTGGAGAATTGAAGAAAGACATTCGTGGACTTCGTTTTGCGTCCGACGAAGATGTGTGTGACTGGGTAAAGAACTGGTTCGGTAGACAGTCTACAGGCTTTTTCAAGAATGGGATTGATGGTCTTGTCTCGCAGTGGGAAAAATGTGTAAAGATATTTGGAGATTACTTTTGAGGTAATAAATTTTATATTATACTTTTTGGCATCTGACCCGTTTTCACTTGACTGCCCCTCATCATTATGTTTATTCATAACAACACTTTATTCTAACTACAAAAATATACAATAAAAAACATGCTAATTAATATTCTAGAGATATGATTGATGATACACGATCTCTGTACCACTTGGGTCAATATTCACATTCTGAAAGTGAATATATTTGACACAATTCGTTTAGTAACTTATCCTAAGATATCATAATTGTAAACACTGTATGGACATAAGTATAAATACTGTAAACTGTAACATAAAATTTAATTTACTTTGCACATTCAGTATTACCACAGAAGTTCGATACACTAATGTATGCACAGTTTCGTATGACGGTCCAATCATATGAATTATATGAGCACAGATCAGTGGCAGGCGCCACACGCACAGGTTGTAAACCACTCAGGCGTTCAATATCTCAATTTTATTGTAAGAAGTACCCGAAGGCGTTCGTACGTCGCATACAAACTTATCGGTATCGATGCCACTCTAATAATCTCCTTCAAAATCCTGCTCTTATCTTCGTTTTGGGTTTCGTAATTTATTGCTTGTTATTAATTAGACTGTTATTACAGGGCAGCTTAAATTATTTTCATCCGCACTGTCATTAGCAAAATTGCCAACATTCTTTATAAAAATAGGCCTCAGCCATTCTTCTATAACGCTATCGGCTTCAAAACAAGAGTGGCGCATCATGTAGCGTGTGTCTAATGCTCTCTCAATGACACAGACTCCACTTAAAAGAGTATTTTAAATCGAGCCAGTCAAATAACATGAAACAATGACAGATTGTAGATGATTAAACTGATATCTTTATTTAATTACATGATAACTCAGGGATAAATGCCAACTCTTAGGCATTTCCAATTCATTCATATCTTAGGAAGATGTTACAGAGCATTAGTTTCGCGATGCTTTTTCTACAGGTATTAAGAATTAGATTGAAATATAAAGCGAAGTAGTAGAACGATTTTAGGTGATAGCGATGATTATGAATTTTTTAGAAAAGACGTGAATATGTTAGGAGAAACCACAAACGATTAGGGAAATCACGGAAATTTTACTTGAAGCAAGTAAAGCGATAGGTTTGGAAGTAAATCCCGAAAAGATAAAGTAACTTATATGATTACGTCTCGTGACCAGAATATTGTCCGAAATGGAAATATAAAAATTGGAAATTTATCCTTCGAAGAAGTGGAAAAAATGCAAATATTTTGGAATAACAGTAACAAATATAAATGATATTCGGGAGAAAATCAAACGCAAAATAAATATGGGAAATGCCTGTTATTACTCGGTTGAGAAGCTTTTGTCTCATCTAGTCTGCTGTCAAAAAATCTGACAGTTAGAATTTATAAAATACTTATATTACCGGTTCTTCTGTATGGTTGTGAAACTTAGACTCTCATTTTGAGAGAGAAACAGAGATTAAGGTGTTTGATAGTAATATGCTTAGGAAAATGTTTGGGGCTAAGAGGAATGAAGTAACGGGAGAATGGAGAAAGTTATACAACGCAGAACTGCAAGCATTGTATTCTTCACCTGACAGAATTAGGAACATTAAATCCAGATGTTTGAAATGGGCAGGGCATGTAGATCGTATGGTTGTGAAACTTTGACTCTCACTTTGAGAGAGGAACAGAGATTAATGGTGTTTGATAATAAGATGCTTAGGAAAATGTTTGGGGCTAAGAGGAATGAAGTTACAGGAGAATGGAGAAAGTTATACAACGCAGAACTGCAAGCATTGTATTCTTCACCTGACATAATTAGGAACATTAAATACAGATATTTGAGATGGGCAGGGCATGTAGCACGTATGGGCGAATCTAGAAATGGATATAGAGTGTTAGTTGGGAAAAGACCTTTGGGAAGGCCGAAACATAGAAGGGAGGATAATATTAAAATCGATTTGAGAGACGTGGGATATGATGATAGATATTGGATTAATCTTGCACAGGATAGGGACCAATGGCGAGCTTATGTGAGGGTGGCAATGAACCTCCGGGTTCCTTAAAAACCATAGGTAAATAGAATTATGACAGGTGAGAAAGAGTATTGTGGAATGTAGAAAAAGGTAGAATGATTGACTGATGACAAGAATTATTATGAATCATGCAGATATGGTAGATCGATAGAAGCTGAAAAAAACTATTGTTAACGAGCACAGAATACATAGAGTAGACACTAGCATCTTAATAACATTGGACGGAGTGAAGCCGGTTTGATGGACCTGACGCCATCTTGTTGCTACCAAAACATTGCAAAATAGCTATTACGTTATAGAAGATCTTATGATAATAGGAATTCCATATGTCCCTAATTTCCTGGAGGACTCACACTTTCTTGTTTGTTTCGTAATACAGAATCGCTAGGCACGTATTTTTAGCAAAAATTACAAAACTGTCATCGATAAATCACATATATACAGGTTATTTAAATTGACAGCTCTTCAAATTTCAGTATGGTATTTAATAGGTACTCTGGAAGGTTAAACGAACAATAATGATAAGAAAAGGAAGATAACAGTTTGACCTTATTTTACTACTAGTCCAATAAAAATGCTATCCTATAATAATTGAGGCGGTAGCCGGAAAAAGGGCCCATAAGCAAAAGTCATCTTTCGAGAAAACAATGATTGAAATATTTATTTGTATGTCATTGCGATTTGGATGCACTTTTATCAAGATAACAATTTTCATACCGCTACAATATTATTTGTCTACAAGATTTTGTTAAATAATACATTCCGACTTTAATAGTGTTAATAAAAGAATATAGTTTATTGAAGCATTTTATAGGTCCTTTTTCCAGAGAACAAGTTTATTTTATCAAAATACTTTCAATATGATTATATTTTAGCAGAAATTTAATATCAGCATTGAACGGCGCACATTACAGAGGTTTACAATTTCATAATCATTTTATTAAAATTATATTTCTTACATATATCTCGTAGTTACGTCATAAATTGTACCAAATATGTAAGACTCAAGAATATAGATTACAGGTTATTTAATATTAATCTAGAATGGATTCATACTCAGTGCAGTTTACACTTTAGTGCACATACTGGATGGACTCTCACTCACTTTGAGAATCATCTTCATTGATGTTTTCTTCCAATGCAACTGTTTGAAATATTTGTACTTCACATTCAGTTTTTCACCAGTCTTTCTTTGTAATAATCACAGAATAACCCAAAGAGAATCTTGACATTTAGGTTTGGGTGTGGACAATAGTGGATCTTGCTATGTGGAATCGATTGTAGATGTGACTGCAGTAAATCTCATTATATTGTTGTTCATTTTATATGATCTGTTTTCATGAGAATCCCTTTTTTCCTCAAATGTTTCATCTTTTAATATTTTCCCTTATATTATTCTCAGTCTTTGGCAGAAATTTTGAAGAATCCCAAAATAATTTGACGACACACCTCTTGCTGAACCCACTACGACGCAGAGAATATCTCCATGTATTTTCACGACTTATTTTTGGATTTTAAGTTACATTTACGACTAGTAAATTTTTTTATAACAAGCCTGCTACTGTAGCATCCTGCAGTAACTTTGTTTGCCCACGGGTAAAATATTTCGAAGAGATCTTCTTGTTCATCAGCAGTGAACTTGGAGAAACATTCCTTCTGGCAGCAGAGGTAACGGGTGCAAAAACTTACCTTTAAAAATAGTACCTTTACAAGTTACATACGTAATATGTTGTTTATTCATTTTTCTGTCTTCTCGTTTCAAGTTCATTTTCATGTCCTCTCTCCTCTTTTTTCGTTTATGTCCATTTCTTTCCATTTTGAAACAATTCAGATCGCACACAGATCACAACTGCTACACACAACACAATTATACTGCTTGCAGTGTCTGCCTCAAGCTGACTGTGTTGATGTTTGCTGCATTCCACAACTACGCAAGACTGCATGGGTTCATTCAATTAGCTACCCTGCCTTCTGTTTACAAGATATTGAAACGAAACATCGTAAGCAAGTAGATTTTAACACGGAGAATCGAATTAAACATTCTCCCGAAAAAGGGCCCATAGACCCATGGGCCCCTTTTCCGGCTACCGCCTCAATTACTTTTATAGGTTGATCCATTTGCTTCGATTTAAGATTGCAACTTGCTTCTTAACGCAAATTATGATTCTCTTCCTTTTGCAAGTATTTCGTATAGATGTCCCGATTTTGTTTAGAGAAAAAGTGGAATGCTCTTAACCATATAATATTTGACAGGCTATTCGTTTATAATATATAATTAGATTGTAACGGCGAACAAAAGTGAAGTTTTATCACCAAGTGGGTCAAGTTAGTTCACGACCGAGTTAATGAAGCTACTGAGTCTGCAAAGCATGTCTGATTTCGTGATTATAAAAATTAATTACAATATATTAATACACTATTTCTTTTTCTTCATCAAACGAATACGTGCATTCGGTTTAAGAGAAACTTCGGTACACCATTTTCTATAACACTCGACACAAACTTCCAACATGGGTTGTTAGGTTAGCTTCGCTCGTAAATGCTAAGTTTACAAAGCGTGTCTGATTTAGTTATTATAAAAATTAATTACAATAATATCAATACACTAATCCTTTCATTATCTACCGGTAATAAGTACATTTCACACATGCATATTTACCTGTGAAAAGTTATTCCAGGATTTTTTTTGAAAACCTGTTTGTGCAGCCATACGCAGTACATGTAGGCATATTGAAATTATTTCATTTATTAATTAAAACAACGATGCAACATCACAATCAACTGCACAGTGCTAACCGGGAGCCCAATGTTTTGGTAGCATCAGCGACGGTCTACAAAAGCGGCTTCACCTCCAAGCTGTTCATGTCTACTCTATGCATTCTGTGCTCGTTGATTGTTAATTACTGAAAAACGGTGAATTAAACTAGTAAGGGTAATTATTAACTATAAAAGGATAGATAATAAGGATTATCATGAAATATGAAGAAATGGTAGCAAGATAATCTGATGATTGTTAAATGAGAATAAATAATAGAATGATAACAGACGATACTTTTGGAAATGACACAATAATGACAGATAATAAGGATGATTACTCATCATGGAGAGAAATGCTGGAATAATAGAAGAAAATATTAATGTTAGATCATTGAAAAGTAACAGATATTAAGGATGATTATGAATTACGTAAAATCAGTGTAATGATTATTATATACGATAATTATTATGCATTATGGAGAAATGTAAAATGTCGGATGATAGGAATGTGATGAATTGTGGAGAAACTGCAGAAGGAGTATACCTATAGATTATAACAATGAAAAATTTTGGAATGATCATAAATGATAGAGATATTTATGATTATGAAGAAGTGGTGAAATAACTACAGATGATCAGTACAGTACAATGAATTGTTGACAATTTTCAAAATAATGACACCTGATAAGGGTAATGAATTATTGAGAAATTACAAAAATTTATGGATGATAATATGATTATGAATTATGAATAAAAAATGTCATGACTATAGGCAGTAAAGATAATTACGAATTACTTATAAACGGTATAATAATAAAATTAATCATGAGAATGATTAATATAAGAGACACTCGGGAGGAAATTAAACGCAGAATAAATATGGGAAATGCGTGTTATTATTAGGTTCAGAAGCTATTGTCATCTAGTCTGCTGTCAAAAGTCTGAAAGTTAGAATTTATAAAACAGTTATAGGCTACTACCGGTTGTTCGAATGGTTGTGAAACTTGGACTCTCACTTTGAGAGAGGAACATAGGTTAAGGGTGTTTGAGAATAAGGTTCTTAGGAAAATATTTGGGGCTAGGAGGGATGAAGTTACATGAGAATGGAGAAAGTTACACAACGCAGAACTGCACGCATTGTATTCTTCCCCTGACATAATTAGGAACATTAAATCCAGACGTTTGAAATGGGCAGGGCATGTATCACGTATGGACGAATCCAGAAATGCATATAGAGTGTTTGTTGGGAGACCGGAGGGAAAAAGACGTTTGGGGAGGCCAAGACGTAGATGGGAGGATAATATTAAAATGGATTTGAGGGAGGTGGGATATGATGTTGGAGAGTGGATTAATCTTGCACGGGATAGGGACCGATGACGGGCTTATGTGAGGGCGGCAATGAACCTGCGGGTTCTTTAAAGCCATTTGTAAGTAAGTATGAGGATGATTATGAATTATAGGGAAATACTGTAATGATAGTAGATGTCCAGGTTAATTAAGTATTATAAAGGAACGGCATAATTATTAAAATTAGGGTATTTATGAATTATTGAGAAGTGGTAGAATTTAACTAGTTGATCAATTTATGAATTACGGAAGAACGGTATACAGAGGACAGGTGATGAGACGGGAGATGAATGATTTTGAATTATGAAGATATCGTAGACTGATAATAAATGATCAGGGTAATTTGTAAAAACAGCATAAGTGATGAGAAGGAGAGTTATAAATTATGGGGATAATAGAATGACAGTTGAGAAGGACGATTGTGAATTATAAAGAAATTGTAAAATGGTGATAATTGATCATGATAATGATGAATTGTACAAAAACGGTTTAATGATGTCATGTGATGAGAAGGAAAGTTATGAATTATGGGGAAGCGACAGTATGATATCAGTTGAAAAACATGATTGTGAATTATGGAAAACAATGTAATAATGATAGGAAAAAAACATGAGTATAAATAATAGTCAAATTATAAAATAAAGATAGTTGATCAGGATAATTATGATTTATGGGAGTGTAATGATGACACGTGAAACACGTGATTTTGAAATACAAAGAAAAGATAGAATGATTATAGTCGATCAGAATAATTTTCAATTACGCAAAAAAGGCGTAATTATGTCGTGTAGTGAGAATGATGATTTTGAATTATAAGAAAATGACAGAACTTTGAGACATAATGAGAATGTTGTGAACTACGGAAAAAGAGTGTAATGATGATATTATTATAAAGACTATTCCATTTGGTACGTTAGTCATCTGATATGGACCACTCATATGCAACAAAATGTTGCATATCAACCAATCATGACAAGTTATCGCTCAGCAATAAATTATTTCATGTTCCCTATCGATGAGATATAACCAGCATGTATGCAGTGAAATCAAGCGCTAGAATCAAACAACAATGTGATGTCTGAAAGATTTGTCAAACAACAAACGAGGAAATAAATAAATTTATTTTGTATGTATGTATGTATGTATGTATGTATGTATGTATGTATGTATGTATGTATGTATGTATGTATGTATGTATGTATGTATGTATGCATGTATGCATGTATGCATGTATGTATGTATGTATGTATATATGTATGCCTGTCTGTCTGTCTGTCTGTCTGTCTGTCTGTCTGTCTGTCTGTCTGTCTGTATGTATGTATTCACACTGAAAATGGGTAAATCCCGGTGGCAGTGGTAATTAATTAATTCAATAATGACAATTAATAATAAACACAATTAATAATAAATACAATTAATAATAATAATAATAATAATAATAATAATATATTAAAATTAACAAGCAGCATCCTAAATTAAATGAAGCACGATCACTTAAAATAACATTTAAAGTAAATCTAATTTGTATTTTAACTCTAAGTTCGAACTAAAAACCCACTAGTATGATCAGTTTATTTTATTCTCGAAATAGTCCAAATTAATACAATTCGTAATTTTTAACTTCTCTAGATAAATCCGCAAGTCACTTTAGTGACAATCGATTACGTCAAAATCACTCGTGGCATTACAAATGATATGAAATTATGAATTATGATGAAATGACAGAATATCAGGGAAATTATTAAATATGGGAAAACAGTGTAACGATAACAGCTGAGAAAAATAATTATGATGTGGACATATCATAGACTGATAAGAGACGAGCAGGATAATTATAATTATACAAAAACAGTGTAGTGATAAACAGATGTAACCGGGTCAGTTATTTTCTAACAGGCAAATATAACAACACAATCGTTATAACAGGCAACAGTATCGGTTCTCAAGTGATGCTACCTTGAGAACAGAATTTGGAAGCACTTACGTTAAAGCAATTAGATTTCAACCGCAGCTGTAAATTCCAGAATATTCATAATGTCGCCATTGTGAAAGCCTGATACGTAATCGATGCAAACCTGCTCCTGACTTCGCAGCAATTCAGAAGAGAACAGTAGTTACAAGTAGCATGTTTAATCCAGTTATCGATTAAGCTGTTTGAACTATCAATTTCACCGCCAGCAGTTGTTCGAACCCTGCCTCAGGCACGGGTGTTGCTTTGCATATACAATATGTCAAGACCTAATACAGGTCAAAGGAAATATAAATACAATGTGTGCGGTATGAAGAGGAAGAGAATACCGGGGGTGAAAGTAAGTTCTAAGGACACCTCTTACAAAACCTCAAAGTGGAGCATAAAGAATTTCATCACCATTCGCATCTCCTTTATTGGGCCTATTACATTCTTCATATAAAGATGAGCCGATTTAGCGTGTTTCTTTCTTGAATTAAAAAGAAAACTCATCTCTCCGGCATCTATGAAGTACATCTTTAATTCCCACCTTGTCGGCTTAAATGGAATGGAATTTCGGGAGGGAGGGGGCACTATGACTTAGCACTGAGACTTTTTACGATCTATTGCGCTAACCCTCGAGCTAGGCGCATTCCCAAACGCACATCGGCTGACTACACTAAAGTTCGATGCGTACCCAGGTTTCGAGTAGGCAACTCCTTCGTCCCTAGGTCAGCCTCCTCAGTGCGTCGCCAGCCAGCGATCGAGGAATGCTATGGAATGATGACTAAGTGGGAAAATGTTGAATGTTAAATGTTATGTTTTATTTAACGACGCTCGCAACTGCCGAGATTATTCAGCGTCGCCGGTGTGCCGGAATTTTGTACCGCAGGAGTTCTTTTACATGCCATCGACCTGGCCCGGGATCGAACCCGCATCTCGGGCATAGATAATCAGCGCTATACCAACTCCGCCAATCAGGCCAGCGGAAAAATATTGAGAAATTACGTAGATGCCTAGTATGGAGAAACAGGAGTACTCCGAGAAAATCCCCAACTGCGACCTAGTCCGACACAGAAGTCACTATGGATGTTTCAATGGAAAATCCCAGGCTTGACCGGAACTTCTGCTTGATAGGCTGAAGGTTTGACACTCTGACACCGCAGAGGTCGGCTTACATAAATCTATAATTTTCATGTCAGTTATTTTAGTGTTATATTCAATATTGTTAGTAAAGTTGTTGTCGAATCTCCTAAACAATATCTCCACTGCGTTAATGAGGCATATCCTCTTTATAGTTGTTTCATTTTAAAATAAGTTTCAATAAAATTCGTTTCTCATTATAGCATAAACATACAATATATACAAAGTGTTTCATAAGTGAGAGTAAAAATTTAGGGATGAGAAGAAAAGACAAAAAGTTCCAATAAACTTGAGTCCGCAAATTAACCGTTTACGAGATAATGCCTTTTTTTTCCTTCTGGTTGGACCGCCAGTGAACCGAGCGCCTGTATATGGTAAAGCGATAACATTTATGCTTCGTACGTATGTCGCACGCTCCTTATCCCATTTCTTTCTAAGTGTGAGACGATATCTAAACAGACGATATGCTGAATGGTGGATAGGTAGAGGAGGACCTGTACCTAGATCACCGGATTTAAATCCTTTGGATTTTTTATGGCGCTATGCAAAAAGCCTAGTTTACACAACAGACATAACCACACCTGAAGAAATGCAGCCTCGGATTGTAGATGCCTTCCAGCAAATGAAGAATGACCCAGGATTGCTCGAGCGTATTCTTGTGTCTTTGCGGAGAATACTAGACAGATGCATTCAAGTGCATGTCAGCATTTTGAACACCTGCTGTAAAATTCTTCAGTTAACATTTTCATACTGTACTGTACCTTGTTTATCCACAAGCTTCACTGTTGTTCAAACAAAAAAGTTTCTTTTGTGTATGCTCAATCAGATTTGTGTGGTGTTGAAGCCAAAATTATGAATTTTGCTGTCTCGTGAATGATGAATGAATAAAATTGTAAGTGCTTTTATTGAAATTAGTACTTAATATTCAGCGGTCCTCAACCAGCACAAAATGGCATTATCTCGTAAACGGTTAATTTGTGGACTCGTGTTTACTGGAACTATTTGCTTTTCTTCGTTTTTACTTCTCATCCCTAAATTTTTACCATCATTTTTGAAACACCCTGTGTATGTGTATATGTGTGTGTATAATATATATACACACATTATATATATACATATATATCTACATACACACAGAGTGGAAGTGAAATAATCCAGAGCGAATAATTATTCATGTTACATGTAACAAAAAAGTATAGTAGGCCCTACCATATTGGTGGAAAGTCCATAGTTTTCTCTGAAAAAAAAAAAGTTTTTTTTTTCCAAATGTTTAACATCCTCTTATTCAGTAACTATTGCGACTAAGATCGTGATTTTTGTCTATATCTATAGAAAATCTAATAAACAATTGTTTATCCCTCTGGCGCATTTCAATAGTGTGGGCGGTTTTCGTGTACATTTCATTTAAAAACTACTAATTTGAAGCCACTGACCGATGCGATCAGTGCGGTTGATGTGGTTCAAAATGTCTTAATTCATTTTAAAAATCAGACAGAAACAAAGTTCTCTAATGCTTTTCTTTTGCAACTATTACGTCCTTTCCGTCGCTTCAAATTTCCCTTTCCTATGCTCGTTGTGAATGATGAGTGAAATCACACTTACCCATGTCACATAGTTATTCAGTATCCCTAATGTATAAACCATCGCTTTACAGTTACTTCGAACACATCGCCATGACATACTTGTTACTTTGAGCTACATAATGAACATTCAATTTGAAATTAAAAATCACTAAGAGTACTTTCATTATGTGAACATGTCTTTAAGTATGATATTTCTTGAAGACCAGAAGAAGTGAAGTTGAAGTGACGTACTTAAATACGGACCTGTATGTCTTCCTTACAGGTAATGTCTCGTCCACCTCAAAATTCAATTCTGGAAGTAGTAAGTCTATAGCAGAAATGAGTGTAGATTTATCTCACCCTCCATCGCGATCCACGATGTAAGAAAATGAGAGCTGATGGTGATTTACAAAAGTGAAAAAGAAGACGCTAACAGTAGGCCCCTACTATTTTAGGAATTCAGATGATGAATAAGAAGAAAACTGCAAGAAAGAATAGAATTATAATACGATGATAAAAATAAGAATAAGAAGAATTATAATAATGAAAATATTGATTGTTATGAAAATTCATCAAAAATTATAAGAATAAATCATTATTGTCTAGCTTTCTCTTGTGCCCTTTCACGCATTGGATTCCCTCAGTCAGTCATATGCCATTTCTTGTACTTTCCCCTATCCTGTGTTAGCCTTTTGGTCTTCTGTATAGCTCTTCTACTTTTGTTTACCAATATTTCAATGTATTCCTCACATTCCATTCTAGGTTTTTCCTCTTCTTTATTTCCTTCAGCTCTAGCCTCTCAAATTTGATTTAGTTTAATCCTACTTAACTGGCCAAATCATCTTAGTTCGTTTATCTCTATTGTTTTTACTGCTGATTCTTAGTTTATTGTCTTCCATTAAATTTTTTCCTTTACATTTCCGTAGTGAGTACAAATAAGAAGAAATTACAATTATGTTTATTATTTTCGAGTTAATAATAAGAATAACATTATGATGTAAGAGAACAAAAGGAAATATCGGTGACAATGGACATTAATAAAATATTATAAAATATCAGAAGTGATATTTTCCGAATTCAGGTAGAGTATAAGAAAAAATATATGTAATCGTAAAAAATAAAGAAAAAACATTGCGATATTGAAGAAGAAGAAGAAGAAGAAGAAGAAGACAATAACAAAGAATAAGAAAGTGTCTGGTGAAATGATCTTAACGAAGTCGTAATATAATTAGTATGATGATAGTATTACTAGAAGAATAAAAAGATGAGAGATATTTACGTAATGAAAATTAATAACGACAAACAGGAAGAGATTATAAGATTATTTCTCTGATTCGGGTGTTAAGAAATTATTAAATATAGGCGTAAATTTAAAAAGACAAACTTGTAGTACCACCATTATAAGTGCAAAGAAGCCGAAACATCGAATTGGAGCCCTCTATGATTTACATAAACCACTTATGCTTCGAGGATGCAAGCTCTCAATTATGGCCCCCCTCCTATCGAGTTTCAGTTCGCAGCAGATAATGATAATTGGTGCCCGAAAATAATCGGGACGTATTCAATCAATGCTAAATTATACGACAAGCAATCAAGTATAACTTACACATTATTCCCTCTAACCTTTAGGCAAATTTCATTCTGATCCCCGAGTCCTAGACACATTCAATATAATTTTCGGACTGAGAATCCCGATTTAGAGCACGTAATTAAGAAAGCCTGCAGTAAATATAAAATAACGCCTGAAATATATCTCGATACACGTTGATACGTTGGATTTATGGATACTCTCTTCTTTTTATTGGAAGATTCGTTCGAAGCTGCCGTGATTAATATAAAACAGCTGAAAATTGATGTTCAGTTCTCTCCTAGATTGCAAAGAAAAGAAGAGCAACAGTATACCTATAGAAGTATAATATTATTAATTTTATTCGCACTCACACGGGAAACTCGCGAACGGGAAATGTTATATTTTAATGAAATTCACATCATTCGTTCCAGTTTGAGCCAGTTTCAACACACCTGTGTTATAGGAGATAGGTGGTCAACAGTTTTTAAAAATAATGACTTTATGAAATTGTGTTATTACTTACTTGGCTAACTGCTACATTAACGCTATATTTACAGTAGAGCGTCTCGTTTAGGCACAGTGAAAACGTGCAGGTAGCGTGTGAGGGGAGAACGAGCCGTTCGAAAAACACGAGGGATGCACAAGGTTTTAGTTACAACATTTATGGCGGAGCATTAATTGAAATTATATTTTTCACAAACACACAAAACAAAGAACACAAATTGCATAACGTTATTATATACACATTTTAACAAACAAGTAATTGTAACGTCGAAATAATTCAATATAATAAATCAAATTTTGCTACTTTTATGATGTTGCTTTCAAGCAGCATTTTTTACGGTCATGAATTTCATTCTCTGTATGACTAACATAATATCACTGTCTAGTGGCCGAATTAACAAAACTACAGTAGGTCTATATTGATCTGAAGTGGTCAGGTACAGTGCCTGAATAAATTGAACTTTGAGAAGGGATATTTACGTTTATGGAATAGTGTTGTCACTTCAGACTAAGAGGAAGGCAGAAAATAGAAAAGGCTGAAGAATGGTGGGTATACAGTGAAAGACCTGCCCTTGGGCAGAAAATGAATGAATATAGCCAGTTGTTCGGCGCATGAATTTAATTTCACAAGCATCTATTTTCATTATTTTTTCTTTAAGTCCAAGCTTGACTATCATAACAAATGATCGGTCTTGCTAAGGTTTTGTATAGACGACAGCGGATATGGTTTTGCACTAGGGAAGGTTTCATTACACTGTTAATGATGTCCATGGCTTTATTAAATAAAAAACATTTGCAGGAATATTTAAATCTCCTAAAAATGATAGTTTAAAGCAGGTATGCTCATTCTCTGACTCGCGATTACGTTCTGTAATCACAACCTTCAAATGTAGAGCGTGCTGTTCCTCGTTCGAAGCTCGACTGATGACTGAGGAAGGCAGTTCAAGTACTTAGTAAACGTACGAACAGTGCGGGACAGTGACACAGTCAAAAGCTTCTGTATGAAGACGATCATTCCGTAGGGTATAGTGTGGGAGGAAGACAATTTTTGTTGTGCGTTCGGTGAAAACGTGAACTGTTTACTATGTTGTAAGGTACTGTCAGGAATACTACTGAGCAACATAAAACGACATTATACGCTCTGTTACACAGAACATGTCGAAGTAACAGGGAAGCTGTTTTCTGTAATATGTATTCATATACTACCAACGTTATTATTATTATTATTATTATTATTATTATTATTATTACTATTATTATTATTATTATTATTATTATTATTATTATTACTATTGTTTGATTTTATTCCAAAAGAAATACATGTTGTGATAAAATAATTTTTTCAGGGGTGCAACGTGCACTACAGTTTCAAGAATTGAAAGCACTTCATGAAAGGTCAAACATTGAAGAAAGTCGAACAATTAGTGCCTGAATAAAATATAGTTAATTGTATCTCCGTACTAGAACAGCTCAAATGTGAATTCAAAGAACATAGATTTAGTGGTTTTAGATGTATGGAGAGTGATATTAACCTTTTTGTCAATCCTTTCATAGTAAATGTACAATCCGTGAGAGTGCAGTTCCAGGATGCGTTAATTGATTTGCAAAGTGCGTATAATTCATAAATGCAGAGAATATGACTTGACAAGAATAGAAGTATATAATAATATATATATATATATATATTAAGAATAGAAATGTTAAAAATGAACAAAAGGAAATATCCCGAGATCAGCTTATTCGCTGCCACTATGTTAGCTACCTTCGCCTCGTTATATGTGTGCGAACAATTATTTTCGAGAATGAAGATTGATAAATCCAAACATAGGTCCCGATTAACAGATGAGCATCTTTTGAGCCAGCTGCGCATTGCAGTAAATTCGTTGGAAATAGATTTCCGATTACTCGCAGAAAAGAATGAACATGTTGAATAAACCGCAATATATGGTGGAATATGAAAATAACACTACATATGATATAATAATATCATAACTATATTAAACATAATAAAATAATAATGCAATAACTGAATATTAGTGTATACTACTTCCTTTTTCAAATTCAGTTTATTATCCGTATTTGTTAGAGTATGAAAGCCATGACACGGGCGGTGCCGCAAAGTAGTTGCGGAGCCCAGCCCGTACACTATGTATGTTATGCAGTGCAGCAAATTTTGAGCATACCTGGTTTAAAGCCAAGATAATGAAATCCATTAACTCGTTCTAAATTTGTATCATTTATACAGATCTTACTTGGTACTGGTTCTTTGTCACAGAAAGGCATTGAAATTATTCAACATCGAAATTCAATGTGGAGATGATAAGGCACACAGATTTTGCCCTAGAGCTCTATATCATAAGTTGGGTAATTTCAAGTGACGTAAATCTACGACATGGAAGCCACAAATTTACTTCCCTCCCGAAGGAATCCTGAAGATTTTATCGCCCTCTGCAATCAATAGATCTCAGTTAGTTTTGAATCAGCAATAATTCTAGAATTTAATGGTAACCACTAGATCTTCAAGAACAAGTAAATTCAGAAACAAAAATTAATTTACAGGTAATAATTATAAAAAAGGACATTGTGTCTCCCTGAGGCCGAAATCATCATTAAAGGAACATTAAATAAATCTAACGCATTTTATTTTGCTTTGCCAGAGCTTTTTAATTATAACAAAAAATATTAATAATGTGAAGGCACAGACACTTACATCTTACAGTCACTTGCGTGGACAAGTTGTCGTGTGCCTCGGAGGAAAAAAGTCGCAGAATGTTACAAAAACGGTCGTTACAAGTTTACTAACGAACACAATTTTAATCTACAATCTCAATAAACCTGCGGAAAGACAAGAGACGGTTGCACGGAATATGGCAACGCAGCCGAACACGTGGAGAGATCGCAGGCGGGGCGGATCCTGCATCAACAATCAATCAAACAGTTTCATTTCATTTATCATTAAAACAAGATTATGCCGACTGTTTGCACCTGAGATGCTTTCTCATTACCAGAGACGCTGATACAAGGTCACTTTAATGAACGGGCAAGCAGGATATAATTCTTTGTCACATTAGCTTAACATCCAACGTTTCTTTCTTGTGTGAAGTTTTTGATGTACGTATAAAGTACCAAGACCGGAAAGGGTGGCTAGAGAGCATGAAGTCAGAATGTACAATCACTGAAAGGAGTAAAAACAAGCAGATGAAAATGATAAAGAGGGAGAGAAAAGGAAAAATGAAAGTAAACAGGAAGAAAATTACGACTAAATAAACGGTTATGAAGAAGAATAAGGAGAAGAAGAAGAAGAAGAAGAAGAAGAAGAAGAAGAGGGTAATGACTATTACTAGTACGTAGGTACTGTAACTGCTACTCCTGTTGTTACTACTAATACAACCACTACTACATTATTACTACTACTGCTACTACTGCTGCTACAGATAGAATAGAATAGAATAGAATAGAATAGAATAGAATAGAATAGAATAGAATAGAATGGAATAGAATGGAATAGAATAGAATATTTCATTTTCGCCGGCAGAGATACCTACTACTACATTACTGCTACAAATACTACTACTCCTACAGATTACTACTATTACCATTGCTATCATTACTACTACATTATTACTATTGCTGCCATTATTACTACTACTACCACCACCACCCCAATATTACTACGACAACGACTGTGATTATTGTACTACTACTATTAATGACACTACACTATTACTAATGCTACTGCTACTATTACTAATACTACAACCACTACTATTATGACTACTACAACTACTGATACCGTTACTATTATTAGAACTATTACTACTATTACTAATGCTAATACCACTAAAAGTACCACTACTAATGCTGCGATTACTACTACTAATGCTAACTACTAGGCCTACCAATGATACTATTATTATTAGTGCTACTACTACTATTGCTAATACTACAAGTACCACTATTCTGCTGCGATTACTACTACTGCTACTGCTGTTGCTCCTGCTACCTCTACTACTACTACCTCTACTACTACTACTACTACTACTACTGCTACTACTACTAGTAGTAGTAGCAGTAGTAGTAGTAGTAGTAGTACTGTGGCGATGTCTGTATTGGCAGATTTATATTTAATCTACATAGTCTCCAGCCCCTATTTAACATTTTTACACTATAAAATCGAAGATGGAAACTCCTGATTTTTTATATAGGAAGACTGGGAATGTTTATGTCTTGCAATATAAAAATTTATGAAAACAAAACGAGATTCACGGTAATCAGAGATGAAATTAACATAGTGATATAGCTAAATTCGTAATACGTCATTGTATTGCAGAACAAGCTGTTTTAAATATATTTAAAATACGATATATCAGTATAAAATCAAAAGAGATTTATAAATAATATATAAAAAACATAATACTATACATGGATATAACAATACATTTGGGATGAAATATAAAAATATAATAAACGGAAATTGATATAAGTTATTGTCTTGAAAGTGCATTAAGTTGATCAATCTCTTATATGTGATCAGGGATTTTAGAAGCGATTTATACGCAAAAGGGCTATATTTTATAACACAGTTAAGAATATTTTACCATTGTTTCTTATTGTTCACATTGTTTAACATATTGTAATTTTGTTGACAAGCTAAAATTGTGGACTTATAATAAATTTATTTATATCACACTTAACAGAGGTACTTGCCTTTCATATAAAATATGCTTATAAAAGTAATATCTTAAAATAATAATTTAGTCGCCATATATTAAATAAATAATAGTGTATGTGTTTGGGCAGCAGTCAGAAGACTAGTTCGAACTTCATAAGTGACACCAATAAGGCATCACTCGAGTCAGCTAAGCCTGGGTAGAGTGGTCAATTCTTGTAATCTCAAATAATGGTACATAGTATATGTAAAGTTTATTTTATAGCATATTTTGTCTTTGAATCGATTGATTAGGCTGTGTTAATTGGCATCTCTTCAAATAGGGCAGCTATTCTCTTACGATTTTTTCCTGCAATATATTGGAATCCACCTTCCTTGTTGCACATAAAGTTATCCATTAAAATACTAAACTCAGTTTCTTACACAGTTCGTCACCTTTATCAATATAACGAATGAAGCCACAAATACATCCGAATTTTTTAATGCATAATTGATAAAGAAGTAATGTCAAAACCACTAGGTTTTTTGCCTACGCATATAAACTGAACAACATGAGAGGAAAACAAGTGGGATAAAACCACTAAATCAAGATTCAGTAAATATGAATAGGACTCGCAAACCATGTGCATACAGTGCCATCTGTTGGGAGGAAGCGGAGTTATCTGGACAACAAACATGCCAGGGTTCAGAGGGCAGGCAATGATGGACGAAGCAGGACGATCAAACCGTAGTCGTGTTGGGGTCAGTAGTACCAGTTGGACAGCTGAAGACGTTACACACAATTATTTCAGACCTGAATGTCGCGGTTTATTGCTAGCTCCAACCGGAATGGTTGACTGTGTACTTAGAACGTGTTCCGTTCAAGGTGAAGAGTACGCTACCTACATTCCACGGGGTCAAAGTGATATCCATACGAGATGGAGATACCCTATAAATTCATACTAGTTCTACATACGAGTTCATCATCACAATTATCATCAATGACCTAAAGTTGACCACGTTACTGTACTTCATCATCTTTTCTTCTTCTCTTCCTCCATAGTCGTTATCACCAAATTTATCAACAACTTTTTGTTCTGATTTTTACTTATACACATATATTTTTTTTATTCTTCTGCTTCCTTCCTCGTGTTATGTATTTCATTCTACATCCTTATGAAAGCAATATAATCCTCGTGTTAATCAAGTTTTTTTTTATTTGCAATTGGCCTATGATATTTTAAATCAAGAATAGTCTTGGATTAGTTTTTTTTTTTCATGTATTTTAAATCGATCACAGTTTTTATGAAAAATGGTTTTATATCTCTTCATGACACAAGAAGAGTTATTTCTTGATTACAGTAAACACTTGTAGGCCTACTCGATACAATAAAAATTATAAATGAATGCTGGTTTGTCAACTCCAGACAAAAATTCACAAATTAAATATTCTGAACTAGTTTTCAAACCCAGAAAAATTAATTATATCTGTTAATGGTTAAAATTGATTGGGTTTTATTAGTTTACATACAGAATCCGACATGTGGTTCTGACGAATTTCAACATGCTGTTGTAAAGAAACTATAAGGTTTAAAAATTAAAAAATAACACAGTATGTAGCTTGAATAATGCAATTTTAAACGAATCAACTAATGTAGTCACACATAATAGAAAGCAGAAGAAGTCTAGTACATCACATCAATCACCGGAAATACATGCAAAGTCAATAGACACTATGT
Source organism: Periplaneta americana (assembly GCF_040183065.1). NCBI lineage: Eukaryota > Metazoa > Arthropoda > Insecta > Blattodea > Blattidae > Periplaneta > Periplaneta americana. Next base: position 104,297,241 of record NC_091128.1, read on the forward strand.
ACCATTGCAATATTTAATCACAGTAGCTGAACTCTTGATGGATATCTCATTATAGGCCTCTAAAGGTCTTTAGGGTAGTGAAATATTTAGAATTTCATCTCACGAGACAATTGGCACTGAGTAACAGTCAGTCCTACGTGCTGGCTGCTTCCCTCCCCCGCAAGGAAACACCCTGTAGGCCTATTCATTTCTGTTAGAGGATGAGTAAGCCCCAGGATCATAGTGCGGTCGGAAGGAATAGATTTTTTATTTAAATAGGTTATTTTATGACGCTGTATCAACATCTTAGGTTATTTAGCGTCTGAATAAGGTGAAGGTGATAATGCCGGTGAAATGAGTCCGGGGTCCAGCACCGAAAGTTATCCAGCATTTGCTCAAATTGGGTTGAGGGAAAATCCCGGAAAAAACCTCAACCAGGTAACTTGCCCCGACCGGAATTCGAACCCGGGCCACCTGGTTTCGCGGCCATACGCGCTAACCTTTATTCCCCAGGTGTTGACGGAAGGAATAGATCAGTGGAGAAAATCCACTGTCACATCGAGGACCGAACCCGTCACCTTCTGGCTTTCAGCGCTACGCCTTAACTTTGACGTTCTCACTGACTGACTCAACAATCGATCCAAGACGGAAAGCAAACTATTCAACTGTTGCTACGGTTGCTCGGGATGTACTAAATAAATTATTATTTATTAATTTCCATTTATACGTTTAAATATTTTTTCATCATTAACACCTAAAAGATTATAGAAAGAATAAAAGTAATTAAATACATTTATTCTTGCATACATTAAACTTTAACAAGAAATGTCAATTTATAGAATAAAAATATCCTAGAAACTTATTTTTGAGGACTGTTGTGGCCTTCTGAAGAAATAAACCTAGACAACAAACAATTGATCATAGAAATACCGGCTGGTTACAAAGTTACGCACGATTTCCATTCATGCAAGCTTACCCCATGTACAAGTATTAGAATTATTGTTAATATTTCGTGAAGCTATTGATAAGTGTGAGTAGAATTAATGTGTCATAGTTACGGTAATGGTTATGTTTCGTTTCAGGTAACCATGGTGTTTCGACTTCTTGTAGCCTATTCAAAATTGGACGCAGCTTTTTGAACAATTGGTAGATGTCGCATAATTCAGATAAGTGAAGCTTTGAAAGTGTTTCGCTCTAATCTGGTGCACATAATCTTCTTGGCTCACAGTCTACCCAGAATAACAGAAGAAATATGTTTTCAGTTTCCAAAAATTAATGCTATATTTTCATATGTCAATAAATAAAACACTATTCAGCTTCTTGAATACACCTTCTACAGTGGAGTTACTTTGCTTTCAAAGAGATGCTTCCTGAAACGTGCCTACTATCTGAGCCATTCCACACGGTCCGTCTAGCTCTATTATCTAATTAGGTACCTATTAGATAAAGTGTACTCATCCTACCTGTGATAGTGCCATCCTCACCTAACCTAAAAATTACATACCGGTAATACAGACGTTTCTCCAATGCAAATAATTTCTTTCTCGTTTTAAATTTAAAAAAATTACAAACTACATGAGGTAAATTAAAAATTTGTTTTATGCAGGTTCTGAATCCTCTTGCCAAACAAGAAGCTAGCATATCCCAGCTGCAATCAAGTGACAGATCTCCAGAGCAAGTTAGCCTACATCAAGTCTCATTTCGGGAAATTGTCATTGACCATAACTGGTTTAGAGAAGAGAAGACTGCCGCTGTAGCGTACTGCAATACAGTTGTATATTCATTTCCAAGGAACATACTACCATGTGACGTGGGAAAGTCGGACACAGATACAATTAAAAAGGTAAAGTCTAGAAACCTCGAACTCTTAATTCTTGATTATGTTTTAGTAGTGTTGTGGAATTTAACGGATTAATCTAATCCATTAATCGATCAATTTCTATTGTAAGGTTAATCGATAAAAATACTTAATCGGTTGTAGGTCTACTTGATATTAATTATTATTTTGTTAATGCAAACTCAGAGTAAAAATTCCGAAAATATTCGTCTCTCAGAAATTGCTTACTTCAAACACGATAATACCGTTATTTTGTAAGTGCAAAGCAGGTAGCATATGGCAAATCTTTACACAAGCACTTCAGAAAGAGATTAAGATATGAGGATAGTGACCTGGTATACCCGTATGGAAAGTTGAAACACAATGCGAAATCCTTATTAAGTTTGTCAGCTCGTCTTCCTAGCATATGAAATACACAATTTTCTGGGATTCGCCCCCTCATCCCTTAGCCATGGCTACACTGTGTGCAAGTGAGAGAGTAACTATCTTCTTCTCTTTCTAAAAATGTTGTGACCCTATTACAATAAGAGCCAGTCTGCTGTTCTGTTGCAGTTTCTTTACTGAATTTATAGATGAAGCCTGTATGTTTAGTTTGCTAAAGAAAAAAAATCAGATTTTTGTGATCTGTGAAAAAAGTGAAAACTTTATTATGTCGTAGTACTATGAGAATTTTAGAAGTAAACTCGGTGAAACGTTTGGATTTAAATTAAACGATCGTGAAGAAGTGCTTCACAGAAAAAAATCTTGTTTAGTGATGCAGGAAACATTGTTGCCAAACGTAGAGCAGCACAATTCGGAGCATGTAAATGCACTCGCATGTTTAAAATCATGGTTAATCAGTGTTAACTATATGAGTCTTCATACTTTTTTATTTGTGCTTTCCTCAAAGATCCCCGGAGAATTTACACACCAAATTATAAGCCTACATACTGTAATATGTTAGTAAATAACTAAAATAGTATTTTTTGTAATATAACGATACAGATATACATATACTGTATACTACATATTATACTTATCACCAAACACAAATTAAATTTAGTAATAATTATGTATTACGGTATATTAAAACTTTTTTAAATCGATCAAAGCACAATTAATCTCTCGATTAATCGATTAAATTCAAATCGTTAATCGAATTTTTTAAATGGACAGACAGAATAAGAAATGAAGCTGTGTTGGAAAGAGTGGGTGAAGAAATAATGATGCTGAAACTGATCAAGAAGAGAAAAAGAAATTGGTTAGGTCACTGGCTGAGAAAAAACTGCATACTGAAGGATGGACTGGAAGGAATGGTGAACGGGAGGAGAGTTTGGGACAGAAAAAGATATCAGATGATAGACGACATTAAGATATGAGCCGTTCAGAGCAGAAGTGGTGTAAGTCAAAAATATGTAATGAGGGTTAAAGTAAACATTCCGTAAAATACAGCGCAAAGAAGCAATTAATATTTAGTTTATTTAAACTATTAGTAGTCAGTGAATAGCAAGAAGGACATATTAATTGCTACTTTGGGCTGTATTTTACATAATTTTTATTTTAAACCTCATTACCCAATTTTGACTTACACCACTTTTGCTCTGAACGGTTCATATATGGACCATATGTGGACACTAAAATAGGAAAGATTGGAGAACGCTGGTTTTGCAGTGAAAGATGTGTCCTTGGGCAGAAAACTATCACTGCATGAATATTATATTAATTTCTGTGATTAGTGAACTGTGTTACTAGTCAGATATATGCAATGGAGGGGGAATTAAACAGGCCACCCTACCCCAGTATTCCTCAATTAGTTACCTCATGAGTGATGCCTTATTGGTGTCAGGATTCAACCTGTCTTCGGACAGTTGACTAAACAACACTAATTTCGGCGCCTTCTACATACAACGGAAGAAGTATGAAACCGAAAGCAATGCTGACCGAACTGGTCATCGAACTCCCATCCATCGTATACATAAACAATGAGCCGGTGCTACAAGAGCAACCAAGCTGTCAAGAGGTGCGCTTCCGCGTCCGCTGCACCCTCTCCACTCGCTAATTGCTAGCGCATCCGACACGGAACAGTTCCACAGTTATCTCACTTATGATTTCGTCTGTCTTGTAGTAAACAAGCCTACGAATACGGCCAGTTCATGCACACCTCTAGTGCTCTCGAATGTTGGCACAGCCATACCAAGTCAGCTGACGATTTCCCATCAAAGCATACCGACTGTAAGTATGAATGTGTGTGTGTGTGTGTGTGAGAGAGAGAGAGAGAGAGAGAGAGAGAGAGAGAGAATGCATATATAGAGTGAACTGTAAGTAATGTCAATAATTCTGGTGGGTGATTTCTTGAGTAAAGAGCAACCAAAGAGTCAAAAACCATTTTGCTATATTTTGAATAGTTTTCCACAGAAACGTGCATTTTAAAATACATTAATTATGAGAACTTGCAACGCTGCGCCCTACAACCAGTTGCTAATTGTGTCACTCTGAACAAACCCCTCCACCTGCGTTGTTGAGTGTCAATGCCATCATGCCATGTACATTGTATTTAAACGCGTAAGAAATAATACAGATGATATACCGTTTAATTTTTGTGTTTAAACTGTGTTAGATATCGGAGAATGAACAGTGCTTGTTTCAAGTTAAACAAAATCTTGGACAACTTAAAAACAAAGTGTATAACCTTATTCTTTCAAACTAAATGGATAAGATTTAGAAATATTCCTATAGGCCTACTCTCATTTCAATTGAATGTTATAGAGATCGTGAACAGTAATGATACATATTTCACGTTATAAAAACAAAATTTTAAATCATTTAAAACTCTAAAGGAAAAAATACGATATGCTTATTTCATGTTGAACTAACGAACAAAATTAAAATAATATTATGAAACAAGTGTACAATGTTATATTTTATTACATGAGTAAATGTTATGAAACCATAAAACGGGAACGGAAACGACATCGAGAACAAGAACGGAAATAATGTTCAAAATAAATGTATTTAAATGGGAGCATTCACAATAGTTAACATTAATTCCGTTCTCGTTGTGGTTTCCGTTCCCGGTTTATTGTGAATCAGCCTTTAAATCGGCCGTGATGGGCCTTCACGTTTCTGTATAGAGTGCCATCACTCCCTTGGATACATATTCTGGTTACTTTTTTTTCCGGCTATTACATGTAAATGACACTGATCACCTTTCCACCACTTCTCTCACCATTCATACTTTTATAAAAATTTAATCATCTAATTGTTTCTGCCATATCTTCTATAGTCTAATTACTATAACTTTACACGTATTAAAAGACAATGTGTGTGTTAGTTCGTTAATAAATAAATGCATTATTATTACTATTATTATTATTATTATTATTATTATTATTATTATTATTATTATTATCATTATTATTATTATTATTATTATTATTATTATTATTATTATTATTTGTAACATCATTTATGCTCATCAACATACGAAATTTTAATTGGCGTCTTTTTAATTCCTTATTATATGATTTAATAAAGTATTGTAAGAGAGCAGAAAAGTTATTTTTGAAAAATTCACAGAAATGCGTTTTAGCGTTCCAGATATAAAAACAAAACTTACTTTGGACATACGTAACTGGATGTTTACAGCGATTTCTCCTCATTCTTCGAAAGATTTGTTTATATTCAGAATATAGGGTACTAGCATGGCTCTCTTTAGGAAGGCTGAGGCGTTCGGGCTGGCAACGGTGTACTCACCCCTCCTCCAAGGCCGGTGTCTGACAGACTAGGGTTGATTAACTTGTTTGTTCTCCTTTTAAATCGTCACTTCTTAATGTGTATGGTCATGGGTCTCATAGACAACGGAATATTTAAAGTGAAAGATTGGGAGTAAATGTAGAAGTACAAATCAAATGCAATTAAAACAAAACAGCAACAGCATTTTATTTTCTTAATGTGTCAAGTTTACGTGTGTAGTTCCTTACAGCAAGCTGTTCATTTTTTTTTTTTTGCTGTAATAATTGTTTTAACAAAATATTACTAAAAATGCCAATCATTTTATCTACAATATAATTGTTCTCACTTCCACATACACACACATAATTAACAATGTTTGGAAAATTGCCACAATATGTTTACCTGCACACAAGATAAAATCGAAGGGGACTGAAAGCCGACCTCTAGTTAGACATTGAATATACGTGTCAGTGCATTCATGTGTGTTTTTACATAATTTCACACATACATCGCAATTCAAATTAAAACATAATTTGAAAGTTACATAACCACAAATGTAAAGAAAAGCTGTATCATCCATTTTTAAATTATCGACATAATTCGCATTTAAAAGTTCTTTAAACTCATCGATATTATCAGATTCTCCACACGTTAATTCAGTTTGTTTTTCCAATATGTTATCAGAAAAAGAAATTTTACCATATCTGGCAGAATGTAAACCTAGAACACTTTTGACCCTTATTTTTTTTCAGACTCTAATACTTGCGTAACAGTGACATTGTAATTATCGCCACTCAATTGTCTGTGTTGACTAAATCGACGTTGCAGATTATCTGTTTGAAACTTTCCTGTCAAAACATACTTTACATTAAAATTTGCTAATGAGTAGCTAATAATTTCTTTTAAAACATAAGTGCAATGATAGAGGGCATTATAAGTATCATTGGTCAAACATCCCCGAAGAGGATTATTACTACTAATTTCTTTCCATTTTTCTAACCACAGCATAAAACGTTCCAAGAACTTCTGTCTTAAATCACCCACACTCCTAAATGGCTCTTTCAAAGGGTAGCGCTTAAAAATATGCACAACAGCACTCTTTACATTTAAAATTGACCACCATGTTAATATAACCCTGATAAAATATGTTGTACTTAAGTAGTTATTCTTGTGCAAAGCAGCGACAGTATATTCGTTGAACATATTTACCATTAAAATTACTTTTTGCCTCTCAAAAGTGTTTGGATTGAGTGTTTTTTGGCTTAATTTGTGGGCGGTTTTTCACTATCATGTCTGTCTCTTTCCTTTGCAATTCTCGCAAATCAGGAAATTTTGCTTCGCATACAGAAATTTCTTTCGAAATCTCAATTTCAGATTGACATATATTCGGCAATGACGGCCAAAATGTAACATGGAAAGTTTTGTCTAAATCTTTTAAATTTAGCCAATTGTTTCTTATATTTTTAAAAATATGTACACTGTCGTAGAGAACATAAATTTTCCATGGATTGTTACCGAAGGTAAAATAGTATTTAGACTCTGAATTTTAGTCAGTTCGTCGAACATTACTCTATTGACTCTGTTATTGTCAGTTATAATGCAAAGTATTTTGAAACCAGCATTAATTATCTATGTCATTACATTCTTTGTCAAGTCTGTTAATTCATCACCTTTAAGTTACGAAGAAAGAGTAGTGGAAAGGGAGATGTATTTCGGTACATTAAATAATATACCTTTAAGTTGTTTTACAGGTACAAGTTTCACAATTTCTTTTAAATGACCATAAGCTGAACTAATTAAAAATGCTACTTTTGTTTTTGGCATATCTTGTACCTTATTCTCTGCAGTGTCAAATAAGTTGCCATGTTTAAATCCAAACTTGTTTTACGTGAATTTCACCAATTTGCAAACTTACAATTTTGTCTGTATCAGAAAGCTTTTCGCACATACGTGCAAGGAAATTATTATTTTTTCTAGATCTGTTTTTGGGGAAATGGAGAATGATGCGGATAATTTTTGTAGAAGTCTAGGATGTGGAAGTGTCATTATGTCATTTACCCTTAGAGCATTGTAGCATTTTATTGACTGCATGTAAATTAAAATGAATTTAAAATACATTGAACACTGTAATGTGGAACTGTCTTAAACAGCAAAGAAAACTGGTCCTGCAGGATATTTAATTTAGTCAGGATACTGTTGTCATTGTCATTGTAATCAATTTCGGTTCTTAGCTTCTGTAAACCGTCGGTTATCTGAGATATCAGTAAATGTTTCTCACTATTTTGCAAACTGTGTTCTTCACAATACTCCATCAATGCTTTAATTTGTGACCACCCTTTCTCCGACTTGGATCCTTTGGTACACGAAAACTGCGGATGTATCCCTCTGTCTTGATAGAATTACTATAATTACTATTACAGCCCGGAACGACACACTTTTCAGGCATATTACGCAATTAAATTAAAATATAAACTTTGAGATCGGTTGCTAACTCATATCTTGACACTGCTAGAACTCCTATTGTTTCCGAATAATGTAACTGAAACAAGGAGTTTAAAGGGACCCTCGAACTGAGAGGACGGAAGAGAAGGCCTTGCCTGCTGCGTTGCCAATTCTGCCTGGCCGCAGCCTTCCTAAAGAGAGCCATGGTACTATTTGAAATGAACAACACTTAATAACCATTTACTTCAAATCGTAGCCAATTTGCCAAGTTTTGCAATTTATTTCAATTATTTGTGTAACATTCTGGAGGTCCCGGGTTCAAACCCCATGGCCGACCAATCTGACTGGGTTTTTTATGGTTTATCTCAGTCACAAAGACAAATGCCGGATTGAAAATTTACATACCATGATTCATCACCGCCTCAGTCACCAATATCATAAACATTAATCAAAATCTGAAATCAGTTATATGAATACAAGCCAATTACAACACACAACAGAAAACAGGAATCATAGTAAACACGGCACAGATCCTAATACGCGATATGACCACAGATGTTAAAGCATATTATGTAAATAAACTTAACAAAAGAGGAAAAAAGAAAGTAACAAATGAAAACTATCAATAATTACATCTCGGTTAAACCTCATTAGTTACGAAATTACCACTGTGCAAAACTAGCACTTCATATGAAAACAAAAATAATTTCTTCAGAGAGATTTAATTAGTACCTACAGAATTATTTCTACTTGTCGGTTTGTTGTTTCCGTCTATATTCTAGCGCCTTCATCACAGAAGAATCATCACAAAGGGCAACGCGGTACACAGGCGACTAAAGACAAGCGGGCAACAAAAATTCGATAGCGCTCTTTCATAAGATACTAGTTCTCACTAGTTGTCAATAAACCTCTTTATGTCTTTGAGAACATGTTCAGGAGCATTTAGATTTAAAACTCCCAATTAAATTACCTGACCTTACAGTAGTGCTGCCTACATCAAAAGAAAGGAACATGCTTAGGATTTCTTTATTTACAAAATAACTTTTATGCTCGACCATGCTGAAATGTAGTAATTATACACCTGGTAGCAACCCTTTAATGGACCTCATTAAAGTACACGTATTCATTAAAGTTCAGGTGTTCCACCAATCAGAAAACATCATTGTAGCAATATGAAAGCGCAAGTATCGATTATTCTCGGATATGCAATCGAAAGACAACTAGCGAAACGTCACGGAGGCTGGAAATCCAGTACTGTCGCAGAAGGTTATGTTCTGGTACTATAATTATTAGCGTTAATTGTAAATAATATTCAAATTAATTCAATTTATCATCTCGTTTTTCAATGTCTAAATCAATTTCAAGGTTATATCAAGATTATTGTTTATTTATTCTCTAGATTATATCAAGGTCAATGACATTTCTTTCTCGGAAAAAATCAATATTTTCGCGTCTGCGCACATCTCACAAATTACAAGATATTGCACAAGGTCAGTTCCGCTCCCCAGTCAGATAAGAATAACATGAATACTTATGAATAATTTCAAGTTAGAAATATGGTCGAGCATAAAAAGTCGTATGAAACTTGCCTATAATGGTTTCATAAACATACTCGCGTCTTAATTACTATCATTAGTCTATAGGCTCGTTGCATAATGTACATAATGTACTCGCTTGCGCTCGTTTCATAAACATACTCGCGTCTTAATTACTATCATTATAGGCTCGTTGCATAATGTACTGTACTATTGGTATACCGATTCTCGTAAATTAAAAATAACATTAGAATTGACTTCAATATATTAATAGCTAATTTATATCAATTTTTTTTCAAAATCAGTTATATATCTACTTAAAATGTAGGCGAAATTTATAAATTAAGTTAAATTTCTACTATTATTTAATACGTTATTTAAAGATAGGTTTCCTGACTGTTGGGGAAAAACGAGGTAATCAACCCAAACCAGAATCGAATCTGCGTCAGAGTACAACTCCTCATCAGCAAACAAGCGCACCTACCGCCTGAGCTACACAACGGCTTGTACTTTTTTGGATTGGTTTACAGTATATCGCTGGCAAGATTGTAAAAGAAATGAACTGTTACGCAACACGAGAAAGTACCGTCATCTTCGTGGCATTCACTTTTATTGAATGTTAGTTTGAAATAGAGTTAATCATTGAATGTCAAAGACATCGTGATATGAATCTAACTGGTCAATTACAAACGGCAACAGAAGAAACTGAAGTAAAAGAATAAAATTTGTCGCACGGACTTTGTCTTCACAAAACTAAGATATCTCAATTTAATATGTTGGGAACAATGACTTCTACCTGGATTTATTGAAATGAAATGAGTTCATAAACGAAAAGGGCTTGTTCAAACGCCCCGGAACTAGAGCTCGAACTAACTACCAACTATAATCAAGCTTTCAAGCAGAAATAAACTGCTTTTATCGCCGATTAAGATCGCGTAACTAAGGAACAATTCATGGAATGTTCCAGCATAATCAGTAAAGCTATTGTTCCCGCCAGCTGGAGCAGGCATTACAAATTGTAACCATTTGACTAGCACTGTAAGACTTGACAGCGAATTTCTAGTTTTCAGTTCTGTAAGAAGGAAATATTTCAAGATATACTAATTGCGCGCATCAAATCACGTGGGCGACTCAAGGAAGTTTCTTATTTTCTTAATAGTTACGACAAACACATTCTTTATGCCTCATTAAAGTAGGTAAATTTATATCTTTTGCTCCAAAATATCATCAACGAAACTTAACGACAGCTATGTTTAGAAGAAATGGAAGACAAATTATATACGTACATCAACCGATAATGACAACGCTATAAAAAGAGTACAGGCTTAAATTTATACAGGGCAAATATCACTGTTAAAATTCCTACATAATTATGCAACGAAAGGAAAACAAATATCCGTAATAACAAACATGATTTCGTACGTTACCCATGAATGCTTTCGTGTGCAGGTGTGAATCTTTCGATGTGGCCTAGAATACACACATAGAAATACTTCTGTTTTGTTGGTGCAGACATAATTGTGCCTTAATTGGACAGCTCAAGAGCTACCATTACCTCGTGTACATACACAACATGCAGAGTAAACATTCTTCGCGCAAATAGTCGCGGTGTGCTTTGTGCGCATGTGTAAGTGGGAACGCCCATGTTGAGGGTTCCAATCATACAGTTACTCATGCGGTGACTGAGTGGTCAGACCTCCGGCCTGTCACGCAGGCGTCCCGAGATCGAGTCCCGGTCAGGTCTGGGATTTTTCATTGAAAAATCCATAGTGACACTTATAACGGACAAGGTCGCAATTGAGGTTTTTCTCGGGGTTCTCCTGTTTTCCCCATATTAGGCATACACATCATTCCGTCCCCATGTCTCCATTTCGTCATCATTCCATAGCATTCCCCGATAGCAGGCTGGCGACGCACGGAGGGACTGGCCTAGGGACGAGTGAGGCTGCCTGCTCGAAACCTGGCTACGCAACGAACCTTAGCGTAGTCAGCCAGTATGGGTTTGGAAATGCGCCTAACTTGAGAGTTAGCGCAATAGATCGTAACAGGTAGCAAGCAGTCCTGGGCCATAGTGCCCCCTCCCGTAATTTCCATTCCAATCATACAGTTAGAGGTCTGTTAATCTAGAATCTGTTCTGTGCTATATTACGGCTGTCACAGATAATGTGTATTAAACTAGTTGTAACGGGTAGTAAGTTCGAATCCAGCCCACGAAATATGTGTTCCTTAGTTGTCTATGTATTGTTATATATTGTGTTAGATGAGGGGTTGACGTCATATTGAGCTACGAGTGGAGCTAGACGTGAATGACCATGGCAAGCAAATCGTTCTAAAGTTCATAGAATTTTGAAGTGAGGATTCCGATTAAAATTGATTCGGAAAGTCTTAGTGAAAGCATCGTTAAAATTAATAACAAAATAGAAGAGAAAAGTAAAAGCCTTGGAAGAAGAGAAGCGGAAGAATAATTTAGTATTTATCGGGATTGAAGAACAGAAAAGAGGCCAATCTTGGGAAACATACGAGTATGAGGTGATTTCGAATATGTGTTGGGAGTGGATGGGATTAGACATTAGTAACGGGCAAGTGAAAGAAGTCTATAAAATGGGATGTGGGGCCAACAGGCATATAACATATTAATGAGTTAATGACATTACTTGAAATTCATACATACATACATACATACATACATACATACATACATACATACATACATACATACATACATACATACATACATACATACATACATACATACATACATACATACATACATACATACATACATACATACATACATACAGTCGACCTGGTTGGCTCAGTTGGTATAGCGCTGGCCTTCCTTCTATGCCGGGGGTTGCGGGTTCGATCCCGGGCCAGGTCGATGGCATTTAAGTGTGCTTCAATGCGACAGGCTGATGTCAGTAGGTTACTGGCATGTAAAAGAACTCCTGAGGGACAAAATTCCAGCACACCGACGACGCTGATATAACCTCGGCAGTTGCGAGTGTCGTTAAATAAAACATAACATTTAACTTACATACTTACATTTATTTTGCGAATGGTTAGTACATGACCAATGTAGTCATACACAAACATATATACAGGGGATGAATCGCAAGTAATGTCATTAATTCAAAGAATTATTCTTTGAGATATTAAAAAAATCATAATGCAATTTTGCTCGTTTTTGCTTTGATTTTCGAGATAAAAATAAAAATTTTTATATGAAATGTTTCATAGCATGTTTTGGGAAATCCATTAATTTAATTCCCAATACGCTCAGTCATTTTAAGAGAGCAGTGTGTTATGATAATAAATGATTGAAAGAATTTTAGTCTTCTACTTTAAATGTGCAGAAATTTGATCCGAGCAAATGAAATATTTTAAAATATCTCTGCAGAACGAAGGGATATCGTCCTCCATAAGACATGCAAAATGAGAAAAGAAGAGTGAAAATTTATACCGTCTGTCCTCTGCGTGACTGATACATTTTTTACAGCTATGTTAACAGGATCACTGACTGTTTATGAATTACGACTACCTACCTGACTACCTGACAACAGCGGGGTTGAAACATCTTAAGTATAATGTGTTTGGAAGAGGTTAAAAAGGTGAAGATGAGACCGATCAGTGACAATCTGGCCATACTCCAAACATTCTCTAGTTTTTTGTGTTTTCACAACTTACTGCTGGCGAATCCAGTTACCTTCAAACTTCATTTAAACCACAAAATATATCTAGGAAAGGAAATCCAAAATACATAACAAAACCCAAAGAAAATCTCTTACCATTATTGACACAAAACATGTGAACAATACCTAAAGAACTGTTAAAACTACTATAATATGACCAAAAAGATGTTTTTTGCCATCTGTGACCAGATATGGTTTAATACTAAAATATGGTAAAATATTCATTCATACGACTAATAAAAACCGTGCCATCGTGTTTAGAAAAGCTATAAATGTGTTTAATTTAACTTAAGTTTGTGAATAGAAACCAGGGTAAAAATATGACATGTCTTAGAAATCCGAGCCCTAACTCATCACATATAGGACGCACAATGAGCAAAAACAAGATAAATGCAAGGATCAGTCCCGGGTCCGGCCCTGAAAAAGCCAAGCTACAGTAGTTGTGGAACTGGAGAACTATCACAATTCTGTTACCTATGAATTGTCAATACATGAGGAAGACGGGTAAAGGTAAATTTCCACGTGAGTGAGAAGTTGTATTTGTTTTAATTGTAGACGTGGTTGAATGGAAGAAAAGGCCTCAAGGCCTTAGCTCTCATTCATTCACAATCATCTGCCCAAGAGCAGGTATTTCACTGCAAACCCATCATCATCCAATCTCTGTTATTTTCCGCCTTCCTCCTAGTCGCATATATCTTCGTTGTTCCGTCCTTTTATTCACCATTCCTTCTATTGCATCCTTCAGTTTCTTCTCAGCCAGTGACCCAGCTAATTTCTTTTTCTCTTCCTGATCAGTTTCAGCATTATTCTTCCTTCACCCACTCTTTCTGGCTCAGCATAATTTCTTATTCTGTCTGTCCATTTCACACACTCCATTCTTCTCCATATTCACATTTCAAGTGCTCCCAGTCGTTTCTCTTCATTTCGTCGTTATGTCCATGTTTCTGCCCCATATAATGCCACACTCAACAAAAAGCGCTTCATTAGTTCCTCCCTGAGTTCTTCTTCCAGATTTCCGCAGAAAATATTTTCTCCTATTAAAAGCCTCTTTCACCGTTTGATTTCTAGCAGCAGCTCATGTTACTACTTATAGTACATCCCAAGTATTTGAAGCTATCCACTTGTTCCACTGTCTAATTTTGAATTCGGAAGTTTACCTTCTTTAGTTTTCTTCCGATACCCATGGTCTTCGTCTTATTTCTATTTATCTTCATCCCATTCTGCTTATAGCTGTCATTTATCTCCAGTAGCATGTCCCTTAGTATAGTCTCCTCTTCTGCTAGCAAAGCCATAAGTTATCAGCAAATCTTATGCAATTTATTCTTCTTCCTCATACTGTCAGGTAATATAAAATATGTTATTATTATTATTATTATTATTATTATTATTATTATTATTATTAGCCTGTCAACAACATCATCTGTATCATTATTGTTATTATAATTATTACTGTTATAATAATATAAATAATAATAATAATAATAATTATTATTATTATTATTATTATTATTATTATTATTATTATTTATTATCAGTGCTTTCATTCTAGCGGAACGCGCCCCGGCGCTTTTTGTTACATTTTTCATCTTGGAACCGAGAAATTTGTTACTTTTGTTTTGACATAACTTTTCTTTGAATTCGCTTAGGTCTTGAAAGTCTTTAAGCTGGACGAAAAGGAGATTAAAAACTACAAAATTCCTGTGCACTGGACAGTAATCATCTCTCCGTCTGCTACAATATATTCTACACAGAGTTCCACCACCTTTTGCTCCAGAAGAAAAGCACTGATTATTATTATTATTATTATTATTATTATTATTATTATTATTATTATTATTATTATTATTATTATTATTATTCGGAACAGGATTCTTTTACAAACCTTAATTCTGCAATAGGTCTAATAGCTTTACTTTCTTTATAAAAAAAACATGTTCGTTATTTTCATCGCCATCAAAAATTGAAAGTTCTCGTCCAATTTTGAACCACCGAGACTCGAATTCAATGGTAAGTATTAAAGCTACCGGGACCCCGCAAATGACTTGAGTCTTCTAGAGTTAAAAAAAAAAATAAATAAAAAATAATAATAATATATTCTTTAATAATTCATACACGTATATAAAAAATAATTTTGCTTAAAACCAGTCAGTAATACTTAGAATTGTAATACGTGTCATATTTAAAATAATTCTGCCAAACGGTAATTGGTGAGATGTAAGTTTTTGCTTATAATTACCGAAAACAACTTTTTGGATATTGAGAGTTAGGATGTTTCTAGAGGACTCACTTAGTCTTAAATATCTGTATAAATAAATCGATACAGTAATATACAACAGCAATTGATAGTTTTGATTTTGTAATATCCATAGTAATATAAATATGAACTTAAGTTGTTTTTCAACTAAACGCCCTCGGAGTAAGAAAGCCGAAAGGGGAAATTATATTACACTATGCTCTTATTTTTATTCTGATATGGTGATTAATTAATATTGCAGCACACTTGAGGCACATCTTGGAAGCCGTGTGACTAATTGACCGTTTCATGGTCGAGAATCGGAGCTACCGACTGCTCCATCGTGACTAAGACCATTACTACAACGAAATGAAGGAGCTGACAGCAGCATCCTAGAGGAGGGCTGGCCCCAGATTTATGACACAGCCTGCTCCAAATTGGTTTGCGTCTAATTTTATAGTCCTCAGGCATCGGGCGCGACCATAACCTACAACCTGAACCGCCCGCAATAGTCTCGCTGTTTAAGAGACTTCTTGTTTCCAGACGCACCCAGTCAAAGCAGCTGCAATTCCATAATCAATGTAACCACAACTGACTAGCTAGGGTCGCGATCCCTCGTGGTCTTCGTTCAGTGACGTCACGAGAGTAAAATCTAAGGGTATTCACCATGGTCTTTTTTACTATTTTCAAAGCCCGTATTGTAATCTTCCCAGAAAACACTGGAGCTTGTTTAGCTTATATTTCCGCCATCATAATATATCCTATTTTGTCCATCAAAGACTCTGTGCTCTCCATCGAGACAACAATGTACAGAAACAGAAACATAATTATGTCTGCGAACTTGATAAAGAGAGGAATAGATTGCCGGTATTTAACTTCAAACATTTATACCAATAGTAGTCAAAGATTGTCCTGCGCCGTGGCTTCGTGGTCTAAGGCATCCTGCCTAGGACTCGCGTTACGGAATGCGTGCTGGTTCGAGTCCTCATGGGGGAAGAAATTTTCTCATGAAATTTCGGTCAGTGTATGGAATCGGTGCCCACCCAGCATCATGATGCACTTGGGGAGCTACGGTAGGTAGCGAAAATCCGGTTTCGCAAACCAGCTATAACGGCTGGTGGGATCATCGTGCTAACCACACGATACCTCCATACTCGTTGGTTTGCTTCGACATGTGGATGTGAGGCCAGCAGCCGGCTGGTCGGTCTTGGCCCTTCAGGATTGTAGCGCCATGGATTTACTTTACTTTACTTTACTTTAGTCGGCAAAGATTACATCATATAAAATAAAACCCGCAATACACAGCAAACGAGAAGGTAAGAGGGAGAGGTTTCCCAAACTGCTTAACGTTGAATAAACAAGTGATGGCTAAGGGGAGAGAGATCATGACTTACCCCCTCCACCCTGCTTGTGAATTAAGAGCATGACTCGCGAGTCAAGAAATGCTGACCACTGATTTATGCGCTTGACATTCGAGAAATATTGTCACATTTTCTGTTTATACGATGACGTCATTAATTACAGTAGGTCTTGGATGACTGATATGATATGTTAAAAACAAAATAGTTTTTATTCCTACCAGCTGCAATATAACACAAAGTAGAAACTAATTAATGTCCCATCATAATGAATTCATTATTATCTGTACACAGATGGGGATGATTAATAAATGCGGGAAGTACAAAGCAAAATAGTTAATTTAACATAGTCTAATTATTCTAAAGTACGTAACTGTGGTATTTTGAATTCAATATTCTATAATGGTTTATTATTATTATTATTATTATTATTATTATTATTATTATTATTATTACTATTCGGAATATATAATTTATTTCTTTCGAGTGTTAAAACGAGGTTATCTTGTTGACTAGTTTCAGCCCATTGTAGGCTATATTCAGAACTGGATGGTCCTGGTTTTCGCGCCTTCTGATTGCTCTTCCTGTGGGGGTGTGTTTGTGTAGTGTAATGTGTGTTGAGGATTTCATGGGGGTGAGTTTTTGTGTGTCTGTATATTTCGTATTGCTCTAGTGTGTTTAGTTTCTGGTTTTTTGGTTGAATAGGTAGAATTTCCATGTCTGTATTTATGCTACTGTAGGTGTGGTTAGCATTTGTGATATGTTCTGCGTATGTGGAATTGTTTTGTGATTTTGTTATGGCTGTGATATTTTCTCTGTAACGTGTCTGAAATGATCTGTCTGTCTATCCTATGTAGAACTTGTTGCAGGTGTTGCATTTGAGTTTGTATAGGCCTGTGTGATTGTATTTGTTTGTGTGTTGAGATGCTTTTGTAGAGTGTTTTTTGTTCTGTATGCAATGTTGTAATTTAATTTCTTGAATGAGGTTGCAATTTTGTGTGTGTTTTTGTTTTCGTATGTTAATGTGATGTATTTTTTGTGTTCTTCTGTTTGTGTTGTATTCCTATGTTTTTTGTGATTCTGTTTTGCCTTTCTTATTATGTTGTCTATTATGTTAGGGTTGTATCCGTTTTCTTGTGCTATGTATTTGATTGTGTTTAATTCTTCTTTGTAGTCTTGTTGGCTCATTCCGAACAATGGTACATAGACTGCTCAACATACCAATTAGCTCTTATAATATCAGGAGACTTGTAAAGTTCATATAATTCATGATTAAATCCTATTCGCCATTCTCCAGGTTTTTGCACTGGATCAAAATTTTTCCTTAAGATCTTACTTTCAAATTTAATTGAAAAGGTGGATTCCAAAGTGTCATTTTTTTTTTTTTTTTTTTTTTTTTTTTTTTTTTAGATTTTAACTCGTTTTGTTCACATTTTAATTTAACCTTTTCAAGTCATTACCGTATAACTGTGTAAGCTTATTTAACAAACTCTCCTAAGCCGTCGAGGCTTAGATCCGTTTGAAAGAACATACGTAGACATTAGGAGCGTCAAATTTGTTTTATCAGTTTTTGTCATTTTTCTCGTAACTTGTAATTTTGACTTCGACCAGTTTGGAATCTTCTTCTTCAATTAGGCGTGACATGTCGGCCTGCGATAAAGTCCACGTTTCAGAGAAGTACACCATAATGGGCCTTATAAGTGTTTTATATACCCAGCACTTAGCCTACTATAGCTGCTCGAGTAAGTAATCTTGATTTAAAGTGTTTCTGAAGATCGTAGTAACACTATTGGCATTCTGCATTCTTCTATTAATTTCCTCCAAGATATCGTTAGAAGCAGTGATCAAAGATCCTAGGCACACAAAATTTTGTACTCTTCCAAATTTATAATTATTTATGTGAACATTTGACACAGCTGGCAGTTGTTTATTATTTACTGTCATATTTTTGTCTTTTGTTCACTCACTTTTAAACCAATAGTTGTAGCTGCAACTATTCCTTATTCCTTGTTCAGTACTCTTTTTGTGTTGATTTATATAAAATTGTACTTCTAGTAGCCTATATAAATTTGAGTCCTTAATTACTTTCTGTAATGCAATGTTAAAAAGAAGACATGCTAATGAGTCACCTTGTCTTAATCCATTATTAATCTTTAGGGGGGCTAGACGTAAAACCAAATCGCGGATTTAATACTATAACTAGGTAACTCGTTATTTTTAAGGTTTTCAGTTTACTTAAGTGGGTTATTTAAGTAAGTAGTAAGCTTAGAGATCCAATATAGTTTTTTTTTTAAGTTAAACAACTAATTTTAAAAAATCTGCTACACAGCATTACTACACATGGGGATAATAGCTATTTTACAATTATCTCAGAACTTTAGATTTGCAGTTATCTAGTTTAGTGCTAGACCCGCGTTGTGATGAAATTTTGCAAGAACTGAAAGTAACCCATATTTTTTTGTAAATAATAGTAACATAAAACGAACTGAATTGAACGTAGAAATCGAATATTCAGATCGAGATTGCCAAAATTAATAATAAGATATAAGTTACTACAAATGCAAGAAGAAAGCAGGTCCAACCAATGAAGAAACTGACGAATTCTAATGCCAGAACAGGTCAACAGTAGCTTATAACCTTGAAAGCTTGACGACGATGATGATGATGATGATGATGATGATGATGATGATGATGATGATGGTGATGACGACGACGACGACGACGACGACGACAGTTTTCCGTTAAGTTCTCTCAGAGACAGGTATCTTACGTGACGCAAATACACAACATCGAATTTTCGGCTCTATTATTCTGTCGAAAGAAGTAGATGATTATATTAAAGATGACGCAGATTGAGAAGTTGAAGATAAAAAAATGATTATAAATAATGTTAGTTTAAAGATGAGTGTTACTATATGGTACTTAACGTCTTCACACTAAAAACACATATTTAACATGTGCAATTTGCTATATACCGGTACGCCACATTCAAGTTCTTTCTAAGTAAAGGTATTCATTCAAGGAGCGTCAATTTGTTCTTGGTGTGAGAATCTATGCCAGTAGTAACACTACTGGTAGATGACCTTCAGAACTAGCTACTTGTAAGACTGTGTCCAGAGGAGTAGTCTGCCTACCTATGACCATATACGTCTAAACGATGTACTGTTATTAAGTGGCCAGACATCTGGTTTTGTTTACAGTGCGTTTATGGTGCTAAAAGAAAAAATAAATAGCTTATTGAGAAGTAGTGAAATATTCATACACGACTAGCTACACAAATAAGATACCGACATACATATTAGGCATATGTGTGAAACAGTATGACGTTTGAAAAGTTAAAGCAGAAAGGAAACCGAATACAATTTCATAAATCAATGCAGGTTTAAGTGCTAGTGTACGGTATAGTGACTTCAACACTTAACACAACTGACAAGAAAAAAATTAAATTTACTGACACATATTTTCTGAAGTCAGTGGACAGGATAACACACTGTGCTCACATAAAAAGAAGAGATATCTGGCCACTGTTGCCAATTCCAACAAAATTTCCGGCTAGTTTCTACTAAAAATATCTCCGGATTTGTCACCAAAACAGCTAATATTCTAAAATCAAATTACATAATCATCTTTCTATTCGGGGTGTCATCTGTGTCCAGTTTGGTGGAATTGTTCGTACTTGAATTGTTCTGCAGTGATACCGATTTTAATTAGAATAGGTGTTGAAAATTCCTTTCCATATCCTCTAAAGATCTGACTTAGCTATTAGGATGGCATTAACCACATTAATCTATTTTAAACTTACTGCGATGTGAAGTTTCAACGAAGTTCAGCTGGCTATATGATCGCTCAAACTCTACGTTGGACCGATTCAACACAAGCAATTTCAGAGCAAATTCTGATAATTAATTCTCTAAAGAAGTTGCTCCCACTAGCATCGCTGCTCGAGAATTCAGCTGAGTTATGTTCCCTCAATGAAATGAAGTCAGTTTTGTCCATTTCAAATCAATGTAACTTCCCATTTTTAAATCCCATTTCAGTTGCGAGTGAAATTACAAGTTCAAAACGCTTGAAATATTTTTCAGGTGCAAGAAGTGGTAACATTTTTCAGAATTCTACATTTTGTCGTAAACGTTGTTGCAGCTCAGCATAGCAGTTTAAATTTTTAAGCTCAGTATAATATAAGTTACTATGAAAGTGATAATACAATATAACACTTAAATCAGAAAATATCAACATAGAAAATTATACTATGTAGTAAATACTGAATTACTTTAACAATATTTATTAAATATAGTTTGACCTTGTAATTAGGATTACAATTCATTATGGCGCAAGTATACATTCTTCGCCTACCTTCTTCCCTGAATTTGAAAGAAAGTACAGAGAAATCGCCACTCACTGACAAAAAAAGAAACAGACGATTTGGTTCCATAATGGAACAGAGCACCTATAAAAAAAGGCGTACACCACTCAATATTGAAACAAAACAGCTAAAAATTCCGTTCCCGGCTAAATTAAATTTTCTCCGACTATCTGTGCATAAAAACTGTATCTTGGCAAAAAATAGCTAAATTGGCGACACTGCACCTGATGAATTATTTTTCGAGGGCTGGACTCGGGATGGATCCATGCACTTAAGACTCATATTAATCTATTGTGGACTCTGTGTGTAATTATGGTACTACAGGTAGTTCGACAGGTGGCGTGTGTGGTATTTGTGAATCCAAAACTGAGAGTCGAGCTGTCCTATCTAAGTTCTGACAGAGCAAGTTCCCATTCCCATTGTTTTATTGTTCTTTTCTTTGTGCATGAATGATATCATAATCACTGTACCAGCCATTAGTTAAATAACTAAATAAATAAGTTAATTTTCTATAACTATCTACATTTGGAATCGATCTGGCCCTTTCAGTAGAAACAATAAAGAGAGACTAGCTTTAAATCCGGGTTAAGGTTAGATTTGCTGGTTAAGGTTAGATTTGCTGTCTCCTCATAAATCCCAAATCGGCTTCGGGGTCTACTCAGCCTTCAATTAAACTGGGTACCAAGTCTTTCTCAGAGGTAAGACACATCCCTTTCAAGAAAACATGAACTCTCCCCATCCCTTACATCCATCTAACACAATGACCTATACGCACATCTTTACCTTTTTAACCTTACAATATGGCGTGACTTACACAATTATATGAAAGTTAACATATTATAACTGTGACGAACAGTTGATTGCTCTTTCGTGTGTCGGCATTCGCCTTCGAGCGATATGTTCGCTCTCTCATAACGTTTGATATAATTGCCAGTTATATCTCCCTATCCATGCTATTAACGCGTATTAATTACAGTGTTTATGTATGTAATCGTTTGTGGTAAAGTAATACGAAAGGAATAATGTTTGTGCTGATTTTCGTTTCAACTTATTTTTTAGTTCAGGTTAATATTGTTGTGATTTTCTACTTTAAAGGTTTCATTCATTTTGTCCGTGAAGATTATCAATAAACATTGGACATCTACCAGTAGCAAGACTGATGAACACGACTAAGTTTATAGGTCATGCTAGATTATAAGACAAGTCTAAAATAGTCTGGTTTTCTTGATTCTAACCGAAAATCCTAATCCTGAGCCAGCCGCCTTTGTAGCTTAAATGGTAGAACAATGGCTTATAGTATTTCATATACATTACCATGTTTATAGTAACATTTCCCACAATTCACTGACCGGCGTGATATATGTAATACTGTGACTGGCATGCAGATAGTACAGCCTGAGTAGTCCGTAGTATGCTTTCTGGAGGTAGTGCCACTGTAGCAGGACACCTACTCAGTCGTAAAGACGTGCAAGCTAAATCAACAGTTAACACTACACAGGTCAGTGACGATATCTACAAGAGTGCAATCGTTCGGACTTCAGACATCACTCTACGATAGAAGAGATAAGGCACAATAAGCTCTCTAGAGTCTGCATCGGATTCGTCCTCCGTGACAGAGAGAAAAATCCTTGAGTCAAATTGAAGGAAGGATTATCCTATTAATATTATTATTATTATTATTATTATTATTATTATTATTATTATTATTATTATTATTATTATTCACGCTTAACCATGTACAATACACGAACAAGTTCATTACTACACGAAACAATTTAGAAGGTGTTCATTAAACTCAAAATTTATACAATACATTTCATGCTGCATTAAAAATTTACAAAACGTCTCAAAATCTCTTTTCAGCTGGCTACTTAATGAGTAGTAGTAGTAGTAGTAGTAGTAGTAGTAGTAGTAGTAGTAGTAGTAACGAGCGTGTACGTCTGGAAGCAGATTTAGATTAGTACGGCGTCTTTCGAAAAGTGACATGGACAAGCTTGGCTCTGATTTAGCGCTTCAGTTTTAGGCAAATAAAATCTCGCTACTTATACACTACAGATAAAATTTATTATTCTTTTAATATTTATAATAAGTGCTGGAACTTTCGACCATCCTCTCTGATACACATTTCACATCTTTTGCAAAGATTTCTAGACACACGCTGGATTTCGTCTCTGTCAATAGAATTGACATTCAATTTATAAACGACTGCTGAATTATAAATCTGTAGTATTAACAATTTCGTCGATCAGCTAGCTCGTGTCTTGAATAAGTCTGCCTCTATAGCTAACTTTCTTAACGATTTAATGGGAGACTGTTGTAGCCTATAATCTATATCATCGAGATTTTCTTCAGTTAGAACACGACTTATGCCCCTCATATTTTTATTTTAAAATGAGCTGTTCCCTCTTACGTTTTTACTGAATTCTGAATTGTTGAACTTACGGCTATTCAAAGCCAGGATGTAACCGCAGAAATACGGCATGACACTTTTTGTACTTCTTCGTAATATACGTATCATAAATGAAAATTCGTTGCTCGAATGTGTACTGCATTGCCACAAATTAAACTGAATTGCACTGAATGAAAGTCAGCTGTATACTATTGAACTAAGTATTGACGTCTCTTTAGCCTGTGATATCTATACATTCTACGCAACACAAAACCTTCTCACGCTCGATCTAAGGGAAATGTACACATTATTTCCTCGCCAGTTGCGTTCGATCTATTTATAACAGTAAAAGGCTGATGGAGCCACCGGTTCAGTCGCATAAAACGCTTGCCTGCCGATCCAGAGTTGCGCTCGGGAGCGAGTTCGATTCCCGCTAGGGCTGATTACCTGGTTGGATTTTTTCCGAGGTTTTCCTCAACCTTAAGGTAAATATCAGGTAATCTATGACGAATCCTCAGCCTCATATCACCAATCCCATCGACGCTAAATAACCTCGTAGTTGATACAGCGTCGTTAAATAACCAAGTGAAAAAAAGGCAGACGGCATTTACCTGAGCGAAACCTCTTTCTTGGCGAACACTGCATTTTTTTTAATAATGAACTTCGGTGAGACGATAAAGTTACAATAGAGTAATAATGAAGTATGAAAGCAAGAGAAACGGACATATCACAAGGAAGCTTGCTTCTTCATCTACCAATTCATCCAGTCTGTTCTCAAAAAAGCTGAAAGTCAGAATTTATTAAACAGTAGTTATATTACCAGTTGTTCTGTATGGTTGTGAAATTTGGACTCTCACTTTGAGACAGGATGTTTGAGAATAAGGTGCTTTGCTTAGGAAAATATTTGGGGCTAAGTGGGATGAAGTTAGAGGAAAATGGAGAAAGTTACACAACGCAGAACTGCACGCATTATATTCTTCACCTGACATAATTAGGAACATTAAATTCAGATGTTTGAGATGGGCAGGACATGTAGCACGTATGGGCGAATCCAGAAATGCATATAGAATGTTAGTTGGGATGCCGGAGTGAAAAAGACCTTTGGGGAGGCCGAGACGTATATGGGAGGATGATATTAAAGTGGATTTGAGAGAGGTGGGATATGACTGCAGAGACTAGATTGATCTTGCTCAGTATAGGGAGCGATGGCGGGTTTATGTGAGGGCGGCAATGAACTTCCGGGTTCCTTAAAAGCCATAATTCATTCATTCATTCATTTATTTTATTCCATAGATCTTACATGAGCAATGAAGCTTTAAGATGTGGAACATGTCAACATTTTACAATATTACAATTACAATTTTTACAAATTTTTATAGTTTTACAATTTAGTAATTTTCTACAATTTTTACAATGTTGTACAATTTTTTTTTTTTTTTTTTTTTTACATACATTTTGGCGAGATGTAGTGAGATGAAATGAGGTCCGAGGATTCGCCAAAATATTACCCGGCATTTGCCTTTTCGGTGGGGGAAACCTCGGAAAAACCCAACCAGGTAATCAAATCAAAGGGGGTAATCAATCAAAGGTGTTGATGCCAAGGACTCGCCATAGACCATCCGGCTTCAGTCCCACAGCTGTGGAAAACCTCGGAAGAAACCAAAGTCCAAAGGGGGATCCAACCCAAGCCCGAACGCAGCTCCGGAACAGCAGCCCAGCGAGTCTGCCGACTGAGCTACATCGATGGCTCTACTAAAAGTATACAATACATAGCCAATCAGATTATTAAATTTACAAACGCAAACGATCATTCATAAGTTGAGCTATATTATAATACAAAACAATTTAATTAAATTTAAGGTATAAACAATTCAACCAGTTGTGATATACAGAAATTGATAATACATATCATGCAAACTACTTCAAATTACAAACACAAACAATTTATCAGTAGAGCTATATAGATTACTATTCAATTTAAAGCATATACAATTCATCGGCCAAAACTATACAAATATATACAATACAAAGTAGCATACTTTCATTAAGCTATAAAAATTTGTGCAATTAATATCAAGTAGATTAATTCAATTTATAATCATAAACAATTCATCAGTTGAGCTATACATATAACCATTCAATTTACAGTAGGTCTATATACAATTCATCAGTAGAGCTACACAGAGTAGTAATCATTTTAAGAACATATACAATTCATCAGCCAAACTATACAAACATATACAATCAAATTAGTTCAATTTACAAACTTATTTTCGTTAAGCTATACAATTCACATGAAGTAGATTAATTCAATTTATAAGCTTAAACAATTCATCAGTTGACGTATACAGTACATACAATTCATCAGTTATGCTAAACAAAAAATACAATACATAGTAAACAGATTAAGTCAATATAAAAACATATTTTAGTTGAGCTATATAAAATTGTACATGTCATTTAAGTAGAATAATTCAATTCACAAGCATAAACAATTCATCAATTGTGTAGAAGGTATGAGTATGTAGAAATTTGGTTAATTCTTTTCTGAACCTTTTCTCGTTGTTCTTCAAATCTTTAAGATTATTAGGCAGTGCATTGAAGACTGTTATACATGAATAGCGAACTCCTTTTTTAAAACAGCTTAGACTAACAGAGGGTAGATGAAGATCTGATTTATGTCTTGTATTAAAATGATGAATGTCTTGATTAGTACTGAATTTATCTTGGTTCTTAATATACAGCATCATTAGGGAAAGAATGTATTCACAAGGTAAAGTCAAGATTTCTAAATTTCGGAAAATATTTTTACATGAGGTCCTTTTATGCACACCGGCCATTATTCTTATAGCTTTCTTTTGTAAAACAAAAACGTGTTTAGCTTCAGACGAGTTACCCCAGAATATTAATCCATATTTCATTACAGAGTGAAAATATGCAAAGTATGACATTTTAAGTAAGTTTATATCACCAATAGTAGATAAGGATCTTAATGCATAACAGGCAGAGCTCAATTTACGAGTAATACATTCTATGTGCGTTTTCCAGTTCAAGTGATTATCCAATTCTAAACCAAGAAACTTTGTGCTTATAGATTCTTTGAGATGAGTTCCATTTAATCGAATACTGTAGGAAACCTGAGCACTATTGTGTGTACTAAATTTGACTGCACTGGTTTTATCAACATTAAGTGCTAGTTTATTTGCATGGAACCATTCATTCATTAGATTCAGCACTGTATTAGAAGTGTTTATAAAATGATCGTATTGTTTGCTTGAAATAATTACACTTGTATCATCTGCAAATAAAATTACTTTAGATAAATTGTTTATGGTCAAGGCTAAATCATTAATATAAACTAGAAACAACAATGGACCTAAAATTGACCCCTGCGGAACACCATGTTTAATATTTCTAAATTCTGAATAAGTAACTTTATGACTATTTGGTACATTTATTTCTACTTTTTGTTTTCTATTTGATAAGTACGATGTAAACCAACCCAACATCTCATCTTTAATACCATAAAACTTCAATTTTTTTACTAATATACTATGGTCTACACAATCAAATGCTTTAGCCAAGTCACAAAAAATCCCACCTACATGTAGTTTCGAATTTAATGAATTTAGTATTTCATCCACCAAACTAAAAGCAGCATTCTCTGTCGATTTTTGTTTTCTAAATCCAAACTGTTCTAAAACTAATATATTGTTGGACTCCAGGTAATGATATAATCTATTATACATAACTTTCTCAAACACTTTTGAAAATGTTGTTAATAATGATATGGGTCTGTAATTAGCAATAGTAAGTAATAATAGTAACAGTATTATTATTATTATTATTATTATTATTATTATTATTATTATTATTATTGTTACTATTACTATTATTATTATTATCATCATTATTATTATAATTATTACAACCAGTACATTATATTATACACGCTTTAATATTTGTGGTCATATCGCGTGTTAGGATCTGTGAGTATACCAGTAGGGCGTGGTTACTATTGTTCAGTTCTTGTTTTCAATTGTAGATGGCTTGTGTTCATGTACCTAATTATGGTACGTAAATTTCCAATCCGGCATTTGTCCCTTTGACTGAGGAAAACCATGAAAAACCCAGTCAGATTGGCCGACCACGGGGTTTGAATCCGGGATCTCCCGAATACGAGTCACAAACTCTACCGTCTGTGCCAACTCGCTCAGTTATAAATTATTATTGTTAATGTAAAACATTTACTTACCACCTTCTCTCAGTTTACAAAGCAGTGTTGAAAATAGAAAGTAGGAATCACTGAAGTTTCTCGAGAAATTCTGCCCCACATTCATTTTCTATGCTATAAATCTTCCAGAATCTAAGCTTTTTTACATAAGAATTCTGTCATGTAACAAACTGCACTATGGCTGCATCTATTACATGCAACAGCCATATATTTAATTATGTTTCATGAATCTTAGGAAACTTCAGATATTGAAAGAGCCTGATAGTGATACCTTCACCATCGTCAGATTTATTAAACCTACTTTACTCAAAAATAAGGTAAATATAAAAGTCTGCAGCATGGGAAAGCTCGTGAAATAGGCAGGAATGTATTACCGAGCGGGAATGCTGAATATTTGGAAGCACTTAGGTAGCAACCCACCTCAACTCATTCCTGCATACCAGAAATAAGAATAATGCTCCCACATTTTTCAGCTTAGCCGAAATCAGAACTTCTTGCTAAAAAGAGGGAAGCTCTTGACTAATCATGTGAAAATTTTACGGAATTTTGTTACACTAATGTTTTAAAAAAACCGCTCTGGTCTGGAATGTGTTGAAACAGACTTATTAAATACGCAAACATAGTAGAAGAAATAATTTAGAGATGTACAAAAACAGAGCATGCCTGTGGGCTCCTAATGCAGCCATGTACACAGTAGCTCCTCTTGACAAAACAAATTGTCTCTCATTGTAACCGTCACTTTGAAATATCGAAGGTGATTTCCACGATTCCCAGATGGAGCTGACTTTACTCTGCATCCTTAGAAAAAGGAGGGGGACATGAACATAAAGTAGAAGAATCAAGGCTATCTATTTACCATGAAACGTCACGTAGAAAACCCCCGACGGAGAAGACAAAAATGCATCGTTAATTCAGATCTCTCTGAATCTGCCACAGGAATGCTACATAAGGCATTCGCAAGTCAGTTCATCAGTTAATGTGAAGGAATTGGAGCAGGTATGTCAGCTCGCTACCATTAGTATCTCTGATGCTGTTAAGCATCAAATTGTAAGAACCTGTAGTTCAGTATTCGCTGATATGACGGATAATAACAATATGGTATTTAATAATTATTTCCAGATCCAGTTTCAGATTTATGAATTTTAGAGGTATAATAATTCTTCGATAATTTGTTCATTCAAAGTTCTAGACGTGCTATAACCACTTGGCCGATCCAAGGGCCTCGATATCCAATCATCATCATCATCATCATCATCATCATCATCATCACTGTCACCATCAATAGTCTATCATAACCATAATCATCAACAACACAAAATCTTGAAATGGATGCCGTGAATAGTTCCTCATTCTTGTGAGGATGTTGAATAAAAGCTAGACACAAGTAGGCCTACTAATGGACTTCGTCGAAAGACACAGATAAAAGGAAAATAAATAAATATGACGACACATAATATATACGTGCGAAAAAGAAAGGAACGAAGAAGAATAAAGATGGGAATGTGGTTGAAGAAAGAATGAAAGTGAAGCATAATGAACTGAAACGAAAGCGAAGAGAAAAAATAGAAAAGACAAGAGAGAAAGGCACAGAAAGGAATAAATAATTGAATTCGTTAGCTAGTTCCATACACACTCTTGTGAAGATTTTGAACCAAAGCGAAAAAAGGAAGAAGGAAAAGAGAAAGAAAATTAACGAAAAGGAAATTAATGAAAAGAAAGGTAATGAATAAATAAACGAAAAAAAAGCAATAGACAGAAAGGATTGAATGAAAGAAAAGAGAATAAATAAACGTGGAAAGAAATGAATTAATGAAAGGAAAGAGAATAAATAAACATGAAGAGAAAGGAATGAATGAAAGAAAGAGAATAAATAAACATGAAGAGAAAGTAATGAGTGAAAGGAAAGAGAATAAATAAACATGAAGAGAAAGGAGGGAATGAAAGGAAAGAGGATAAATAAAGTGGAAAGAAAGAAATTAATGAAAGGAAAGAGAATAAATAAATGTGGAAAGAAAGGAATTAATGAAAGGAAAGAGAATAAATAAACATGAAAAGAAAGTAATTAGTGAAAGGAAAGAGAATAAATAAACATGAAGAGAAAGGAAGGAATGAAAGGAAAGAGAATAAATAAACATGAAAAGAAAGGAATGAATGAAAGGAAGGAGAATAAATAAACATAAAGAGAAAGTAATGAATGATAGGAAAGAGAATAAATAAACATGAAAGGAAAGAAATAATTGAAGAGAAAGGGAATAAATAAACGTGGAAAGAAAGGAATTAATTAAAGTAAGGGGAATAAAGAAACATGGAAAGAAAAGCAGGAGGGAATAAATAATTGAATTGTTTGGCTAATTTCATACTCTCTCTTGTGAAAGTTTTAAACCGATATTTAAAAATCACGAGCAGCGGAGTAAACTAAAAGAAATGGACAGATCCAAATAAGTAAAGAAAAAACAAGTTTTAATTAATTAATTAGTGTGAGTGAGTGAGTGAGTGAGTGAGTGAGTGAGTGAGTGAGTGAGTGAGTGAGTGAGTGAGTGAGTGAGTGAGTGAGTGAGTGAGTGAGTGAGTGAGTGAGTGAGTGAGTGAGTGAGTGAGTGAGTGAGTGAGTGAGTGAGTGAGAGTTCAAATTTCAGTCGTTTCTATCCTCAGTCTTACGAAAACTTAAACCATCACTAAGAATTCAAGATTAGCAACATTCTATAAAATAAAAAAGGAATGAGGACGAAAAGAAGAAAAAGAAGTAGAGAAATAAAGATAAAGAATGTAAACAAATATATGACTGAGTGGGCCATCAAAACATGTGGAAATTACAGCGGAGAGAAAATTCCTCTGTCTTGTCCCAGAATCGAACCCATATTATTCCAATCAACTCTTTAAGACAATCCTTCTTCTATCGCGACGAGGAGAAATGAACCACGTGGCGATCTCTGTTAAAATAAATTAAGCTGACATAAGAATTTCATATAAAGTGAAAAACATCGTGATGTTATTAACTACTTTGTTTTAATTACGCTGTATAAATAACACGTGTGCCAATTATGGCCAAGAACAATAACATATTTATCATATTTTCATATTAAACTCATTTAGTTACTTTTTTTTAAGTGGAGTAGCAGATGTTATTATTTCCCACGGTACAAGAAGGAACATTTAAGAGTAGCGACGGTGGTATGAAAAGGGTTATGTTCTTGTCACTAAATCTTTGCTCTTGTAATTTATAATTACAAGAGCAAAACGAAAAGGAAGCTCATATTATAACAAAGCTCAGAGGACTACAAACCCGCTTTGACAGTCAAATTATGACCTTGAAACGTAACAAGTGTTTCTTCCCAAGGTCATAGTCCGCATCTCCTATCTATTAATCGATGAGTTGAGAGATTTTCGGAATAATTTCCACGTATTTTATTTACACCGCCGCCTGTTCATTTTTCAGCCACCAAGTGATTAACAGTAGGCGATAATTTAGTTTTTTAATTGCTCTTTCGAAACTGTACTTGATAAAAGTATGCAAGTCGTAAATATATTAAATTTGTGGCATAATATTAACAAGTCATTCAGTAAACCGAGTTATATTTGCATTTCAATGTTCTGCTGACAAGTAACCTGTATCCCGAAATGATGGGATACCTTGAAACATTGCACAGTATCCAACTCAGTCACGTGACAGGGCCTCATCAGAGAATCAGAATGCAATTCTGCGCAGATCCTGTAAGATGCCGATAGCTATATGGTGGAGAAAGCGGCTGTAGAGCAGGTTTTGCTCAAGTACTTTAGTTTCGCAATCTCATTCTAATATTGATACATTGTGATCTAAATAAATATTAAATACAAGTAATTATAATTCCAATCCGTTGTCTCACAGCATCAGATCTTGTAGCTTTCAAAGCGCTATTAAAGAAATACAAGGTATTAATGAACAACACCGAAATATTTTCACTGAGTATGCAGGGGTCCTAGGCAAGTAACTTGAGGTACGGCACCCACGGTATATGGATTCAAATTTCCATGTTATGGCACAAATTCTCCAAAGAATATGCATGTCACTGACTTCTACCATTTGAAATTATACCAAACAATAGTGAAGTGTCAACACCTGTGAAGTAAAAATTAGCTCGTCTAGCCGCGAAACCAGGTGGCCCCGGTTTGATTCCCGGTCGGGGCCAAGTTACCTGGTTGAGGTTTTTTTCCGGGGTTTTCCCTGAACCCAATATGAGCAAATGCTGGGTAACTTTCGGTGTTGGACCTCGGACGCATTTCACCGGCATTATCACCTTCATCTCATTCAGACGCTAAATAACCTAAGCTGTTGATAAAGCGTCGAAAATAACCTACTAAAAATAGTGAAGTTACATTTTAAGAGCAAGAATACACTAAAATTCCATGAACAAATACATAAGAAAATAAAATTAAATAAAAGTGCAGTTTTTACAGAAACTGCTTGAACTGGCGACTTCTATTAGACGATATTGACCCAGGTAAGATCATCGTACTCTATCAAAGATTCGTGGTATATCACTATTAAATTCACTCAATGTACGATTATGATAGATATATCGTAACAGTAGGAAAAAATTGTATTGCGATATAATTCTGGTTAAATGCGTTTCTACAAAATCAAGGAAAAATTTGAGAAAAAAAAACGAGACGGAATCGAGTTTTCTGCATTTCCGAGATTCTGTAATGCACATTCCCCGTGTATTATATACTATATTTTTAAACGATCGTAATTTAATGTAATTAAAATTAATTAATGATATGTTTTTAACTTCATATATTAAACGTAAATGTAAAATCTTAATTTATTTCTTAAGCGATAAATGTATAAGAAGGATTTGGATTTTGTTCCTGTAATATTATATGTTTCAGTGTGTGGATAAAATGAAGCTTTTGTTTTTGTGACTGCGTTATAATTAATCACTCATGCTCAATCGTGCTCAAAGAATCAGAATTGGAAGAAATAGAAATGGATGAATTAAAAGTCGTATAGTTAGAAAATTGATGTTCAGGATATTGAAGAGGCATGGAAAATCTGCTGGGCGTCAGTGACTTCTGAAAAATCCAGAACTAAGTATGGAAATACATAGACTAATTTCAGAAAATGGCTTAACTTCTTGAAAACTATTAGTGTAATTGTTTTGATATAATTGAACAGGTTAAGCAAGCCGATTCGGTGAAGAGACATAGTGACACAGGTGCATATTTATGACCAAACTTCAGATATTGTAAATGTAAATTATACTTGAACAGATTTTTGTTCATTTTACTTCCCACTCTGTGCGGGAAGTAATCATAACAGTACTGTTTTTCCTTTGTTTGTATAGCAACCAAGCAACGTGTGATTTCGTATAATAAATACACTCAGGGACAAAAAAAACCGGACACTTCTATATTTGCTTGTATTTTGTTGCCAATTATTTCAAAATGAAACAAAACCGATTTAAACAAAATAATGTTTCATTTAGCACCTTATACGACAACATTTGAAAAAAAAAATTCTCTGATGAGAAAATTTACAAAAAATTACAACGGGCGTATAACTATGGCATCGTTTGGTCTAACTGTTTTTTTTATTTTATGGTGCCTTAAACATTAAAAACTCTTTTTAGTAACGGGTATTACCCCATCTGGCTTGAATAACTGCATCCATACGTCTTGGCATGCTCTCAATTTGGTTAGCAATGTCTTCTTGAGGAATAAGTTCCCATTCTTCGCCAAATGCTCGCCTCAACTCTTGTAACGATTCTGGTCTCGGTCGTCTATTCTTAACACGCCGTCCCAGCATGTCCCACACGTGTTCAATTGGGTTCATGTCTGGACTCCTTGCTGGCCATGGAAGAACATGGATTCCCACTTCTTGGAAATAATCTCCGACCGCATGGGCAATATGCGGCCGAGCATTATCATGCATTAAAACAAAATTATCGCCTACAAATTGGCCAAATGGCACAACATGATCAGCCAAACATTCATTTATATACCTATCAGCTGTTAGTCTTCCATTTTCAACAAAAACCAACTCTGTACGAGCATCCGTACACACTCCTGCCCAAACCATCACTCCACCACCTCCACACGGCACATTTTCGGAAATGCAACACTGTGAAAATCGTTCTCCCCTCCTTCTCCAAACTCTTTCACGTCCATCAGGTGAGCACAGATTGAAATGGGACTCATCGGTGAACAGAACACAGCTCCACTTCCATTTCTCCAATCCCTGTGATCATTTGCAAAACGCAGTCGTTCAACTCGATGCATCCTGAGAAGTTTGGGACCAGTTGCAGGTCTACTTGATATCAGTCCACTTGCTTTCAACCTTCTTCTAACTGTTTTGGCCGAAATTGGGCGTCCATGCATGTTAACAAATTGCTGGGCTACACTAGTAGCTGGAAGGTTGCGCTCCCTAAGAACTCTCAACACCATATACCTGTCTTCATTTGGATTTGTAGCTCTTGGACGACCCGAACCTGGTCTTCTGGTATATTCTAGGATCGTTCTATACCGTTTTATGGCATCATGGGTTGTGCTTCTAGCCGTATTCATAACATTTGCAATGTAACGTACACTGCGTCCATCATCGTAAAGGGCTACAGCTCGAGCCACATCTTCAGGTCGCATCTTGTTTTAAGACAAATGCTACAACCCCACTTAAACTCAGAAAATGTAAAAATAAAGAAATAACGAATGATAACGATAATGAAGCACAAAATGGTTGAGACAAAATTGTTATAGCTGAGACTCCGAAAGCAAAATTGGAATATTTGGTTGTAATGGTTTGTTTATAAAACAAAAAACAATCAACAATGTATACACGTCTCCATAACAACAGATGGCTACCATAATATTGTATGAGAAGATAATGTTTTGCAAAATACCAGCAAATATTAAAGTGTCCGGTTTTTTTTGTCCCTGAGTGTATTTATTTGACAATTTCCCGTCTAAAAACGTATCTTTAAAATAATGGATTAAAACTGTTATATTAATAACGCAGGCCTACAAAATTAAGGGCCATAAAAACTTGTTTGAAAATATATGCTACGTTTATAGTTTCTTGGGATGCTGAATCCAAAACTGAACTTAGATTTTCTCTATCACGTACAGTACCATTTTTCCGCAACATGCATTGGCACTTTTAGCAATGTGAATGTAGCGTTATTGAATTTAATATGAAAACACGTCCTGTGGCAAATATTAAATATGTATTTTACAAAAACTATTAGGTTGCCATAATTAACAGCTCAAATTTAGTCAAATGCTTCATACCGCCTTTTTCTTTTCATGGTGAAGTTGCGTTTGTTGCTTTTCCTCTGGTGTGAGTTTGAAGAGATGTTCTTTGTGGCCAGTGTTTTTGTTCCCAATGACTGCTTCTTGCTCTGTTGTTCCATTCACAACTCTCTCAGATTTCCACAGATCATCCAGTTACGATCTTCATATTTATCTTTGTAAGAACCAGTTCAAGATTCTCATAAGTTTCTTTAAAGTATACCGAATGTGCAAATGTCATTGTGCAAAAGCACTGATCACTGTCTTCAGGTCTTCTTTTGGAGGAAACGATAAACGTCTTCATTCATCCACTTCGTACTGAACATTAAACTTTTGTAACAAACCAAGAATATCACTGCAGTATAATAAGGCACCCTCTTGTGAAAAGTAGGCTAGGGAGTAAATTCCACTTCTCTACTTCTGTATCAATAAAGAAATGTTCCTAGTGTCAGAAAATTAATTCTTTGTAGTATGCAGCATAAGAGCTCAGCTTTTTCCTTGGGTAATCCTGTATCTTTTATTAATTCATTTACGAATAGTTCAAACTGGTTAACACTTTAAAACTTACACTTTCTACATCACACAGCCTTTTAGATTAAGTTTCTGATGCTCATCAACAGGTTAGAGTATTGTGTTGTGGATGCAGCAAAATCACCACTATATTAATACTATAAAACATAAAATATAGTTTTGTGTAAAAATGGTGCGTGATGTGCCATTTTTATATCATTTCTGGCTTCAGCAGACACAAATACATAAAAGGAGATCTAAAAGGTTTTTAAAAGTTTTTTTTTTTATCACAGGCCTGTGTAATCAATCAAACATGTACAAATGTTTTCGACCAAGAGCTGGTCACCTTCAGGTCTACAAAAGTGACATGGTTGCACAATGAACACAAATATATCTAGATATGTACATACAAAGTCATAATCAAGCAGTATATGGTTTTAAGTAAAGGTTAAAAAAAAATAAAAATTGAATTAAAATCGGGTTAAAATTAGCAAATAGCTAAAAACATCATAGTATGGCATAATCTTATGATGATTATGCTTAAACAAGTGACAATAACATCTTGGTGAAGTGGTTGGGGTATTCTGTAATAATGCGCAGCTAAGTAGGTCGATCCTAGTAGAAGGGCATTATGGCCGTGTTGAGTTGTTGTTCGTAGTGCTGATACCCAATAGACTTGAAGATGACCAGTTCTTGGTCGGAAACCTTTGTCCATGTTTGATTTATTATTAATATAATGGTTTTCAATCCATTATTTTTTAAGATAAGTTTTTAGACGGAAAATTGTCAAATAAATATTCATTATATTACATCATACCTAACTTATAACCTTAAAACGTGTGATAATATCAACTTACGAGACACGTATATAGCATTGATAAGTATAACAAAAGAGTACGATCGTCTAAAAAAGTAAAACCATAACAATTATGAACAAATGAGTTCTTATTACAATACTAATTCAGAGGTGGACAATCATGCTATTAGTATGTAAATTTTGCAGATCATGATAACGCTAAATTACGAAAACGCTGTTAATAAATTATTAGCAATCCGGTGTCGCTTGATCACTAAGAAAGTGTGAAGTCATACCGATATATGTTGTAACCCTATTTCGAGTTAATGTTCATTTATGAGTGCAATTATTTCAATGCCATGTACAATAGACATTATACATCAGACCATGAGTTACCTGTCTCACATTGGTTACCTAGAATCCATCTAACTCAGTGAAAATATTTCGGTATCGTTCATTAACACCTGTAGTCATAATTATAATCCATTATCACCCGTCTTTAAAAATAATATCTTTTGTTTAAGAAGGACTTTAAATGAAGAATTTGAATTTCAACTGACCATTTCACCATCGTAGTTTGAAGGGACATTACTTACTTGCAAATGGCTTTTAGAGAACCCGGAGGTTCATTGCAGCCCTCACATATCCCGCCATCGGCTCCTATCCTGAGAAAGATTAATCCAGTCCCCTAACATCATATTTCATCTCCCTCAAATCCATTTTAATATTATCCTCTCATCTACACCTCAGCCTCCCCAAAGGTCTCCGTCCTCCCAACTAACACTCTATATACATTTCTGGATTCATCTATAGGTGCTACATGCCCTGCCCATCTGAAACGTCTGGATGTAATGTTTCTAATAATGTTAGTTTAATAATACAATGTTTTGCATTGTGTAATTTTCTCCATTCTCCTGTAACTTCATCTCTCTTAACCCCAAATATTTTTCCTAAGCATTTTATTTTCGAACACCCTTAACCTCTGTTTCTCTCTCAAAGAGGGAGTCCAAGTTTCACAATCATACAGAACAACTGGTAATATAACTGTTTTATAAATTCTAATTTTCAGTTTTTTTAAAAACAGAGTAGATGACAAAATCTTCTCACCCGAATAGGCTAATAGCATGCATTTTCCATATTTATACTGCGTTTAATTTCCTCTCGAGTATCATTTATATTTGTTACTGCGGCTCCAAGATATCTGAATTTCTTCGCCTTTTCAAAGTATAAATTTCCACTTTCTACTTTGTTCTGGTCACGAGACATAATTAAATGCTTTGTTTTTTTTTCAGGATTAACTTCCAAACCGTCCACCGCTGTGGAGTAACGGTTAGCATGCCTGTCCGTGAAATGAGTAGGCCTGGGTTCAAATTCTGGTTGGGACAAGTTACCTGGTTAAAGTTTATTCCAGGGTTTTCCCTAAACGCATTAAGGGAAAATACCAAAAAAACCTCAATCAGTTAACTTGACCCAATCAGGATTTGAACCCGGGGCCTCTCGTTTCACTGTTAGACATTTTAACCGATACTTCACAGCAATGGACTCTCAGCAAGAATAAGTTACGTTTCAAAATAACAGAAACTTCAATAGGCCCTGTCAAAATAGAAAATTATTTGTTCGTGGACTAATAATAGAAGGAAAGTGCCTGAAAATACGAGTACGTATAACAGAGTTATGAGAAGTATGGACACAGCTGGCAAAATATAATATCTTAACCGTATTAGTCAGAAAAAAGTGAAGATGAAAAAAACTACCCAATACTTTGATGCCTCCTCCCAGGAAACTGTAAAGTTCTATGAACAAGTTTTCCGCACATGCAGGGCTAAAGACAATAATGCAGTGAAGTAGCATTTGAAGATCAGTATGTATATTGATTATTCCCACATCAGTGAAACAATGTGTATAATGTTACTAATAAATCTGTCATCATGAGTTTTAAGAAGTTACAGTCAAAATAAAAGAGACGGAGATCGAGAGCTTTGGAAAGAAAGGACTGGTCATCTGTTCTTGAGGAGATCAAGGCTAGACTGAAAGGACCATAGCTCCACAGATGATGATGATGACAGTGAAAATATAGTAGTTTTTTATATTAAAATATAATTAACGCACAAAATGAGATTAATTATTATTAAACTAATTAATGCACTTAAATTTTATACACGCCGAGCGAAATGGTCGAGACGATATTGTCTCGGACTTGCAATTCGAGCGGTCCGGGTTCAAATCTTGAGGCCAGTCTTGAGTGTGGGTTTCTTCGGGATTCTCTCCACTTGCAAAGGTGAATGTCTGATTATAATTTACTTCCCATTTACCCCGAACGTTCTGTCTGTTGTCTCTACTAGGCCTATATGTGTACGTGTTGCCTTTAGGAGATGGTTCCTGCGTCGAGTTGATTTCTCGCCAGGATAGTCCTTCCATTTTCATGTGTGATCCAAAGAATACCTCCCGAACGGACACTGGCTTGTAAGACCCAGAAAGGAGGTTAAGCGGGCAAGGAAAAAAATACTTTCTACACAACAGGGAAACAACTATACACAAAATAAACAATATTTACAGCATTCTAATTGTCACACAGCGATAAATAATCCTTATCAGTTAAATCTAGAAAAAAGGTTAGCAGTTTTGAAAAAATTCCAAATTTGAAATGTTTTCCTGGATGAATGAATATTTCAAATAAATGTTACATCCCATGTTAAAAAACTCTATTGTACCTTAATGAAGTCACTTTGAAAATTGTTCACTTTTAAAATATTATGCTTCTTCAAAGGGACGCCCTGAGTTTTTTTTTTTTTTTTGTGCGGTGCCATAAAATGTGCAATTGATGCCTTTTCTCGAATAGGGATCTAAGCGCCACAATCGTCGAAAACGAGTTATTAATGGAATAGGAATCTATGATAGTTTCTCTATCATATGGGGACATCTGTCGGTAGCTATGGCAACTACATCAGGTTGAATTCCAAAGTCGAAGTTCGTTCGTTGTGAAAGACGGATCTAGCTCCAGTTAGATTTTCTTAAATTTCTCAAAAGAATAGAATTGGAGCTTAGATCCCTACTCGGGGCAAGGCTTCAATTGAGGAATAATACAGTGAAGACTTCATCGTGATATATTCACTCTAAGTTAGAAATTTAATTTGTCCCATATAATCAGAATGCGTGTTATACATTTTAAAGTAACTTTACAGCAAATCAGAGTTTTTATTTTTTTATTTGCTAGAAATAACTTGTCTTCTGAACGGCTGCATCTATTTTTAATTGGTATATTTTGCGATGTTTTATCAACTGTGATGGTTATCTAAGTCTGAATGAGATGAAGGTGATAATGCCAACGAA
This sequence comes from Periplaneta americana, assembly GCF_040183065.1. NCBI lineage: Eukaryota > Metazoa > Arthropoda > Insecta > Blattodea > Blattidae > Periplaneta > Periplaneta americana. Next base: position 104,336,913 of record NC_091128.1, read on the forward strand.
ATGATTCCAAGGTCCAGCGCCGAAAGTTACCCAGAATTTGCTCTTAATGGGTTGAGGGAGCACTCTGGAGAAACCTCAACCAGGTAACTTGTACCAACTAGGATTTCAACCTGAACCCGCTCGTTCCAGAGCAATGAAACTTTGCACACATATTTACAACTGCATTCATGTTACATATGAGTGTTATTAAGAAAGCTGTGACTTTTTTCACTTCGGGCAGTGAAGTTGAAAATTCAAAAAGAAATCAAATGTTCAAATGTATGTATGTGGATTTTTACTAATGAAGTACAATATATTGACCAGAGAGTCTTAGCTTCATTTTAAACTTTTAGCAAATTGGTTATCTTTAAGTGAGGTCGAGATAAATGTTTTTCTGCAAATATAAATTATTTTAAAATAAAAAAAGTTTATTTTTCTCGATACATTATTCAAAATAAACATTTTAAAAAAATTGTGCAAATATATTTAGCAATATCTAACTTATGTAAAATTTTCAAGAAAGTAGGCTACAATAAAAATTGTAGAAATGACAAACTCAGTATTGCGTGCCCTTAAACAAATATTTTCTGAAAATTTTAGTTTCTGCAGACAAATTTTGTGAAAACACCCGTCAATTGTCCTGTGTTTTAGAAACTCCACACGATCTGCTGATTACCTTTAAGTAAGGTCGAGATAAATGTTTACTACAAATAGAAATTATTTTAAAATAAAAAAAGTATATTTTTCTCGGTACATTATTCAAAATAAACACTTTAGAAAAATTGTGCAAATATATTTAGCAATATCTAACTTATGTAAAATTTTCAAGAAAGTAGGCTACAATAAAAATTGTAGAAATGACAAAACTCAGTATTGCGTGCCCTTAAACAAATATTTTCTGAAAATTTTAGTTTCTGCAGACAAATTTTGTGAAAACACCCGGCAATTGCCCTGTGTTTTAGAAACTCCACATGATCTGCTAAGGATACAGCGAGAACCAAGAGAAGTAGAAGTGGTAGTAAATAAATACTACAAACCATTTAAAGCAACAGACCAGTTGTATTTTGTAGTGATAACGCCTTTTCATTTTACGGTTGACTACGGAGACCTTGTGCCAATTATTTAATTAACTAATACAGCTGGAAGTGAGGTCGATGCAGGAGATGCACAGCACAGGTGCTGCACCACGACACATGTCCACTCACCCGCGCCGCGTTCTCATGACAAAACCAGGTGGGACGAGTACAAAAACCTTCTCACTAAACCGGACCTGCCCGAGGTACTATTCCATAGCCTACCGAAGTGAATACCATCATAAATACTTCAAGACGACCTTGCCGCGTCGAATAAGAGCAACAAGAATCCACCGACACTGCTGCAATCACAATTGCTATACAATATGGAGTCACTCTCTTCAAGAGGTTCAGTCAATAGTGGTCTAAGGAGCAGCATTCCTGTTCTGTATCAATGAGCATAAACACTTCCGCCACTTTACGGAAATGCAGACAGTCCACATCTACATATTGACTATGTAATGGCTTTCCATGCTAAGATCCGGGTTCAAATTCCAGCAAGTTCTAGTAGAATCTCTTTGGTAACACTGTGCAAAAGAGTGTGATTTCCACTTCGCGGTCTCTATTTCGATCTCCGGCACTGGTTGGAGCGATGCTTGTGGTGCACAATATCGCTATATGCGGGTTGTTCTTGAGTTCCTCCCATTTGTCTCAACTTTAAAAAGTGAATAGAAAACATGTGCCGAAGTTTCTTTTCCTATCACAAATCTTGCAGAACCTGTCCTGAATCCAAATTCAGTTCTACTTAGTGAAAATTCATGAAATGAATTATGTAAGTCCCTCATCATTTCATTTCATGTCGTTCGCCTAGAAGCCTTGAAATATCCTTGGGAACAGGGCGTATTCAGGGGAAGGGAGGATGGGAGCCGGAGTAGAACACACGTGGAAAGTACGCTACTAACCATTTAACCAAAAATTCGAGATAAGAACGATTCTTGTGTATTTCTATGTGATTTAATTCCTTTGCTTACTCTGTCAGCTATTTCAGTATTTCTTTTGGGTATGACTAATTCACATCTTCTTGACGTTTGTTCGTTTATTGTTATGTATTTCAATCTGTTTCAATTTGTATTTTTCACTGTATCAACATAAATGTTTCACTAACAAGCAAACATTCTCATGGGGGCATATAAAAATTTATTTTTTTTCCTTCCACCATGTTAATAATGTCAAAACAAGTGCATATACAAATTCTGGCCACTCCATCGCAATTACGAGGCCGTCCAGAAAGTGATTTTCTCTGGTGTCGTTTACAGAAAAGAGCAAAAGTTCATGGAAAGATTTATTGGAACAGACACAGCAATTGTTGCGCTATTTTTCAACATATTTCCCACTGAAATTGAGACATTTGTCATACCATGGGATCAATATTTGTATTCTTGTGTCGTGTTGTGCACCTCTCTGTTGATCCCACGGTATGACAAATGTCGTAATTCTGATGGGGAATATGTTGAAAAATAGCGCAACAATTGCTGTATCTGTTCCAATAAATCTTTCCATGAAATTGTGTTTTTATCTGTAAACAGCCCGAGGGAAAATCACTTTCAGGACGGCCTCGTAATTGCGGTCGAGTGTCCAAAATTTGTATAAGCACTTGTTTTGACATTATTAATATGGTGAAAGAAAAAAATTAACTTTTTTATCTGCTCCATGAGAATGTTTGCTTGTAAGACTCCAGACATTTATTCCATATTTATTTTGTCGTGATACTCTTTGTCTATGGTAATATGAAGTCATTACAGGAAGAAATTAAAATAAATAATTGTTCTCTTTCCATTCATATCATAAGTAATGTCGGTTTTTAAGTTTGACATATGTACTGTACAAAAAAATTTCTACTCAATTACTGCCGGACTACTTCCGTATTAAACATGCACGAGACAATCGGAAATCTTGCATATAAAATAACTTGCTATTACGTTTTACTAATAATAGGATAATTCATTTGAGTCCCGTTATTCAAAATTGAAGAAAAGAATATTTCATCATCATCATATCATCATCATCATCATCATCATTATTATTATTATTATTATTATTATTATTATTATTATTATTATTGTGCGTAGATGGCCAAACTGACGGTACTGAAAGAACACCTGCGAAACAAAAAGGTTCTGAAAACGTTGGCATACCTGAACGCGAAAATCTTGAGCCGTATTTTTCAGCAACACAATGCTTTCTCTACACATCGTATGATGAGAAAAAAAAAAACTAAGAAGAACAAGATGCGTATCCTGGTTAAGGACAATCAGTAATCTGGTCTGTGTCATACATCCAAAGGAAGTTCTGGTCACTTTGTGGTTTTTAATGCGGTTGCCGTATGGCTAAGTTGTATTACTTTTGAACAGCAGGCCAGGCAAGAAGACCACGTTTGCCAATATTACACCAGGTAATTGTGGATATTATTGCATTATGGTTAGATCGTTCTGTGATTGGTATACGCATGAAGTATGCTAGATATCTACTGAAAATCAAACTACACATAAAGAACAGCTGCAGTTTTTGTAAGGATTTGTATGGAAACGTAAAGGTTTTCTTTATTTCAGTTACTTATGAGATAAATACATCATATTTTTTAATACTCACAACAGAAAAAATGTTATTTTAATTAATCTCCTTCCAAATTGCAGATATTGAACATCCAGGTTATAGCTGTGAACTGCCAGCGGGTTTTTAAGTGTGAATATGAGTAAGCCTATAACAGTTTTAGGGAATTTGCAGTAAAAGTGATAGACGAATAGCTATACCTACAGCTTTAAAGGAAAAACTACTTTTCCGATGCCATGGATCCATAAATGTAGTATATTATATTTACATCAAAATATTCTAGTCTACTTTTTAAACATCACACTGTATTCAGACTCAAATCTCACTGCATCGTAGAAGTATAAGGTGCTTAACGGGAGGAACATGGAGTATCCCTATGAACTGTAGCCAGAAGATGCTATTTGTGCACCCGTGATGGAATGAGTTACGTACCGACTATGATACACGGCTAAGCCTGCCCCACTATCTGCCACGGTACACATTCCTCTCCATCCTTCTAATCCTGACACCATATCTCTGGAGATGATCTGCCTTTCCTATGTATTTATCAGTCGTCATATCCCGTTCAGATCAACCAACTATCAATGTGGTTTTGGAGTCTCTTCATACAAAATCACGAGTCATCTAGGACTTACCACCTCTGCCAATCTTTGGACAAACAGTAAGGAACTTCTACTGCGGTGGACGGCGGCTCTGACGTCACAAAAACATAAGAGATGTCATATTGTACGAAACGGAGATTATAATGAAAGGAGAATTGTGAAGAGTGTTTGTGAGAAGAAAAATTAGAGACGTTACTACAAAAATTTACTTTTTCGGTGAGAACAGCTGTGCTCAATATTATAGTTACGCCTTTCGCTGAGTTTGCGATAACACGCTAAGCATGTTGACGTATAACGTATAGCCATCTGGGAGACTGCATGTAACCAGTGGCGGCTGGTGCAAACCCAAGGTATCATCTGTAATTCTGATCATTATTAGGTAATTGGAGAATTAAGAGAAAGACTATCAGTAGCCAAGCGAGTAGAGCAACAAGTTAATATTAGGAGATTCAATATTCCGAAATTAAAGAATGAGAAAACTAAGCAACATTATCAGGTCGAAATGTCAAATAGGTTTGCAGCTTTAGGAAGTTCCGACGAAGCTGAGGAAGAACTAGATGTTAATAGCGTGTGGGAAAATATCAAAGATAATATCAAAATTGCAGCCGAGCAGAGAATAGGTTATTATGAAACTAAGAAAAAGAAGCCGTGGTTTGATGAAGATTGTTGCATGGTAGTAGAAAGGAAACAGGCAAAATTGAAATTCTTACAGGATCCAGTTGAGGCGAATAAAGATATCGGAACAACTGGATAATACGCACGGTAGAGCAATGTCGATAGTCGACGTTACTCGCTGGCCACTAGTCACCGGGCCGTACCGAGCCGTGTTAAACAAAAGACAATCGAAATGGTGGTAGTAAAATTCTTAAATAAATCACTCCATTAGTCAAGTGCAAGGTTTATGCAGTACAACGGTGGTGTTTTGAATGCACTAAAAGAAAATGCAGATGTAGTAAGATGTTAAAATAGGTTATCACAACAAAAAGGGGAAAAAAGGTGTGTTTCACGGAATATCATTCAAATGACGGAAAGTAAATTTCCGGTTAATGTTCGCCAAAGCGTTAAGTACGTAATTATGACTGCATTGCCGTTTTATTTGTGGCCTAGAGAAAATACCTAGCCTTTTACGAAAAAAAAATTTTAGGGACCATGAAATTATTAACTGCTTTAATTATATTATTGTTTATCAGTATTACGAAACAAAAACTGTCATAAAGGCCATGATCGACTAGAAACATCGATACCGAAGAGAAAAACCCATTCAGCCGTGATGAAACAAAAGAAAATGCGAGAGAGATTTAGTTCGAGATAAAATGGACACACAATTTTGATAACCATACTCTTAGTAATTGGAGATCGCTTGTAAGATCTGTCTTAATTTTCTATGTAGAAATGTCGTCCAAACAAATTGGTGGTCCAGGGAAAATCATTGAAATAGATTAGAGTAACAGTGATGCTATCTCTCAGTAATGTTCAGAACGATGGAGGTAGAGACAAAAAAAAAACAAATTTCTCTTTCTAACGACCCCACAGACCAACGTCATGTTATTATGTTGGCGACATTGTGTATTTACTTAAATTTGGTCCTAACCGTAACGGCACGGTTCAAAGCTACCGTGCAAATTCTCCAGTTAGGCGAGATATTTATTTCAATGAAAGAGGGCAAGCAAGCCGTACACTTAGGAATAAGAAGAGATATTACTTGACGGAAAACTCAATGAGGTAGAAACAAGTAGTAAGAATAAAAACAGAGGTTTATACAAGGGCATAAAGGAATTTAAGAATGGATATCAGGCAAATGTAAATGTGGTCAAGGATGAGAATGGTGACTTGATTGCAGATTCTCATTATGTCCTGAACAGATAGAAGAACCATTTTGGTCGACTACTAAATGTACATAGGCCAAATAAAAATAATCGGGACGAAATTCAAATACAAACTGCTGAGCCATTTATACCCGAACCCATACTTTCTGGTCTAAATTGCGATAGAAAAGCTGAAAAATTACAAGTTTCCAGGTATCGATCTCAAATTCCAGTAGAATTAATACAAGAGGTGGAAGCGCATTATCTAGCGAAATTTATAAGCTTGTACTTATTATTTGGGAAAAGGAAATTGTACCAGAACGATGGAGTAGTAGTAGTAGTAGGGTTTAAGAAGGGCGCGTCAGCTACTATGGCTATTTGCGCCCTTATCTAAAATTCTTAATATAACAAAGACATAAATAATAAAATAATCAGAGTGCTAAAAGAACTAAAAAGCGTTGTCACGGTAAAACGAAGCACACAAGGTGATTTCTACACAATCATAAAAGTGAGCAATTCTACGACCCTAGGTGGTTTTCAAGATGAACAAATAAATAATAAAACTAATGCCACCAGAGATAAATTGTGAATCATATTTTAAAAACAATAAAATTATATAAAATATTTGGATGTATAAAGTCCGAAATGTCAACAATGTAAAATCAAATATTAAACAACAATTGTAACCTCCGGATGTAAAGGGTCCGGAGGATAAGTAAAACGAGTCAATAAGAACGATGGAAGGAGTCCATAATAATTGTACCTATCTTTAAAAAGGGGGACAAGACTAGCTGTAGTAACTTTCGAGGAATATCACTTCTGTTGACGTCGTTCAAAATTTTGTCCAATATTCTTTTGAGAAGATTAACTCCATATGTAAACGAAATTATTGGGGATCATCAGTGTGGTTTTAGGCGTAATAGATCAACTACTGATCAGATTTTTTGTTGGAAAAAAAAAATAGGAATATAAGCATACAGGACATCAGTTATTCATAGATTTCAAAACGGCATATGACTCGGTTAAGAAAGGTTTTATATAATATCCTTATTGAATTTGGTATTCCCAAGAAACTACTTCGATTAATTAAAATCTATCTCGTTGATACGTACAGTATGTTCCGTATAGGCCAGTTTCGGTCAGATGCCATTCCAATTCAATGCGGGCTAAAGCAAGGAGATGCACTTTCACCTTTACTCTTTAACTTCGCTCTAGGGAAGTTCAGGATAACAGAGAAGGTTTGGATTTGAAAGGGTTACATCAGCTCCTTGTTTATGCGGGTGACGTGAATATGTTAGGAGAAAATCCACAAACTATTAGGAAAACACGGGAATTTTACTTGAAGCAAGTAAAGAGATAGGTGTGGAAGTAAATTCCAAAAAGACAAAGTATATGATTATGTCTCGTGACCAAAATATTGTACGAAATGGAAATATAAAAATTGGAAATTTATCCTTTGAAGAGGTGGAAAATTTCAAATATCTTGGAGCAACAGTAACAAATATAAATGGTACTCGAGAGGAAATTAAACACAGAATAAATATGGGAAATGCGTGTTATTATTCAGTTGAGAAGCTTTTATCATCCAGTCTGCTCTCAATAAAGCTGAAAGTTAGAATTAATAAAATAATTATATTACCGGTTCTTCTGTATGGTTGTGAAACTTAGACTCTCACTTCGAGAGAGGAACAGAAGTTAGAGTATTTGAGAATAAGGTGTTTAGGAAAATATTTGGAGCTAAGAGGGAAGAAGTTACACGAGAAAGGAGAAAGTTACACAACGCAGAACTGCATGCATTTTATTCTTCACCTGACATAATTAGGAACATTAAATCCAGACGTTTGAGATGGGTACGGCATGTAGCACGTATGGGCGAATCCAGAAATGCATATAGAGTGTTAGTTGGGAGGCCGGAGGGAATAAGACCTTTGGGGAGGCCGAGACGTAGGTGGGAGGCAGAGACCTGCACAACGGCCCAGTCCATGGGCTGCTTCCGCACTGGGTTTCACAGTGTCGTACGGAGCTATCCCGTGAGGTCACACTGCGGGTTGGAGGCGGACTGCTTACGGAGCTGTTTTGTGCGGTGGGCTTGTATCAAGACATCGAGCCCAAGTTTCCGCTTCTATCAGTTACTTATGAATTGAGTTTGCGCGGGTTTGTGCTTGTGTGTGCGGGTCGATCAACGATCAGCTACTGTTTCAAACGTTTTTGTTTTAGTTTTTGATTTCTGTTTTTCAAGATGCGTCCAAATAATGGTGCATCGCAAAGAAAACTTAGTCTGTGTGAGACTGCTATTACACTCTAAAGGTTCTTTGACAAAGAATATAATAAAATATTTTATCAAAGATCTTTGATAAAAGGTAAGATTTGGGGCATATTCCACTACATAAAATCTTTTATAAAATATTTTATCAAACATAACCTAAAATTAGGAACAAAAGCTCTCCTAACACTTGTTCCACAACAGTGAACACGTGTTCCGAGGATTTGTTGATAACTTACTAATATTTACGCGTTAAGTTTATGATTTGTTTATACTAATATTTTAGATTCGAATGTTTCAATAAGAGTTACGTGATCCCAAATCTGCTATATAGGCTGTATGTAGCCTAAGAATATTCAAAGCAAAAACTGAAGAAATGCAAAGTAGAAATCATTACATCCAAAGCATCAGCAAGACCATAGTCTTCTATTGGATACCTTATCACTGTGATATATTTGGAAATGATCAACTAGCCTAAAAAGATACCACAATTATTCAAACAGTTAACAACCCAATATCATTCTATTCCGTACATCGTGTGATACAGCAAACATTCAATGAAAGAAGAACAGATTCCCAACTACCCAAGAAGTACGGCTTTGGAAAAATTGAGAATGATTACCGGTCATGATTGCCTCGGGGCACATCTGTATAAATTAAATCTCGCTCCACCAACGGAATGCACATTATGCAAAAAGCCTGACACTGTAATAAATAAAGAATGTAAAAATGCGAGAGAAGTTAGAAGCACGATGGGCATCCCAGAACTTTAATGCGGGATTACAAGGCGAATGCAGATAATCCAAGTGCCTTAAGCATTAAACTATTGACAATACTTTTCTGATATCATTATTTAGTTTCTATACCCTGTAATATGTCTGATTTTCATTTTGTTTGTTTGAATTCTACTCCCCATTTTTTCATTGCCCAAGTACTGAAATAAACCTGTAAGTTTTTAATATTGTTTATTTTCGCACTTCATAATAATTGAGAAACCTAATGCAGACGTTCAAATGATGAAATTATTATATTTGTCAACCTAAATCCGATACACCATGCACTGTGGGTCCCTATCACCACGGCATGGCGCGTCCTCAGGTTGCGAATCGAGGAGACGGCCTCCAGATATGGAGGGTAGCTGTGAATATATTGACTCGATTCAGAGAGAAGTTTTATATGATATTCTTATTGAATTTGGTATTCCCAAGAAACTAGTTCAATTAATTAAAATAGGTCAGTTTCTGTCAGATGCGTTTCCAATTCACTGTGGGCTAAAGCAGGGACATGCCCTATCACCTTTACTTTTTAACTTTGCTCTAGAGTATGCCATTAGGAAAGTCCAGGATAACAGAGAGGGTTTGGAATTGAACGGGTTACATCAGCTGCTTGTCTATGCGGATGACGTGAATATGTTAGGAGAAAATCCACAAACGATTAGGGAAAACACGGAAATTTTACTGGAAGCAAGTAAAGAGATAGGTTTGGAAGTAAATCCCGAAAAGACAAAGTATATGATTATGTCTCGTGATCAGAATATTGTACGAAATGGAAATATAAAAATTGGAAATTTATCTTTTGAAGACTGGTGGAGAAGTTCAAATATCTTGGAGCAACAGTTACAGATATAAATGATAATCGGGAGGAAATTAAACACAGAATAAATATGGGAAATGCGTGTTATTATTCGGTTGAGAAGCTTTTGTCATCTAGTCTGCTGTCAAAAAATCTGAAAGTTAGAATTTATAAAACAGTTATATTACCGGTTGTTCTATATAGTTGTGAAACTTGGACTCTCACTTTGAGAGAGGAACATAGGTTAAGGGTGTTTGAGAATAAGGTGCTTAGGAAAATATTTGGGGCTAAGAGGGATAAAGTTACAGGAGAATGGAGAAAGTTACACAACACAGAACTGCACGCATTGTATTCTTCACCTGACATAATTAGGAACATTAAATCCAGACGTTTGAGATGAGCAGGGCATGTAGCACGTATGGGCGAATCCAGAAATGCATATAGAATGTTAGTTGGGAGGCCGGAGGAAAAAAGACCTTTGGGGAGGCCGAGACGTAGATGGGAGGATAATATTAAAATGGATTTGAGGGAGGTGGGATATGATGATAGAGAATGGATTAATCTTGCTCAAGATAGGGACCAATGGCGGGCTTATGTGAGGGCGGCAATGAACCTCCGGGTTCCTTAAAAGCCAGTAAGTAAGTAAATCCGATGCACAAGGAAGCGTAAGAACGTCCTAAAATGACAGTGAAAGGAATGCTGAATTATTCAGACAGGGCTTTTTCATTGCTATCGAAATATACAGAATGATTTATTTCCAACAAATGTACAAATATTTCGCTACAAAACAACTTCAGACAGACAAATATAATTCATAATATGAAGCCACCGGCCTAACTCAGGCGTGTTTGCCTGCTAATTCGGAGCTGCGTTCGTACTTGGGCTTGATTTCCGTTTGGGTTGATTGCCCGATTGGATTTCCCGAGGTTTGCTCCAAGTTCAAGGTGAATGTCAGGTAATGACGTGGCGAATCCTCGGTCTCATCTCGTCCAATACCATCTCGCTATCAATGAATTCCATCGAAGCTAAATAACATAGTGCTTGATACAGCATCGGTAAATTATCTACCAAATTATCTTAACGTTAATTACATTTAATGAAGAAATTTACATAACACAAATTATAGATTAGTTCTAAATGACATAAGAAATGTAACCGTTACACTTTCTTTAGTTGCAACAGTATGATTTTAAAACATTTTAATTGCAATTATATAGACCCTAATGATTACAGAGCGATTTTAATTATATTTATATCGTAATTAGTTCAGGAGCTACTAAAGCGTAAATTTGGACACACACCTCTCTCTTTCTCTCTGTTACGAAGGAGAGCCAAAAGCCTTTACCGTACCTGATGCTTATTGTGCTGACCTAACCATCTCAGATAGGGATGATTGTAGTCCGCAGGACCGCATTTCTGTAAGTATCGTGATTCACTATTTAATGCCATCTATCGATTCAGCCACACAACACCCGGTCCGACGGAGTCCGTGATGAACGCCTCCATCCCCCTGAAAGTTCAGCAGCCTCCTCAAATGCCATCTGTAAGCAAATCACGTCACTACATCTGCTGCATTCTATATTCATCTGAAAATCACGTTACTGTAGTATCGTGATTCACTATGTGATGTCATCTATCGATTGAGCTACACAACACCGGTCCGACGGAGACCGTGATGAACGCCCCTCCGTCTCCCTGGAGTTCTGCAGTTTCATTAGATAGATGTCATCTGTATGCAAATCATGTTACTACTTCTGCTGCATCCATTATTGATCTGAAACTGGTGAACGATTATAGATGAAGTTGAATTTAATGGAGGCGAAATAAGTCCGAGGTATACTGCCGAAAGTTATTCAAAAATTCTGATTCAATTGCTTGAGGGGAGAAAAACTCAAAAAATCCAACTAGGATTTTAAGCCGGGAACCGCTCGTTATACGGTCAGACATGCTAATCATTACTCCATAGTAGTGAACTGGACACTTGCTACTGGGCAAAATCGCAAAGGATAGGCCTATAGAGTGCCTTCATTCTATCAGAATAAATAAATTATTATTATTATTATTATTATTATTATTATTATTATTATTATTATTATTATTATTATTATTATTCATTAACAGTTCAAAAACACGTTAATGCTCCAAGATTTTTTTTTTCATTTGACTTATAATTTTCAGAAGTATTATCAAAGCAGCAGTTCCCTTCCGCCAGAAAACCAACAACATAAATACTACATTTATGATACATGGTTCATTACATGCAGTGCAGATGTGCGGTATATCCGAAACAAACAGCTTGATGACTTTTTCGTACAACGAAGAACTACGTATGTTGTTAGTGTTGAGTCTGTGTCGTAATGCTCAGAAATAAGCCACTAGAGTTTACGCAGTCCGTTATTCGGATGCCAATAATATTTCTTCTGATAGGGATATTAAAAAAAAAAAACTTGGCCAACCGCAAGAAAAACATGACAGATGAATAAAGAAAGCGTGTGCATCAATTACGCCAAAGGCGCTCCGTTTGTTTCATCGGTCTTTCCGCGTGCGAGTGAGACGCTACTGAATAAGTAAAGGGGGAGCTTTTGAAGATAATTTGTTTTGAATATCATGTTTCTCATTCAAGTCTAATTCCACTATGAGTAACTGGAAAGAATGAACATCAGAGTGTGATCAATATACAGTACTCTAGGAAGCATTTTCCCCGAAAATTAATTCATTTATAGCTTATTTTGTAACACATTTTATTTATTTTTATTTCATTACACAGAGCCTCAAAGTTTTATTAAAAGCAACTGAAAAAAAATTCACTCATTTTATTTAAAAAGTACAAAGACTGATCATTAAGTTCCTATACTTATTCGTCAGCGTTATCTCCTCAATTTTGACGGTTAAATTTTATAATGTTGAAGTCAGTATAAAATTATTATTATTATTATTATTATTATTATTATTATTATTATTATCATCATCATTATAAGGATTTTATCCCTTGAAGAGATGGAAAAATCCAAATATCTTGGAGTAACAGTGACAAATGGGGGGTCGGGAGTAAAACATGGTAAGTGAGAATTAATATTAGAGGAGAAAAATTCGCTCCGGCGCCGGGCATCGAACGTACCAAGCGCTCTCACCATTGAGCTACGCCGAAGTTCAATCCACAGCACCGGATCGAACCCTCTCCTCCAGTGTTTTTCCCTTTGTGGCCTGACTTCAAGTTGGGTATGTATGCCGACATTTCTTTTATTAAGTCAAAAAAATAATAATCTTTATGGTAAGTGAGGTTTTAGTATTTTGAAGTTATTAGGTACAAAAATATTCATGCATGCAACAGTATGTATAGTTACAGGAAAGTAAAATCTGTATACTTCTACCATCCGTTGAGATGTTAGAAAACTAACTACTGCATTAAACGCGGAATGTAAGATACTATAATGCTACATATCTCACTTTTGACCAAAATGTCAGTTACCATGTTCTACGCCCGAGCCCCTCAAATACAAATGACACTCCGGAGGAAATTAAATGCACAATAAATATGGAAAATGCCTGCTATTATTCGGTTTAGAAATTTTTGTCATCCAGTCTTATCTCAGAAAAGGTGAAATTTAGAATTTATAAAATAGTTATACAGGGACATCATTTTATTTTTACTTCAATTTTTATTGTACCTGAGTTTTTGAATGTACTTCGCTTCCACCCCTTCTACTAATGAAGTTTGAACTGTTCTCCAGACAGAATCAAGGCCGCTTATAGTAAACAGCACTGAGTTACTGAGTATAGTACGTTCCAGAAATATCTTCGCGTTTTCCAGTGACGAAAGAACTTTTAATATTGAATCATATTTTCGCACAGGTACTGTCCGTTTGCCTACGTCGCATCCCGATTTCCCCCACCTGCTTCTGCACGCCTCTCTGTAAAAGCAGGGCTGTCTTAGCTCTTTTCTGAAAACATTAATTTCTGTTAGGAATTGGACGTTTACGTAATATTATACAACTTTTTAAATTACTTAAATAAAAGGGCCTCGTTAAGTAATTAACTGTCACGTGATTTCCCTCCTTTCTACGATCCTGCGGCATAACCACTTGGACGGACAGTAGATAGCATGTCTGAGTAATTTTATCTGTGCGGGTCGGACAGAAGTGAAGATTGAATTTACAGTACATAAGGTACTCTTTTGTAGAATAGGTGCAGAATTATTTCAACATGAGTTACCAGTACGAAGGACGAAACTGGTAATTAGAATTAGATGCAATAGTCTATAGTGCGGTAATATGCACAAAAGAACTGAAGCCTCTAGGCTATCGGAATGAACGACTACCATTTTCAAAAATGTGTTTAAATATCCATATTATGATTATTTTTCAATTGAACTTCATTCTCTATAGTGCACGCTAATGAGGTGTAGACAGTATAATATACACTGCATAATGAACACGTTCGCATGGATAACTCAGTTCGTGAGTAAAAACACTTATTCTTAATACAGTACTGCATTTTGATTAAATAAAAACCTAATGAAAATTATCGAACTCAAAATCGCGATATTTCCTAGTTTACGTAAATGGATGAAGTACTTTTCTTCCCTCCTATACCTAGTAAAGTGATTTGTTTGTGTTTTACGCCAGTATCATCGAACTCCAGTTGTGGAAGGGGGTAGCGAACGGTGTTTCCGGTTCTCTAAAGGTATAGCCAGGTTAATATTAAAAATGTTAGTAAAAATAAAATGATGTCCCTGTATTACCGGTTGTTCTGTATGGTTGTGAAACTTGGACTCTCGCTTTGAGAGAGGAACAGAGGTTATGGGTGTTTGAGAATAAGTTGCTTAGGAAATATTTGAGGTTAAAAGGGATAAAGTTACAGGAGAACGGAGAAGTTACACAGTGCAGAACTGTACGAATTGCATTCTCTACCTGACATAATTAGGAACATTAAATCAAGACGTTTGAGTTAGGCAGGTCATGTCACACGTACTGTATGAGCGAATCCATAATGCATATAGAGTGTAAGTTGGGAGGCCGAAGGGAAAAAGGCACTGTTCTTAATGCAATGTTTAAGCCTATATTACGATAATCTTTGTTGTAAAATTTTAACTTAAAACACAGGTACAATTGTAACACAGGTATTGCCCTGAATGAAATGTTTACACCTATCTTACAATTACCTTTGCTGTAAAATTTAACTTCAGTAAACATTGCTAAATTAAAATATTGTACTTGTTTAGGAGTAAGAAATCTGTTGTAGAGTGACCCTAGTGCGCGTTACTTGTGTTTGTAAGCAGCGTGTCTACTGAAGGACACGTGACATAATGTATACTCCGTGCACACTTACGCTCATTCCAACGTTCTGGGACTAAGAAAACGGTCTTTAGTTATAATAAACTACTCTTCCAAGTAAGTTAAGTAGGTCTATATATGCGGATTTCCCTTGCATACAGGAATGAATTCGTTCCCATTGTTGACTTTATTACATATAACGTAAGCATTTCCAAGAGGTCATCATAAGTTCTGTTTTACCAAATCTATTTTTTTTTCTATTAATTTAGGTCGAATATAGACGTTACACGTCAAAAAATATCCCACCCGTTTAAGTCGATATAAATGGCTAAATCTCCGTGATTGATTGATATTCTTCAATTTATTTTAATTTGTTCCACTTCTATTATCATCTTGGATCTTAAACGAATATCCATTCATTTTTGTTTTCTGTTTTTTTTTTAATATATTTTCTTGTTTTCTAATCTTTACGGATTTCGTTCTGGTATATCACAATATCTAGAGATTAATCTGTGTGGCATATCACTGACTTGTGCTACGAGTTTCACGACGGGATCACAACAAGACTTTAACTGTACGTCAGGTCTCCCCGGCGACGGAGATGACGAGAAACAAATGACTTAGGAAAATCGCAGATCTGTATATACCATAATCAAGCACACTAAAGCGACACAGAGTTCGTCTGTGAAAACTTGGTGTGCTCCCTGCGGTTTTGAAGCACACAGCAGCCCTATCCATTAGTTAACATGTTGCATGACGTTCTCTCCCTTGAGGGGGACGCAACAACATTACTCTTGCCGCACTATAATGGTTTATAATTAAACTCGTGCTGGGAGACGCTACACTCGACTAATAGACTTGTGTTAGGACCTCTGCTGGGGGTTGTTCGCTGTTGATGGCTCTCCACTTAGTGCGGTGCAGGCGTACGCCCGGCCGACACTCTTAGGGTAGTGCGCATTCTAATTCTCACGACCGAGGGCTCATTTTCTCAAAGAGGCCTGCATTAACATTTATGAGCTATGTTTGGCACTGTACACTTTCAGGGGCAATGGCGAGGTAGAATGGCAAACATACCTAGATTTTATTTTAGTCTAAAGTGGGTTCTTTTAGTGAGAAATAATAATAGTAATAATAATAATAATAATAATAATAATAATAATAATATTCAAAACCTTAAAATAAGATGTTATGCATTTATTTACAGTGATGACTTACTGCAGTAAAAAACAATAAAATAGTAATCTTTATATGACACAACGAGTCATAGTCAGAATAGGAAACAAAATGTCAGAAGGAAGTGAAATAGGGATGCCCTTTATCATCTATCCTGTTCAATATTTACTTGGAGGACTTAGTGAAGAACTGTTTTCAGAACATGGGAGGGGTGACAGTAGGAAGAAGAAGAATAAAGTGTATAAGATTTGCTGATGATATGGCATTGTTAGCAGAAGAGGAAGTGATACTAGGGATATGCTACTGGAGCTAAATGACAGTTGTGAGCAGTGTGGGATGAAGATAAATTCAAACAAGACGAAAATCATAGTTATAGGAAGAAAAGTAAAGAAGGTAAACTTGCGAATTCTAAATGAGGCAGTAGAGCAAGATGACAGCTTCAAATACTTCGTGTGTACTATTCGCAGTAACATGAGCTGCTGTCAGGAAGTCAAAAGAAGGATAGCAATGACCAAGGAAGTTTTTAATAAAAAAAAAGAGCAGCTCCTGCGGACCTCTGGAAAAAGAACTAAGGAAGAGACAAGTGAAATACTTTGTGTGGAGTGTGTCATTATATGGGGCAGAAACTTAGACATTACGACGAAGTGAAGAGAAGCGACTAGAAGCATTTGAAACGTGGATATGTAGAAGAATGGAGCGTGTGAAATGGACAAACAGAATAAGAAATGAAGCTGTGTTAGAAAAAGAAAGGGTGAAGAAATAATATTGTTGAAACTGATTAGGAAGTGGAAAAGGAATTGGCTGGGCCACTGGTTGAGAAGAAACTGCCTACTGAAGGATGCACTGGAAGGAATGGTGAACGGGAAAAGAGTTTGGGAGAAGTAATGAACTGTTTTGAGTCATAGACCACAGACAATTAATAATTAACTGGAATACTATAGAAAGCACAAGAGAATATCCCATAAATATTGTTATTGTTACGTATTCATCTGTATGTACTGTAATGCCAACTTTGTATGCCGATTAACTATCTATGCTACAGTTACGCATGTAATGTGCACGCTTCTGTTTCGCGTTCATATTAATGCACTGTACAACTGTACAACACTATTTCTTTAAATATATTACAACTTCCAAAATGCATTATAATAAACTCTTCCAAGTAGGTTATGTATACAGGACTTCCCTTGTGTATAAGAATGAACTCGTTCTCATTGTTGAATTTATCGCATATGCCGTAAGCATTTCCATACCGACTGAAATCGAATGACATCCTATTCTTTCATTTTTTATTAGAGTAGGTGGAATATAGAGGTTGTAGAGGAACCTCGGTTTCCAAGTTTCCATTGAATAACGTTAAATCATATTATGTAGGTTTTGAATTTTATTAAGCAATATTAAAATATATTCGCGCATGTCTCGGCACGTTAAATTGTTTTATTTTTCAAAGAACGCCTCAATTATTGCTTAATAAAACATTCACCTGTGGAGTAACGGCTAATGCGACTGGCCGCGAAACCAGGTGGTCCGGGTTGGATTCCCTGTTAGGGCAAGTTACCTGGTTGAGGTTTTTTCCGGGGTTTTCCCTCAACCCAATATGAGCAAATGCTGGGTAACGTTCGGTGCTGGACCCCGGACTCATTTCACCGGTATTATCACCTTCATCTCATTCAGACGCTAAATAACCTAAGATGTTAATAAAGCGTCGTAAAATAACCTACTAAAAAAAAACAAACTACTTGGTAACAGTGACTTACTTTACCAAATACAGCTTAATACGAAAACATAAAATTTAAAAATAGAGAACTGCTGTTTCTTACAACTCCACATCTATTTTATATCATAAATATTCACCTCTATTGAAAATGTGTTCTACATATGAGTTATATAAGATTTGGAGTTCGGCTTCTAGTTATTCTTATACCAGATTTTATAATGTTTTGATAAATATATCTAGAATAATTAATCAAATATAAATACTAAATAGACTTACAACATATTATTATTATTATTATTATTATTATTATTATTATTATTATTATTATTTATATGTATGCCATGCATAATCCACAGCATTTAACTTTTTTGTCTAGACATTTTCCTCTCTTTTTATTTTTTTTCTCTTTTTATATCTCATTTTATTTCATGTTAGGTTTATTATTTTCTTTCCATTTCCATGATTGCTTTCTTTTTTCTTATTACTGTATCATTTCATATTCTTCTTCGTTCATTATGTCTTGTTTATTCTATTGTATTGTGAATTTATTGTATGTAGCTACTAGAGAAGAACAACGATCGAGAAAGCAAGACTAACAGCTCCCGCAAAGCCGAAAATCCGCACGAAATTGTTGTATACGTCGCGTCGTTGACGTAAAGACTGCTTGTGAGTGTTTCGAGACGTCGAGATTGATCACTCCCGAAGTCCCGAACGTCAAGCAGCCTCCAATCGCCACAGTTGTTTATACCTGACTGAAATTTATCTACTTTGGCAACTGTTATATATGTATAAACAATCAAGTAACCTATTTGAAACATCATCTCCACCTTTCAATGTATAATAATCCGTTCCCCAGTCTTTATTTAATTACTAGATCCTAGGCTAGGAATTTTCTTTTCATATGTTTGAGATCAAGTGTGCAATCTCAAGTAAAAAGATATTAACGTTACGTTTTATGTTTCTTAGAAATGTAAATTTATTTGAGATTTTTTTTCCTATTTATATAACCATAGGTAATATATTGTAGAACCAGAACATTTTGATAACAAGATACTGTTCTGTTTTGTCTTTTTGTCTCTTTTAAACATTTATAATGTTATTTATTTCAATGATGTATGTTATTCAAAGTTACAAATCTTTCCACGCCGACCAAATGCTATTTCGAGAATGATGAGAGAGACTCGAAGCGCACGAGAATGACAAGACGAGACTCGAAAGACAAATGCAACGAACACAGAGAGCGAGAGCGGCAGTTAGTTTTGTTCATCTCTAGTAGCTCTGCAATTCTGTATAGCTTTATTGTAGCATGTATTTAAAATAAAATAAAGAAAAAGAATAATTTAAGTGTTGTATCAACTTCATAATCAGTTACTGTATTCATAGATATTTCAAAACTTCTTTTACAAATACGTTTGTATGTTATGTTTCTTCGTCTACTGTGTGATGTCTGTCTTTTACCTGTCTATAGTTTCTTTATAGTCCTGCTCTTCAATAAGGTACGCTACAGTTTATCAGGATCAGAAGCAAAGACTTGCTGAAGATCCTGGGTATTTATGTTAGAAGAACTTAACTTGTTTTCTGGAATGATTACTCTCTAACGGCCACAGACAGCCTCTGCTATTCCACAATATATACTGCGCACGGATATGTATGGTTTCCTCTACATTTCCCTTAATAGTTTCTGCCGTCATTATATGGAATTAGATTCTTCTCAGAGGCTGCTACCCATCATTACTCTTTAGGTGGTGGTTATGGTAAAGCAGGTGGCGCTCGGCCTTCCAGACTCTCGTTTATTCACTTCAGTCACAGATAATCGTCACAGGACGAAGGAAAAAAAATCTTGTTTCAGGGCTGTGGTTTTTAAAGCTTTTGAGCAGTGAAAATATTTTAAAGTGTGATATTACATTGAGATTGAATCTTTAATACAGACTTCCAGATGATACCGCACGATCATAGGCCTACTTATTTTTGGTAAGGAAATTCTTTCTTTCAAAATTCCATACGAACAGCATTAAGAACTAAGAACATGAAAATCTGAACAAACCAACCAAATGATTAGCGGTCTTAAATAACTTCATTAAAATAAAACAGTTATAAACAAGAGAAAAATGACAAAATAGCTCATGAAATTCATGTTTATGCAATCCTAGCATTAAAACACGCTTGTTATGATGCTATAAATCAAACACAATTGGCCTAATTCTGGCACTGGTGCCACAAAAGGTTACCTAGCAACTAGTATTCCATGACGTCATCACCGCCTTCAAAACACAATTTTATACAATGTACCTGTAAGAAAAAGCTTTAAAACAACAACAAAATAACATTGTCTTAGAAACGGTTACTTAGCAATCATGTAATAATATTACGACCACCTCTGTGGTGTAGAGGTTAGCATGCTGGTATCTTACGTAGAGGGCCCGGGTTCGATTCCCGGCCAGGTTGAATTTCCTGGCTGAGATTTTTTCAGGGTTTTCCCTCAACTGTAACGCTAATGTCAGGAAATTCGGGCCACAACATCCTTGAATATCACCGGCCTCATTCATCACCGAAATCATACTCATAACAAATCACTAATAGCCTACATATACAGTCGCCATCTAGTTCACAACAATAGAACCAGTCTCAACAATAGTACACAGGCCTTCGGATTTCACACAGAAGATTAACTCGCGATATGACCAGAGATGTTAAAGCGAGTATAAATAACAGCGAGAGAAAAAAAAAATATATATATATTATTACTTCATATCCAATACTCACACAGTCTAGTATATACAGTCACGAAGTAGTAGTAAATATGCATCCATAGATAGTTGCTAACCACTAGGATCGCTAATATCGCCTCATTACAGACATGCGAAATATTACCGGCATAGTCTATTGTTCCTAGCACCCTCACAACTCAAGCTTCGTGACTGTAAATATTAGACTGTGCACAAAACTTTGTATATAAGATGTGTATAATCTTCATTATAAATACTCGTGGAAATTAGGGCGCTCGCTACGTTCACGTACTAAACATTCACTCCTGTCATAATTGCCAAGATTATACATTAGTTACATAAATTACTATTATGTATAGATATTAACGCAGGAAAAAAACAAAGCCAATAAAGTGTCTTGAAATCTAAATTTTACAATTTAAAAAATCTATATCATGAGACATCGTTTAATTTCTCATTATATATTTTACACACTTCACTACAATATCAGTTCATTTATGGTGCTTCAAATGATATTTCTATTTATACCTTATTTTAGTGAAATATCAGTCCATTATATATAAATGATAAATGTACACAACTTTAACTAAAAAAATCTGTCATGAAACGTCGTAAGCTTTGTCATTATACGTATATTCTATGTATTTCGCTACAATTCAGTTCATTTAATCGTGGCTCAAGTGATAATCCCTGCCAATAGTTTATTTTCGTGAAATGAAAAAAAAATAAATTCGCGGAGCAACAGCCCATTAAGAGCCAGGGCTGACCAACCGTCTGCTAGCCTCACGTCTAGATGCCTCCGCAGAGGTGAACGATCATCCAACCGAGAACGGAGGCACCGTTTGGTTAGCCGTTATAGCTGATTGTCGTAACCGAAATTCGCTACCTATTAACTCCCCAAATGCATCATGATGCTGGCTGGACAACGCTCCCATACATTGACCGAAATTTCATGACAAAATTTTTCCTCGTGCGAAATCCACACAGCGCGCATTCTGCAACGAGAGGCCTGAGGCAAGATGCCTTAGACCAGGCCTGGGCGTTAATATCTCAATTGAGGTACTGCATACTACCCCTTAATTTCTCACTCCACATTTCTTGGCAGAGACAGTTATGATCGGACCAATACGAGTAGACCTGAAAGCAAGCATTGCTGAGTGACGGATTGTATAAGGATGCATCATAGCTTTCGGCTCTCTCTGATCGGCTAAAATCCACCTCTGATGCACAGTGCTTTACTATGTATTCGTTTCTAAAGCGGTGAAGCGGAAAGGACAAGGGTGGGGGTATCTGTTTTCCTTCCCCTTTATGCCCAGGGCTGCCTTAGACTACGATGCAATGGTGCGGGACATTTTTGTGAAATATCGGTCCATTATGCGCACATGAGTGAAATAATTATGTACTCAAATTTGAAGTAAACTTCCGCTTCCTGGATTGCACACAAAAGATATTATTTATAATCTTCATTAATAACTTGCATTGTACGCTTTAAATAATACATGCCATTAATTAAAATTTATTTGCTTCGGAAGAGGAAAATGTACCGTAAAAGATAGAAAAATACAAATCTATGTAAAATACCTGTGCATATATTGTAATCATTCCTAAAGTTATTTTCAAATTTTGAAATTTGGCATTTAAAAGTAGTTCACTTAGGCGTAATAAATGTATTTATGACAAGGTACATACCGTACCGATCTCTTCACTAAGGCCTGGCGGAGGATGATGTGGTGTTGGGGTCTTTGCGAACTCTAATAAAATTAGCAATGAAAAGCAGAAACATTTATGAACATAATTAATTTTTCCGAATTACAGGAGTCTGAAAATATATTCCTCAACTAGTTCCATTATCTTTTCATCTTAAAAAAGAAACAAAATTAAAATTAAATCGTTTGGATAAATTTCGAGTTTATCGCTTCTTTAATAGGCCTAAGTACTGTAGCCTATTTATTACCTCTTAAAAAATACATATTTCTGTGCATTATTTCCGGTTAAATTGACTGTACATAATGGATATAAACAAAATTAATCCATTAATTCAGGAGAAATACTGTAGATGTACAGACAAATGGAATACCTTAAACCACACTTCCGTTATAAAAAGACGTTGAGTTCCGCGAATATCTAGAGATCGATTTTTTTTTTTTTTTTTTGCAATACTTTATTTTTATACTTCGTATAACGAAAAAAATCAGACGGGTTAATGTCCGGGGATCGCGTAAGCCACATAACGGATCATTCACTACCAATCCATTTATTTGGGAATCGATTATTCAAAAGTTCGTAACAGCACAAAGAGATTTCACAAACACCTCAAAAAATGATGGAGGGAAACGAAAGCACTCCTAGAAGAACTCACATGAAACTTGACTTTGTCCACCACAAATACGATTCGGCCAACTGAGCAATAAAAGAGGCAATCACAACCCCTTAGTGAATAGCGACTTACTGTTACAGCATTAGCATCTCTTCTTATAAATTAATTTGTTACGCGTGAGTGAACCAAAGAAAAGTCTAATAGGCCTACATTTTACTCGTAATATTCATGCCACTTTCTTATGCTAATTTTGCTATATAAAAATAATATTACAAATAATTTCTGTGAATTTGTGAAAATGTATTACATATATACACAATGTGTTGGGTCACTGGCTGAGAAGAAACTGTCTGCTGAAGGCTGCACTGAAAGAAATGGTGAACGAGAGAAGAGTTCGGGACAGAAGATAAATTATGAGACGATAGATGACATTAAGATATATGGATCATATGCGTAGACTAAGATGAAGGCAGAAAATAGGAATGATTGAAAAATGCTGGGTTTGCAGTGAAGGACCTGTCATTTGGCATAACACTGTGTGTATGTATGTACAGTGTGTTTCAGTAACTTTGTGCCAAACTTGTAGCTCTGGTAAATGATGTTATAAGGAGTAATTTGAGATAAAGTACTCAAGTCCAGTAACACCTAATTTAGAAGATTATGAGCAATTTCTGAGGCAAACGCTCCCATAGTTACAAGATACCATTCCACTTGTTTTTCGTGAAAACAGCACAATTCAAGCATGGAGTTTGTGAATATATTAATCAGCATTTCCCTGAGCGACAGATTGGAAGAAGAGGTCCTGTTGAATGGCCAGCACGCTCCCCAGACTTAATCTCACTGGATTTCTTTCTATGGTACAATGTTAGAAATCTCATTTACAAGACACAAATAGATACTGAAGAAAAACTTGCTGCAGGAATAAAATTGTAGTTGCATGCAACGTCATTCTTACAATACCAGTAATGTTAGAGAGAATGCGAGTCTTTACTGAGACAACGCTTCCAACCAATTTGAAGGTCTCCATTTGAATACCTTCTTTAGAATACAATATGCTCTGGATAAAGCTATGGATAAAACAGTAAAATTAATCGTGTGTAATAAAATCATTCAATAATAAAAACTATGAACATTGACTTACAAGTTTTATAATGCTTAAATGTAGATTAAAATTACTCTAATGTTATAACGGTTGCCACTTTCCCTAACATCGTTACAACTAGTATTAACTTCTTTAACTCAAATGACTCCTTATAACATCCTTTACCAGCCACCGGCGTAGTTTGGTCGATTAAGGCCCAATTGTATAAAACTCCCTGACTAAAGATCAACTTTGATCGAAGATCGAAAAGTGAACCGAGTTCAGACATTTCTTCTATTGTATAAAACTTTTCTGCGATCAAATTACCTTGGTTCAAATGCAATCTAAGTTCACGTGAAAAGGATTTGGCAACATCGCATAAACAGGTGAAATACGTGATGAGCGGACCTTGTTATACAGGTTTGTTCAGTGTTGCCAATATAGCGACTTTAACTCTTTTTCAACAACAATTTCTTTTAACTTTTATATTGCTTAAATAGGGATTAAGTGACCTTTTTAGCACCCCATAATGACAAATTTTAATCTTTCTTTTTTGATAATGAGAAATCTAGCGACTTTACAACTACTTTTTGGAGACTTTCCGTACACTCTGTTGGAGACACTGGTTTTTTGTGCAATGTAAATAATGGCGGACAATAAGAAGAAGGTTGACTGTTCTCCGAGTTGTTATCATGTTATGGTGTTTGATACTGCTAAACATAATAAAGCTTTATAAAACGACAATTTTCGTTTAGTAATACAGTTAATTCAACATTTATGAATGTACCTATCATATCCATTAATAATTAATGGTTGTTATAAACATAATATAATTATAGGTTATGTTATATGATACTGCTGAACACGATAGAGCCTTATAAAATATAAGATTGTTTGTGTATTAAAGCAAGAAATTGAAAGAAATACATGTAAATGTACCTATAATATCTATTAATATTAATAATAATGGATATTTTATTTGCACAATCTATCACTCGTATATTTCAAACAGAAAAGAAATAACTGAACTTGGATCATCTAACTTAATCGAAGAAATTTCTTCAGTCAAAGTTGACTTTAGTTTGAGACAAATTAATCTCAGATTAGACTTTATACAACACAAAATTCCAAGTTCAGCTGAAACAAGGATCAATTTACCCTCTGATCTAAGATTAAATGGTTTATACAATCGGGCCTAAGGCGCTTGCCTGCCGATCCGAAGTTGCGCTCGGGCGCGGATTGGATTCCCGCTTGGGCTGATTACTTAGTTGGTTTTTTCCGAGGTTTTCCCCAACCGTAAGGCGACTGTCAGGTAATCTATGGCGAATCCTCAGCCTCATCTCGCCAAATACCATCTCGCTATCATCAAACTCATCGACGCTAAATAACCTAGTAGTTGATACAGCGTCATTAAATAACGAAGAGAAAAAAACATCCTTTACCGATTCTATAAATTTGGCATAAAGTTATGGAAACACCTTATATACTTAGTACATCAATTTATTAATGAAGTTAAATATCTTAATTTATGATTCTATAAAAAAAAATGCTTTTTGTGTGTAATCCTGAGAACAAAAATTCATCTGTTTCTTTATTCTATGTCTTTTGAATATTCGTTCAATAAAATAAACTGTAAACAGTAAATAATTCGCAACATGATTAAGGAACTGACTTCTTGTGAAACGTATGAAATATATCAGATAGTATGTGTCACCTTCTTACAATTTTTTAATGCACTGAATGCTAATTAATAGTGGTAATGAAAGGAAAAAATATATTGCATTGCTTCATTTTTTACCTTTCTTTTAATTTAGCTTCAGATTCTCAAACCATCCATTCATAAAAAAACATACATTTTTCAGCATCTACGAAGTCTAAGCTACCTACTGTATATCTCAGCAGGCCCCTGTGCTCTGTGGCTTTAAAGAAACGTTAAATACACAATTAAAATTACAAGTGTATAGTAGTAGATCCTTAATGGAGATTATTGACTTCGAGACATCATGCCAACTTAATTTCCGTTCATAAGCTTCTTCGTTGTTTGCAAAGCGATTAGATGTTACGAGATGGAACAAAGCTTCACAACGATGTGATCGAAGCAGAGAAGATTGTGTGGGTAGCTTACATATCACATACCAAGTAAAAGGAAGAAACGGAAGCCAATAGAATCCAGAACAGTGCGTTGTTGGAAACGAGACAAGAAATAAGACACGGCCCTCTCAGTGTGAAAGTGGCACATGGGTAATTTCATATGGCTGTCGCTGCATTGGTTACCAAAGGTGACAACACAAAACCCGTGCACTTAGGACAGTTTCCTTCACTTTCAACGAAATGAAGCGCCTTTTAGCGAGAAAATAACGATAAACTAGTGATTCTTAAATGAGGTTCAACATACCTCCACAAGTGCTCATATACAAAACAAATCTGAAGAGAGAAAAAAATTCTCCTATATAAAAATTCGGTCAAAGTTTTGTTTGCCTGGCGTTTGTGTCGAGGAAATAATTTTGACTATGATTTAACGAACATAAATTTATGTGTATACCTTAAAGCTCTAAAATGCTTGTATAAAGAAGGTTTCAATTGGACGTCAAATTAAGTATGTAAATACTAGCCTTACCCTTGCGCTTCGCTGCACTTGTTACAAATAAATATCATTGACTTTAATCTCTTACATTTTATATATACCGTACAGTTTTGTTATTATTTAGTGAATAATTAACTTATAATAAGTTGTAAGTCGTTTGCTCCTGAATTATTTTCGAAGTTGTATTTAGTGGGATCTAACTTATTTTTGCACACCAATTTTCACAGAAATCTGTTCAGCTATTATCGAATTTAGATGTAACAAACATATAGACAGGCAGAGTCACACATACAAAAGTGCGATTTTCGCTCTCAAGGTACTTTATTCTAATACCAATTATTTTTTCAAAAGCGAAAATTTCCAGAACAATTTACGTTGTGATGATATTCTAGTAAAGGTGGAGGACTGCGCATGCATCGAAGCGGCAGCCGAGACACGTGACGTCATCTTGATTACAAACAGCAGTCGGACCTCATAAAGCAGCATGGACAGTACTTGTGAAAATAATATTTTATGTCAAGTCAGGACTTTTTTCAAGTTGTCGCTAGTGTAATCTTTTATTATTATTATTATTATTATTATTATTATTATTATTATTATTATTATTATTATATTATAGTGTTACAACATTTGGACGTTTCGCTCTGTTATGCAACGGCATCTTCATCAGCTTATGTAGGTGATATCTTCAATATAGGTAGCTACGTACTTTATAAAATATCTGCTAAAGGGGGAGCTATCCATAATTGGGTAAGTATTTATATTTCATTTATAAAGCTATGCAACTGATTATTTCCAATATCGGGAGAGTCTCTTAAAACATTTAGTGTAATTTCCTGTACATTTGAAAAGTTTCTGCTAAACTATGAGGAAACATTAATACATAATTTATGTATGTTGTCATGAGCATTTGTTTCTACACAATCTAAATTAATTTATGTTAATTTTCGGTTAACTTCCTGCCAGTTCATGTTGTGGCTTGTGGCGTGTGTGACACACCGAGTCAGCAATAATTAACATAAGTGAATTTAGGTTTTATCCTAGATCATATATACCCAGATTGCTCGGCTTTATAAACTTTGACGGTAACAACTTTTGTCAGGTTTACAATGCTGCCATCTAGTTATTACATAAGAAGTCACGTCGTAACTCCCATTTGAATTGCATTAGCGACTGTTCTGCCATCTCGTGTTCGTTTACGGTGGCTATCCTGGCGGTGGTTCTCTTCAAAGTTCTACCGATTTTAACATAGGGATGAGCAATCTGTTTTATGTGATCTGGGGTTTTATTTACATGTTTACTATTTTCGCTTTTTGTGGCGTTTCTATTTTCTATTTCATTAATCTTCTTTCGGATATGTCTAAAGTTATAAACGGTATTCTTTGTCGTGCAGCAATGGCAGAATGAATAAAAATAAATAATTTAATATTCTACTAATAAAAAGTGTAAATTTCGCAAATACTTGTACATGGCAATGAGTATAGAAAGAAATAAACATCCTTGTGTGTGATGCTCCCTAGCTCTCCTGTAATAATGGTGACGTCATTGCGCAGAACCGCACGAAACTCTTCCGGCATCTGCCTTCGCCATTATTATAATCCCATCACGAATTTAGGTTGCAGTTGCATTATTAGTATAGATTAGTCTGACTGAGGTGGCACAGACGCATTGTTATTTTAAAACTCATATATCTCATTAAATATCACTCTAATCAAAATTTTACACCCGGGACAAAACTTGGAAACTCTTAAAGCAACATTTGTTACGCAACATTCTCTTAAAAAGTAATAATAAGCTATATATTTCAGTTTATTTACTTCAGGCACACATAACAACCCTTTTAAAGAAAGTATTTTGAATGTCACATGTAAGCCTAAAATCTAAGTGGGACCTAACTTATTTTTAGTGCCAATTTTCATAGAAATATGTACCGACTGAAAAGGTAACAAACATACAGACAGACATACAAACAAAAATTTGAAAAATGCGATTTTCCGTTTCAGGATAGTTAACACCAATTACTTTTGCAAAAGTGAAAATTACCAGAAAAATGTATATTGCAGTTTTATTATTAGTTTAGATTAATTGAAGACTTCAGAGCCATAGTGGGGCAAGTGCCATATATTTAAAACGTAGAAAACAAGGATTAAAATTAAGTGATTACCATAATTTAATGAAATATGTAGCAAGTAATATAAAATATGCACATTTAAACTAACTACCTACGTCAATCTTCATTAAACTATGGTATTCACTTAACTTTGACCCTTGCTTTCTCTGTTATTAATAAATGGCGCTTGGCCCGCTATGGCTCTGAATCCTTCAATTTTCTACAGAAAACTAAACATTACTTTTGTTCTATTCCTGTAACGGAGAGAGGTATTTTTTTATGGAAACAAAATATTTTTGCGACCATTGTTGTGAGAGTTATGACACTGTCTAGAACATTTTTAAATGGCACCTTATAATTTTTAATATCATCTGAAAGAGCATATTTTTGTATTGTTATGCAACACTTCATTAATTTTTTTGTAGGCTACTCCACTATTATAAACAGCCTTTAGGTACTGAGTATTGAGTGGCTACGGGCGAGTTAGGGACGACCCTTCAGCACGTCGGTTCGACAGTTGCCTTTGTGCATCCCGAATCATGGGATGAATGAGAATGGGGTGTACCAGCCCACAGGCCGCATGAGATCCCTCACCCGCTCACCCAATGGCCCCCTACATAAACGGACTTTATCATTAGTGAAAATCGTGCATAATATACCGTATTATTTTACCAGAGCCTTAAAATAATACCATGCCAACTAAAACGTCATGACTTCTATTATGACTGCATAACTTGTACCATAAAGTTAACATTGTGAAACGATCTGCAATATTAATACATCATTGTTGTCATAACAATCTTTTTCTTTATAGATCTTTTTTTTTATTTTATTGGGTTATTTTACGACGCTGTATCAACATCTAGGTTATTTAGCGTCTGAATGATATGAAGGTGATAATACCGGTGAAATGAGTCCGCGGTCCAGCACCGAAAGTTACCCAGCATTTTATAGATCATGATATCAAACTACCTATCATTATAAATCTGATGTTATTTCTTTATTAATTGTTTTATAATGCTGTCGTATAAAAAATAACATATGGAACACGTTTGTAATGTTATAAAGATATTGCATTCGTCAAAATTAGGAAACTCGCTTCGCTCTTTCTCTAAAAATTGACTCGTGTCATAACGTATAACATTATGAACTTGTTTCATAATATAGGCTACTATTATACAGAATCACTGTGGTTATGATAGCTATGGTAACAATTTTATTATTCATAATTTTGTTTAGTCCTTGCGCTATGATAAGATAAAATAAACACAAGATGTTCTTAACTGAAAAGCAGATGATTGAGATCCCGATTATAACAGAAAACGTACACAACATGAGATATGCACAATTTTTAACGAAACTTATCCAAATCGGCCACCTTTTTCTCAGTGAACTGTGAGTAGAACAGAAGCGAAATTCAGTGAACATGGACATGTCAGAAGCATCATAAAAGGATGTGGTAGACCGTCCATTGACAACGATTTTCAAACTTGGCCTTTAGCTAAATTATTCTCTCCGTGAAATAGAATCTACATCAGATATCTCCAAAGCAACTGCCTGGAGAATATGCGCAGTACCTACTAAAGATTGCTATTGTTGCTGCTGCTACTGATGATGATAATGATGATGATGATGATGAGGAGGAGGAGGAGGAGGAGGACAAGGAAAATAAGTAAAATTGCAAAAAAAAAAAAAAAAAAAAAAAAAAAAAAGGAAGGTGATATTATTTTTGGGATTATATAAAGACGCTGCATCAACTACTAGGTTATTTAGCGCCGTTATAATTGGTAATAACGAGAAAGTATTCGGCGAAATAAAGCTGAGAATTCGCCATGGGATATCTAATATTCGCCTTACAGTTGGGGAAAACTTAAAAAAAAAGCTCCCAACCAAGCAAGCAGCTGAAGAGGGAATCGAACCTACGCCGACAGCAGCTCAAATCAGTAGGTAATCACGGTACCGCCTGAGCAACGCCGCTATCATGATGATGTTTAAGAAGATTAATATATTCATGCAGAAAAATATAACAAGAATATGGTTATGATTGTATAAAGTGTTATGTTGAAGAAAAAGAAGATGTTATGATGATTATTAAGATGGGCATAATGATGATTTACAAAAAATGGTGATCATGAGGCAGTGTTATAGATTATTAAATAAGATTATGAATATGATTATGATGATGGTGAACAATATGGTGATAATTACGACGAAAAAGAATATATGATGATTGTAAAAGAGAAGAAGAGGAAAACGATGATGAAATAATGGTGAGAATAAAGAAGGTGGAGATAGTGGTGGTGGTGGTGGTGGTGGTAGTGGTGGTGGTAGTGGTGGTGATAGTGGTGGTGATAGTGGTGGTGGTGGTGGTGGTGTTGGTGGTGGTGGTATATGATATTTTAGGCTTCCACGGTGGATTACCCAAAAGCCTGATTATAATGGCAATGATATTGATTGCAAAATAAAGGATGATGATAATTACGTTTATGGAGAGGAGTAAATGACAATGATTTTGTTGATCACGATAGCAAAGAAGTATTCTGAGTGTGTCTGAAGTATCAGGTGATATGAACACCTCTTCCTCCCACAGACAATTGAATATTTCGGCACGACACCGTTATTTTGATTGGAAGATGTGACCTACTGAACACCAGTGAGAACCTTCTGTTTTACAAGTAAGAAACCTTTAATCAAAATCGTGAGTACTGTTAATGCAAAAGGAATAAACGAATTTATGTGGTTAGCCCTCTATTTTTAACGCTGTATGTGATTGTTACAATGTACCAAGAATAGAAGAACAGCTGTGAATTCAAGATATAAATAACATTTGCCCAATTCTCATACTCCAATATAATTCATGGGTGTGCTACGCGTAACAAAGTTCAACATTCCATACCAAAATAATGGAGGCAGTGCGCTCATTGAACTCTAAAACGCAAACTTCAACCAGCTGTTGATAACTACCGTATTTACTTGAAGATACGACCTCTTTGCAAATTAGACTTTCCTTAATTCTCAAACGATAAAGTAAAAGTTAATTTTCTTTCACTAATTGGGTCCTCCTATTCTCAGGTAGAAGGCGGGTCAAAGATTAAGCCGTAGGGCTGTTATGTTTGTAATGTCAAATCAATTAGCGTAAACTTAAAAAAAAAAAGTATTTTGAGATTCTTTCATCATTGAATTGAACAAAAATTATAAAACGACCTTCAGTTAAAATTTGAACTGTAATATTTTATTATAATACAGTTAAATGTAGTATATGCTACTAACTTAAGACTGATCGATAGCAAATCTGTTAGTAATAATGTTACCTTAAACAGGGTGCGAATTAAATGGGGGAAGAAATCCCCCTGTTGGAAAGTTATCTCCCTCTCATAAATTCATATTAACATCTCTACCAGGGATAACTTCTATACCCTCAAAAATAGGTATGTTTTAATTCGAGCATACTTTATAAAGTACAGTTTAAAGTAAGCAAAGAAAATAATATTGATGTATTATTATCACCGGCAAGCTGACAACAATCAATAACTTAGGAATTACACGTCTTATCTTAAGCCTGCTCATGGATATAATTATTATTATAATCAAGATGCAAGACAAGCAACTCAGTGCGACCAAGCGTTGAATCGTATAGAATGAGGATAATAATAATTTTATGTATGTATCTACGATTCTATTCCCCCCTCATCGGAAACCTTAATTCGCACCCTGACCATAACAGATATATTCTGTAGGATCAAAAATGAATCTTTACGTAAATATGTTAGGGGTTCTATTCATAGACATTTCGCTAGCCCGCGCTACGAGCGTGCTAAACTAGCCCCGGCTATCGACTGGTTACTTGTACAGGATTCATATCATATCATATCGCTAACACTGGTTTATGAATACGAAAAACGTTAGTTCGCTGATCATCCACCTGAAGCCCGCGCTAACAATGTCTGTGAATACGGCCCTAGACATTTTTAGCGCAGGCTTCCGGTGGATTATCAGCGTTTTTCGTATTCATAAACCAGTGTTAGCGATATGATTTGAATTCTGTACAAGTAACCAGTGGATAGCCGGGGCTAGCTTAGTACGCTCGTAGCGCGTGCTGCGAAATGTCTATGAATAGCACCCTTAGAGTTTTACTTTGAAGTCGGGGATACCAAGTGAAACGACTCTAGTTCATTTAAACTTATCTAAAATATATTTATATAATGAGAATATTAATATAATGAAATTTTGTCATTAGAGGTTTTGTATTCTATTTAGAGAAATTAATGATAATAATAAGAATGAACAGATGTTAGTTTCATTGTAAGTAACAAATATTAAAGAGTAATTAATCTGTTAAGTAAGAATTTATGTAATTTTGACCTAAATGAAGTTATTGTCCAACAACCCCTTACATCACTCGGAAGCGAGTTCCAATTTCTAGCAAATGAAACTGTATACATACATACATACATACATACATACATACATACATACATACATACATACATACATACATACATACATACATACATACATACATACATACATACATACATACTCTTCTCCCGTTCACCATTCCTTCCAGTGCATCCTTCAGTAGGCAGTTTCTTCTCAGCCAGTGACCCAGCCAATTTCTTTTTCTCTTTCTGATCAGTTTCAGCATCATTCACTCTTCATTCACTCATTCCAACACAACTTCATTTCTTATTCTATCTGTCCATTTCATACGCCAGCTACATTCTTCTCCATATCCACATTTCCGGTGCTTCTATTCGCTTCTGTTCATTTCGTTTTTCCTCATTGTTGATCGAATGTGCACGTGGAGCGGGAGGAACGGAAATACGAGTTCCAAGAAAGCCGATCGAGTGAGAAGTAAGGAATGTTTTTTTTTAGTTGGTTATTTAAAGACGTTGTATCGACTAATAGGTTATTTAGCATCAATGAGATTGGTGATAGCGAGATGGTATTTGGCGAGATAAGGCCGAGGATTCGCCATAGATTACCTGGCATTCACCTTACGGTTGGGGAAAACCTCGGAAAAACCCCAACCAGGTAATCAGCCCAAGCGGGAATCGAACTCGCGCCCGAGCGCAACTTCTGACCGGCAGGCAAGCGCCTTAACCGACTGAGCCACGCCGGTGGCTTGAAATGAATGAATGATTGAATGAATGAATGAATGAATGAATGAATGAACTTTGGAAGTTAGACTCCGGAGTCAGTTATTCTTATTACTATATTCCATTAAAGATGGAAATAAATAAGAATGTGGAAGCGGAAGAAGAAATAACAAGTAAATAAAAGGAAACATAGGTATCTGAAAGAAAAATCAAATTTTAAATACTCGTAGTCGCGCGGTCTTTTCAGACGCGAGGCCTAGGCGGTAGCCTATTTCGCTTTTATGTAGCTCCGCCTCTGGCTGGAAGTATCATGACCTCACGAGTATTCTTGTCATGTGTATATTATCATTTGACTGCTATTTTTCACATCAACACTTCCAGTGTCGGTTATGTACAAACATATATTGACGTATTGTAAATGTTCTCTTAATTAATTGCAATTATATTTACTCAAAGATACTCTGAGAGAACAGAGATTAGTCAGTTTTAATTACCGGTACGTGATTTTGCAGCACAGGCGGACAAAATTTGTTGCAACACAAAACAAACTCTTTGATCGCCGTAAAGTCAGGCTACCTCTCAAGCGAAAAACAAAACCAACAGTAGATATCAGTGCTGTATTTCTTGTTCTCCCCACCTTGTCATTTTGTTGTCATGCTGGCTACATCAATTGATCCTTACATTTTTTCCCCATTTTTTACAATGTTATTGGAGTAATGATAATACAAAGGTGTGCTTAAGAAAATTTGTATTGATATAAATTGAAGCGGAGGGTAAGACAAGCCCTTAGACCACTAACATGGATCGATTGCTCTGTCTCTGAATTTCGTCGTGGGTGAGACATGAATTAGAAATTTTACTTGGAGCCCTCTGTCAGAGACAGAGTTCTTTCATATGTAGTAACCATCGGCGTATTCTCGACGTAACGAATATGAATCGTGATGGGAAGTTGGGTTGGAGGATGATTCGAATTGCGCTTCACCGATTACATGATTTGATTTTTCACGAGGTTTTCTCATGTCTGATTGTGAAATGAGTGGGCCTGGGTTCAAATTCTGGTTGGGACAAGTAAACTGGTTGAGGATTTTCAGAGGTTTTCCCTCAACGCATTAAAGGCTGGTTCACAATAAACCGGGAAGGAGAACCAGAATGAAAACGAGAAGCAGAGGACGTGAATATGAAAATTTTTGATTCACAATAAACCGAGAACGTAGACGACTATGCATATCGATACACATGTCAATAACGATATATAAAGTCGATATTACGCATTCTGATGTTATTTGTGTATAATTGACCAATGGCGTTCTCTCATGAGTACAAGGCAGCCAACATAAACACAGGTTAACCAACTTCGAAATTTCAACTGAAACATTTCATTAGGTACGGTACTAGAAATATGCCCATGCATCTTTATTATCACAAGCTATTTTAAGTCTACCATAACGTAAAATAATTAGAGAAGAAACATTTGTAATAGAACAAAAATGAACACAACAGTAGTTATTGAATTGAAGCATGAATATGTAGTGTGTAATACAACCAATACAGTAATAAAATATGATTCACTTACGATCGGTGTTCAAAGATGCAGCTATTGAAAGCCACGTATTCTTCTTTTCTCATCTTTATACGAGGCGCGCCGCTTATCGTAAACGTGAGGATTTTCCTCAACATTCAATATTAGAATCTCATCAAATAAAAGTTGCTCCATGATGCACACCACAGAACAAAATAATGCATAGGTTATGACACGATCTTCTTCCTACAAAATATACGACGACAAAATAGCTTTTAGATGGCAATAGAATGACTCTAGTGGGCTGTGATCGGAAACGTGAAAGCCAAAGTTGAAACTTGGCCAACTCTCCGTTCCCGATCCCGGGCTCCGACAAGCTTTTCGTTAATTGTGAATGCTCACATTTAAATGTACACATTTTAACAATTTTACCGTTTTCGTTTTCGTTCCGATTCTCGTTTCCGGTTTATTGTGAACCAGCCTTAAGACTTTCTGCGCTACACTCTGGAATCATTTCGCTGGAATTATCACCTTCATCTCATTCAGACGTTAGGTAACCATAGAATTGGATGAAGAGTCGTAAAATAAACTAATTAAAGAAGAGGAACCTTAGGAGGACCCAAGAATAGATGGAGGGATGTTTGATTTAAGATGAGCGAGTAGAAAGGCAAAAACAAAGTAGATGATGAAAAAATTTTGTCTTCTATGTATCCCTATTTGAAAGTTTACTGTTATAGTATATGTATCTGTATGAATTTTGTTAAATACTGAAACACGTCAGAAGAATCAGATGTCAGTGCCGTCTCCTTGCTTGTATAACGTTAGCCGTTTAAATCGTGATGCAATGTGGTGGTTTCCGTTGATATGGGACATTATGAATAATTACGGACAATCGCTGAGATGGCGACGGATAAATAATGAGTACCCGAATAAAATCTGCTCGGATATAAAATTTAAAACAAAACTCTAAAAGTAATTTACATAGCCTAATAATTAGTATACACAGAATGGAACGGAAAACTTTGTGATGAAAGAAGAAACTTTACATTCACCGATCTATTTTTTTTTTCCTCGAAATTCAAGGCTGCTTCTTCACAAAGATTAACAATTTTATTTTTAAATATTTACAAATTATTTATACAAAGATACCAATAACAAAGGTATAACTGTTTTCAGAACATGGGAGGGGTAAAAATAGGAGGAAGAAAAATAAAGTGCATAAGATTTGCTGATGAAATGGCGTTGTTAGCAGAAGAGGAGATGATACTAAGCGATATGCTACTGGAGCTAAATGACAACTGTGAGCAGTATGGAATGAAGATAAATGCAAACAAGACGAAGACCATGACCATAGGAAGAAAAATAAAGAAGGTAAACTTGCGGATTCTAAATGAGGCAGTAGATCAAGTGAATAGCTTCAAATACTTGGGATGTAGGACCGACCTACTACTGTATAAGCAACATGAAGTAAGACAAAAGAAGGATAGCAATGGCAAAGGAAGCTTTTAATAGAAAAAGGAGCATCTTCTGCAGGGCCTCTAGAGAAATAACTAATGAAAAGACTAGTGAAGTGCTTTTCATTTCTTTCTTCTATGTAGGCTACTTGTTATTTCTATTCTTCTCATCATTATTTTCTTTTCCCGTCTCGCTTTCTCATTCTCCTAATTTTCTTTCTCTTTCTTTGCTCCTCCTATTCACCATTTTACAATAGGCCAAATCACTATGAGTGATTATTACTATAAGCAATTACGACATTGTCGCATTCTCTTATAGACGCACTTTCGAGGCCTATAACGAAGAAATAACTGTTAGGACACTGTCAATAATTGAACATAATCGCAGGATGTAAATTCACGGGACAAGAATACACAATAATTATAATAAACAACAATAGCCATGAATTCCATTACCATTGTACGCGGTTGCAGTTGGTTTGGAGCAGAAAGTGGACTTAAGACACTTTAGCTCGCAGTAGCTACTTGGACCGCGGAGTCAGGAGATTGTTGAGGTGTGAGAACCGGAGGACGTGCTCGATCGGATTGAGGCTTCAGTCGGACAGTCACTTTCTCAACCAACTTGTCCAAACACGGAGACGGATGACAGAGACTGCTGCCACCTGCTTTGCAACACTCGTGGAGAAATCACTGAATTATATCATCTGTACGTACAGACAGACGCGTTGTGAATTATTATTATTATTATTATTATTATTATTATTATTATTATTATTATTCTATATTGTAAAACTTGAAAATGAACAAACTTAGCTGTTTCTATAGTTAAAATATTTTTCAAGCACAATGGTTTATTATTATTATTATTATTATTATTATTATTATTATTATTATTATTATTATTATTATTCTATATTGTAAAAATTGAAAATGAACAAACTTAGTTGTTTCTATAGTTAAAATAGTTTTCAAACACAATGGTTTATTATTATTATTATTATTATTATTATTATTATTATTATTAGCAGGTAATCTCATAAGTAATATCGGTTTTAAGTTTGGTATTTTGTAAGATTTTAATGATGAAGTAACGGTTAACACGTCTGAGTATAAAACGAGTGGGCCCGAGTTCAAATCTTGATTGGGAAAATTTACCTGGTTGGGGTTTTCCCTCAGCCAACTGAAGCAGAATTGCTGGGTAACTTTCGGCGTTGGACCTCGGACTCATTTCGTCATCATGCAACTTACAGGACGCTATGGTTATTATTGCGTCATAATTGTTACTGACAGTTATCAATTGTTAATATAAAGAATATAAAATGGAAGTGATAAAGTTTGAGATTAGAGTCCTTCTAAAGCACTACTGGAAACAAAATTAAGCTGCTTCCGCGGCTCGAAGAATATGATCTTTCGTCTTTAGAGTACCATCTCTTTTAATCCTTGATATACTTCCTGCTCGAAAGAAATTTCCGAAATTTCAAAGACGTTGATATGGGTATCACCGAATCCTTCGCATCAAAACCCAGAAACTAGGAAACCTCGCTGAAAGGTGGCTGACGACCATAGAATCTAATGGCCTTTACTTTGAAGATTAGGTTATTTCCTGTCACAACACACTCAAACTAAAATTTTTCTCCAAAACCAATATTATTTATGAGCAGTGTTGCCAAACCGATTCTTAAAAGCTCGCTATGAAACAGTACAGAAGTCACTAAAGTGCTGTATTGTCGTCAATGTAAAATGAGATTATTTTTCTGTTTGAGTGTTAAAAATACTCGCTAAATCGTTATATAAGCAACACAAATTTAATGTATTTTACCCGCTAAACTAATATTTAAATTCTCCAGTTCTAGCTCGTGAACCGCTGGATTGGCAATGTTGCTTATGGATCCATATCTGTATTATTATTATTATTATTATTATTATTATTATTATTATTATTATTATTATTATGTTATATTTCTATTCCCGCTACTAATACAATTATTTTGTGCGGACAGCGAGCCGAACGGTCAGTAGGCCTATAGGTATCGGTATTTTAATACAGACATCAGAATTAAAATAATATCGAAATGAAAGTGGAACTTTGGATAAAAGAAACTGGCATTGAAGATTTTCTCAGTATAATTGATATACTAATAAATAATTATTTATTCTTTCTCCCTTCCTTCAATTACATAAGGGAAACAAAGATGAGATGATGCATCATTGTCAACCCTCAATGAAATATGAAAAAAGAGGAAATACCCATCAGTTTATAAAAATATTATTAATTTATGTTTCAGTGACGTAATAATTTGTCTGAATTTATATATTTTAAAACAGGCATTAACTCGCCTCAGTAAGCTATTTCATACCCCAAATTAAAATAACATATTTGTTCAATTAAGTACACGAGACTCTCGTTAATCCGCCCCTCAGTATTTCGGCCACTTAATTATCCGGCTTTCTTCTAATGTACTTTTTATCACTTCTACTGTGATAGTTTTCTGGGAAATTTGCACTGGTGCCATGTGTTATATTGTAAATTATTTACACACATATATACGCGCCGGCCACGTGTGGAATGTTCTAGTTTCGATTTAGAAGTGCAAGTGGAGTGGTTGGCGCAGCTTATAACATTAAATTTAATGGCATTTTTAAGCATTCTCAGTAATCCAGCACTCTCGCTAATCCGGCAACCCTCTGTGCAAGGAGCGGCCGGATTATCAAGAGTTTATTGTATTATCATTTAATTAAATTTGTTTTTAAAAATGCTGTTTGACTGCTCGTGCTTAATCTACATTTCGCTCTCTACGAATAACCCCCAAACTAAACAATCTTTAAAAAGGTTTTGTTGCATAGATACTTTATAAGTCCCAGAAAAGAGGCAGTGCGCATGATCAGACATACAACGAAACAAAACTAATTTTAATACCTCAACTAGTCCTTCTCTTGTGAACCAGGTCGCTCTTCCTCTGATCATGCGTACTACCTATTTTCTGGGACTTAAAAAGTAACTGT
Source organism: Periplaneta americana (assembly GCF_040183065.1). Taxonomy (NCBI): domain Eukaryota; kingdom Metazoa; phylum Arthropoda; class Insecta; order Blattodea; family Blattidae; genus Periplaneta; species Periplaneta americana. The sequence goes on from NC_091128.1 coordinate 104,376,813, forward strand.
GCGACAAAACTTTTTTCTAAGCTGTACATCACCTGCCGTAAGAGATGTTACATACATAGGCAGGATGTTATTGATAATTCTTCGGTCTCCTTTCTACATTCTCTTAGAAATTTATTTTGCGAATATGTATACAATGAAGTATAACGTACTATAAGCTTAAGTATTATTTTTAATGAGTAAGAATTTTCGGTTTTTACACTACTAGTTATGCAGTAGAGATAGGTCAATATTACATACTGAAATTAAATATTTCATATTTTGAATATCTCTTTACAAAAAGAACTAAGAGACATGCGCTTACCAAAGATTAGTTATGAAGTAACTAAGTGTTAAAATTTACCAGACAGAATAGTCGCAGAAGAACTTTAAAATTAACATGAAGTTAATTGCATTTTTAACGCTTTAAACGCTAGAATTTTTTATGCCAAGCAGACAAAAATGATAGAGGGGAGGGAAGAACGGAGACAGAGGGAGATAGAAGCAGAAACAGAGCGAGAGAGAGTGTCTGATCTTCCCTCCCTTCTGAGCAAATGACAAATGGCATTCTGATCATGTGAAATGGAATTAAGTGGCACTAAAACAGCAATAATATTACTGACGCAGAAATTGTGAAAATATCAGTAAGGTAAACGGTAGTACCTCGAGAGAAACTACCACAAAAATTATTGTATATTTCTAAATGAAAAATTTAAATTATACTCGCCGGAATTTTAACCGGGTCTCCAACGGAGAAATTAGACCACATCTAGCCCTTATACATAAGTACTGCACATACATCCATATATTTTATTGTATTGCATGCTCATTTAATTGTACACATACATACATACATACATACATACATACATACATACATACATACATACATACATACATACATACATACATACATACATACATGCATACATGCATACATACATACATTACTTAGGGCAAATGGCAAATAATGTGAGATCCAAATTGATTTATTTGGAAAGTAGTTCTGTCCAGAGAACGTTGGAAGGTAACAATCTCACTTCTGCGTAAGCTATTATGGTATGAGAAAGAAGAGCCAAGCAACCAACGTGCAAGTGTCCCGGTGAATGGAAGCGTGTTTCCAGCGTCGGACACGTAAATTGCTGAGCACGGATCAACGCATCCCACGCCGCCCGGCTTCTTTTCATTGAGAGGAGCCCACGGACCGTGGCCACGACATCTTCCGCTACTGACAACCCCATTGACGGCGAACTTTCATTCACAACGCACCTTCCTAATGGCGATCTCGAAAACATTGTACAAAGATGTGCTCAATCAGCTTCAAGTCGCAATTTCATAAATAATAATTTTATGAATTTTTATGCCCTAGAAATGTTCCTGCTTTTAACGACGATGTATTAACAATGCGATTATCTAGCGTTGGTGTTGTTACTGATAGGAAAATGGTAATTTGGAATATTAGTCAGAGAATATTCCATAGAATTATCTAAGTTACCTTACAGTTGGAGAAAACCTAGAGTAAAAATCCACTAATCGGGATTCGAACCTACGCTCTAGCGCAACCTCGGATCATGAGTCACAACTCGTTACCTTGAGACTAGAACGGTCGGTCCTCCAATGGAAAACTTCGAATAAAAATTTCAATTTTATTATAGGGTCATTCCATATCAAATCAACAAGGCACTCAACCCGACCGACTCAGATTTCTTTCAAATTTTGAGGGTTTGTTTGACCTGCCGCGCTAACTAAAACTGCCGAGTTTCATATGTCCTGTGCTTTTCGTTTTCTGTCAGTGGCGTTTCAAACATGAAGAAAAATCACATTTTTGTAAGCACGCCGCTTCAATTAAAATGATATATCTCAACAACGTCTCCAGATAAATTTACAAAAATTGGGTGATACATTCTCAATATGTGATAGTTTTTATTGCTTATATTGTTTTCTGCGTGTATTCAATTATACTAAAAAAACATGGTGAAACAATTTTCATATATTCATATTTAAAAATGCAGGGGTTCTATTTTAATGAAAAAAAATATATATAGTACGCCTCAATTAGTGATATAATGAACTGATAAGTTTCAACTTGGAATCATCATAGGTTACAAAGATAAAAATTATTATGTCACAGCAAGCGTAAGCTAACCGTATAAGTCGCGATAATTATGTCCCACACATTCGTTGTATTTAATTATATTTGATCATATTCTTGAATGCCACTATGTAATTTAACATGTAGTACATAATTCGAATTTTTTAAATTATTACCTGAAATAAATTATTGTCACATGGATTTTGTTAAACCTGAAGTTCTGTAAGAAATACTTACCTTTCATTGCTGAGATGAAATAGCCTGATCATCTTTCCAGACAGGATGCTGCGTTGTTTCAGCTGCATTTTAAAACTGCTTAGCAAGTATAATAACCATCCTAAACAGCAGGACTGTATGAAACTTGTGTTCCAGGCACTGCGGTGGATTTTGCAAATCGAAGAGCAAGCATTTTTTCCTCTTCAGTATGGCCTTTTTTAGTCGCATAAACGGTATTAATGTTTGGCAGATGATGCCTTGTCCAGTCGTACAATTCCCTAGGTGTAGTTATTTGTTTATCGGATGGTCTCTGCAAACTAGCACAAGTCGCAAACCTTTTAAGTGTCCCACCTACAACGTCGTAGGTCTTTTGCCATGCGATATGCAAAAATAATGCAATTCTGTTGGAAATCCAAAATCTTCTCCATGTAATGTGAGGTTCAGGAAATTTTTTCCTATTTTTATACTGAGCAGAGAATCCATCGGAGAAATATATAATTTTTGTGGTGAATTACAGATGTGTGTTTTAATGACTCCATTAGATATTTTTGAAACAGATGTACAGCTGTAGTGTCATATTTCGGGCAGTGTGAAATTATTACCAGATTTTTAATAGAGACTGTATCGGATGACGATTCGTTACAATATATTACGAAAGTATGAATGGTTGTCTGCACATTAGTCCTGTGATATGACTGAATTTCATCTTGGATTACGAAATAATAGTTTTCAGCGAAGTCGCATAACACAATAACCAGGCATGACTGTAGAAATGATTTCATATCACGTAGAAACTTAATTTGTCCAGATGATATAAATGAGTGAGTCAGTAAATCACCAAGTTTCTCCAAGAGACAGTCGAAAAATTTGTCTGTGGGTTTCATTATAGTCTCAAGCGTTGATCGGTCAGTCGTCATCCACTGCTTGTAGGTCACTGATTCACTGAAGTTTTATACGAAACATTTCTCTAAACCCTCTCTTATTTTGAATGGTTCAGGACATCCTGTACATTTCCTGAACAAGCAATTTATATGAGGAGGATTGCACACCATAGTAGCCAAGAAATGTTAAGTTGGAAAGTATAAAGAAAAATTTTCTTGAAATCCACGTAGACCTGAAACTTTAATAAATTGCTTCCGGCATAAGTTTTACATTCTGATAAGGACACAAACACAGACAGTATAGTCCATTAACTCCAGCTAGAATACAATTTCTTGGTCAGGGTTAGAATTTTTAAACACTGCATATAATTCATTTCTGCTCATGTGATTTACTCCCTGATTCTTTAATCACAACAAATATTTCTTACCAGGCATCATTCTGCTTATCTCGTCAGAACAACAGAATTCTTTAACTTTACCGGCAACAGCCGCGAGCAAGGGTTTTCCAGGTTTCGGATTTCGTGAACACAAAATTCTCTTTCCCTTTGCCAGGACTTTGGCTTTCCGAATTATGTATTCGAAAGCTGAAAGAAACTCTTTTTTTATATTATTTACGCTCCAGCTTTTATGTAGTTGTGTTAAAATGGTGATTTTCTCACTTTTACCTGAATTTTGAAAATTTTCCTGCAACTGAGACAAAATTTCAGAATCAGAAAGGTCCTGGTTCCTCGGCATCTTTAATATCGAAGACTTTGTCTTTTACAATATTTTCAAATTTCTGTTTCTTATATTTCTCTTGTTGTAGCCTTTCTTGTTTAATAAGGAACACACCTTGGTCAAAGAGACTTGTATGTAATGGACTTACATTTGCTGTAGAGTCGACGTATTCTTCATTACTAGAGTCATTATGAGGATTCTGCGTAATAGCATTATATTATATTTTTATTTCTTTGCGACACATAGCACACACCTTTTGTTCCTGTTTTAAATCAGGAAATACATCAAGCATCCACGATATAACACTTCTTAAATTTTTCCTCTAATTACAATGCCTTGATTTCTCGAAGGGATTGCAGCAAACATAGACCTATAACTTAAAACGCGACTCCATTACATCGCACAAAACTACCACATACTACGAAAACTAACGACACTGCACTTGAAACAGATTGCACGTTTTGTATAAATTGAAGACTGTATAAACTGCCACTCATGACGGCCTGACAGATCTACGACGCAGCTTATCAGACAAGTACGAACTCGCGCGCATGCAGTGTTGGTGTAAGATGGGTTTAAGTGCTACAAACCAATACATTGATATATTTTTTTACTGATATTCCTGAAACGTTTCCAAAATGAAACTTACACCAAGGGGAGAATACTCTTACCTCTATAACATACATTTTTCGCGAAATAATTTATGTCCCGCATTTATAGATATTTAATGTTAAAATGTGTTTCACGTGACCATTCAATAAAGAATTCATTACTTTGATGCAAACCTATTTTTATTGAAACGTATGATCCCTTAGCTTTAAAATAAGCCCAAGTTTAAGATTCTACCTCAATTAGAAGAGAAGTTATGAATTATTTTTATTGACATAGTATGTGACATTTTTACATTTTTTCTCGTATTGACAGAATTGCTGTATGGATATCGTGCATTATTGAGGGCTAAAATTTTACATAATTACTTAACTCAAGGTTCTTTACCATCCCACCAAATTTAATGAAAATCTGAGGTGGTCGGGTTGAAAAGTCCACTTTTTTGTGTTGATTTGACATGAAATGCCCCTATACAGACATTTTAGACATACAAAATACACACACCCACACAACTAGAGATGAGCTTAAACGATATTTTCAAGTATCTGTGACAACTGTGACTGACAATGAAATATCTGTGACTTTTATCGGTGATTTTGTCACACCGATATTTTATATCGATATGTAGCATGAATTACACCGATATTTTGTCACACCGATAAAAAAAAATTAGCAGGAAATATTGAAGAGCAGTGAAATATGAATACGATTTCTCTATACACACCACTCATCAGTGATTTATACGGGAAAATCCAACAAAGAAATTATGTACTGTACCATTAGCAGATAAATACTTACCTAACTGAATAGTAACATGTCAAAAGTTAACCTCATGTACCGTACCAAGAGGTTATATTATAGATATTGAACCAGTTGATCATTTTTAAATGTAGTTGGGTATGGAGAAATTGAGGTTATATGATTATCCTAATCATTTTAAAAGTTGATCCTTTTTATTGTATATAATATAATGGATAAATTATTTTAAGTCGTGTATTAACATTATAATATTGAGTCATAGAATAAAAATTAATGAAACATAAGTATTCGGAAAAACATTGGAAAATAATTACAAAACGAAACAGTTGTTCAGACAGGATTTTACACAAGATTAAGTACTGGTAACCAATGGTGTTATTATTTAAATCGTGTAATAACTACATCATTTATAAAAAGATGGAGAAACTACCGCCCGATTGCTGTTATTGTATCACGCGCACGCGCAAACCTACGACGTAGAGGAGAAAATATCAGTCACAGAGTACTGAATACGGAGCAGATTTCGATAGCGATATTTGGTCACAGATATTTCGCGTCATCAGTCACAGGTTTATCTGTGACAAAAAAAATACCTGTGACAAAATATCGGTTTGTGAATTATCGGCCATCTCTACACACAACACATCTACAACACTCAATTGAATGTCAGAACACACACCATTTCCAATACAATACGAGTATTACCAATCGTAAACACATCCCTCCAAGACACGAGCAGGAAATCTAAAGATAGCGCGGAAGTGGGACCTCACTAGAATTCTGAAGATGACGAACACCACATCGAAACTATTCAATTAAGCTAAAATAGCAACATAGTTCAATACTAACGTAGCGAAGTTTAAAAGCTGTTTATTTAAATAACTTAAGAGATCATTAGTGATAAATAAGTGTTAAAAGTGTGTAATCAAGAACAAAAAAAAACATCTTATATAGCCTATGGGCAAAATATACCGCCTATATAAATCATTATGAAAAATTGTGTCCAATTGCAAACTCCTTCAGACAAAATGGAACAAAATATAAACGTACTTTTTTATGTAAATTTTAGTTTTCTGTAGACAAAGTCTAAAATCTATTGTCAGAAATAATTTAAAAGCCAGGTAGAAGAGCAGAACAATTGGGAGACTCTCTGTCTTAAAAGCTCTCTCCGTGAGACAGTGTAACAAATTAATGAACGAGAAAAATTCCGAACTATCTGCGAGGTCTAGCTCTTGAGGAATCCCCAGATTATGTACGCCCTGTTTGACTATGATATCATGCTTGCCCATTGTCGAGTGTTACAGTTATTGCGTATTTACAGCTTCGTTCCTGTCCCTCAGTTCACAGCAAAATTACATGAGAAGATGAAGAGAAAGAGGAATAAAGAAGTAAAGCAGAGAGGAAGCGAGGGAGAAGAGAAAGAGAGAGGAATAAAGATAATAACAAAGAAAGAAAAATTATGGTTTATTTAAAGACGCTCGCAACTCCAGAGGTTATATCAGCGTCGCTGGTGTGCCGGAATTTTGTCCGCAGGAGTTCTTTTAAATGCCACTAAATCTACTGACACGAGCCTGTCACATTTAAAGACACTTAAATCCATCGATCTGGGCCGGGATCAAACCCGCAACCTCAAGCACAGAAGGCAAGTGCTATATCGTCTACGATACCTAGGCCGACAATAAAGAAAGAGAGAAGAGGAATAGAGAAGAGTAAAGATTGTGCAAAGAGAAGAAGAGAGGGGAAAAGAGAGAAGAAGAAAAGAAAGAGAGAAATATAGATAAGAAAGAGAGATATGCAGATTGTTTCTTGACCTCTCCAACAAACTCTGGGGATCTATAGATCTCGTAATGAGGATCATTTTTCATGAAACAACCTTTGTTCTCCGATGCCTCGTTTAGAAGCTACGCGATATCGAAAGAAAAAAAAAAAAAAGATTTTAGTGACATTAACAATTATGAAATTAATTACTTTTCAAGTATTTTTGCTGACAAATTACAGATGTTCAAAGTGTCTACCCTGAGCCTGATTACATTCATTACACAGTCGTAACATTACTGATCTGTGTCGAATTTGATCAAAAGCAGCGAATATTCGCAGTCAATTCCTCTCCGGTGTCATTTTAAGTGGTGTACACTTCATATGTCCCCCCCCCAAAAAAGATAAGGGGTGTGAAGTCGGATGATCACTTTGGCCACGCAACAGGTCCCGCTCTCCCATCCATTGATCCCCTTTATGTTCAGATGTACTCGTACAACTAGGCTGAAGTGCGTTGGGATGTCATGTTGGAATCACATGTCTCCGCACATAGTAAAGGAAGTATTATCCATGAGCAGCGGAAGTGAGTTCCGAAGGGAGCTCCATTCAAACGGGGCAGCAAAATGACAGGACACTTGTAACCTGTCCGCAAGAGTACTCTAAGAAATAAATTAATAATTCATTGCATAATTAATTGTAAATGTCACTGGAACCTGTCTCTTTTCGATGTTGCGTAGCTCCTAAACGAGGCATCGGAGAACATGGGTTGTTTCACGAAAAATGATTCTGATTGCGAGATCCCCAGAGTTTGTCGAAGAGGTCCTGAAACACCCTGTAGATTGAATTCTATCATATTCGCTCATACATTATTACTTTTTTCATATAGGCTTTATCTGAAATTAAGTACAGGTAAACACATACCACTCGTTGAAATTTAACTCGAGGTTGCTGCTTAACAATCTTTAGTGTGTTGTAAATAATCATAATTTAAATATGTATCTGGCTGAGAAGAAACTGCCTACTGAAGGATGCACTAGAAGGAATGGTGAACAGGAGAAGAGTTCGGGGAAGAAGAAGATATCAGATGACAGACGACATTAAGATATGTGGATCATATGCGGAGACTAAGAGGAAAGAAGAAAATAGGAAAGATTGGAGAATGCTGGCTTTGCAGTGAAAGACCTGCTCATGGGCAGAACACGTATGTATGTATGTATGTATGTATGTATGTATGTATGTATGTATGTATGTATGTATGTATGTATGTATGTATGTCACTATCTTATTAAGGCTGGTTGAGTGAAAGAGAAGGCTTCATGACCTTAACTCTGGCAGCGAAAATAAAACATTCTAGATACATAAAGACAGTCACTTTCGTGACAATAACATTCTTCTTTTCGGCATTATTTCGCACTAACCAAGCTGATAACACGATGTAAAAAAAAAAGGAAGAACTATAGTAAAAGAGAGGGAGGTAGAAAGATAGTAAAAAGAGAGAAAGAGATAGGAATGAAGATAGTAAGAAGAGAGGAAGAGATAGGAATGAAGATAGTAAGAAGAGAGGAAGAGATAGGAATGAAGATAGTAAGAAGAGAGGAAGAGATAGGAATGAAGATAGTAAGAAGAGAGGAAGAGATAGGAATGAAGATAGTAAGAAGAGATGAAGAGATAGGAATGAAGATAGTAAGAAGAGAGGAAGAGATAGGAATGAAGATAGTAAGAAGAGAGGAAGAGAGAGAGAAATAAAGAGGAAGAGAGAGGAATAAAGAAATTAAAAAGAGAGGAAGGGACAGAATAAGAAAAGGAAAAGATAAAGATAGTAAAAAGAGAGAAAGGGAGAGAGGTAAAGATAGAGAAATAGAGTAAAAAAGCGAAGGAGAGAAGAGGAAGAGAGAAGAGCAAAGATAGTAAAAAGGAAAGAAGAAAGAGAAGGGGAAAAGAAAAGAGGACAAGAGAGAGAAAAACAGAGAAAAGGAAGAGAGCTTAGTAAACATAGTCATTTTCGTGACAATGACATTCTTCGTTTATCATAATTATTTCGCACTGGCCACACTGATACCACGTTGTATCTACGCTTTTGGATCTACAATGTCGAAATCTTTATTATTAATATTCTTGCTTTTCTGAGGTTCGAAATTATATGGTTTAATCTCAGCCCACGACTAACTGGCATAAACTGAGGCAATACAGCAGGCAAAGTCGCTAAAACAGAATTGTTTGTAATATACGATTGGATCAAGTTTTGCAAGTGTGACGTCATGAATTTCAAAGACATAATATATAAATAGCTGAAACTCCGTCCCTAATTTTCGTAGCGATATACAGTTTTCACCTTCATTCATAGGAAACCGAGGGCTATTATAATAAATGCTATTCTGAATACATGATTTTTCATCAGAGTGGGCCTTTAAAAGATGTTACGTACAGCTGGCGCCAGCGTTTTTGGCGTGTGTCCTAGAGTATAGTGCCCAGTTTGTGAGCATGTTGCTAGTGCAGCTGAGAATGGTACCACTTCCTATACACGTCACATTAGCTATTTGCCAAACACAGTTGTCAGACTGACTACGGTGAAGGTAAGACACTACACTTAACGTTTCCATTACTTATTTCACACGTCAAAAACGGTGACGCGGACTGTAGGCGCAGATGTTATTGCATTATCCTTAGGTGCACTGTGTTTCAGAATTATGGTAAAGTTTTTTTTTTATATGATTATCATTAAGTATTTATAAAACCTTGTTACACGGCATACATCAGCAGAGGATGGTAGCTTATTTGGTTATACAATTATACAAAAATAAAACAACAAAATATCACTTTCACTTCAACCAGAAATGCAATGTGCTTAGAGCTTGTTAATACAAATTTAATGGTCATGTTCCATATTATAAAATGTTTGAATTATATAACATGAATTTATTAAGATTTATTTTGGTTTTGTGATGAGATCTGCCCAGTAAGTATAATTTCTTCAATTTTTTTATAAAATGTTTTGTCAAATCTTTGCCACATTCCCTTCAACATATCTCTGTTTAGCGATGCAATCGAAGCAATGATCCGATCGATGTCTTGCTTCTTCAAGACCTCTGGGTAGAGGTGGCACATAAACTGCATTCTTCACATACCCCCAAAGAAAAAAAGACACATTATGTCAAATCTGGTGACCTGGAAGGCCAACGGCAATAGGCCAGATCGACAGCGGTAACACGTCCAATCCAACGATGTGGCAGATGGTCAGTTCAGAAATGTCTACGAAACAACCTTCGTACTCCTGTTACTGAATTTGTTTTCGCAAGCTGCAGGTTGCAAAACGATTTATGTTGTGGAGTTGTCATTTCTCAATAATGTCTCCTACGGCAACAGAAATAATAATTTTTCCGAAACTCAGAACTGAAAAGTTGAAAGTCTATCAAATGACATACAGAGTGGAAGGGGACCGATGCACCAAAATTTAAGAGGTGATTCTACATGTTAAATACGGTACAACAAAATTTTTTACACTTTTCTTTCGATAAAACACCGTTAAGCAGGAAAAAAATTCTCTTTTCCCAATGTTTTCAGCGCTCTATTATGGTAACGGTCCGAGAGAGATGGCTGATTGCTATACAAGCAGATAGGTAAAAATAATCTGAACAGTTAGTGTCTCGAATCTTTTTTTTTTAATTAAGCCGTTTAGCCATGGATTTAAATTGAATAATTGAGAAAATCGTTAAAATAAATCTTGCAACATAGCGTAGTGTCGCGTGCGTGTGACTGAGTACAGCGGAGGAAAAGGGGAAACTCAGGGATGGGTGGTCGGCGCATGCTACAGTTATTGCAATAGCCGTGATGTTACCAAATGTTTCATAGAAACGTAACGATTTCCTCTAAAACGATGAATATTAGAAAAAACTTATTTGGATTTTCCAAACCTCTCCTCATGACCTATTTCTAGTCTCATTTTGGTGCAGTGGTTACCTTCCACACTGTACAGTTTGTCAATTTCTCATTAAGATTTACTAAATAACAATAGTATGAAAGTGCTATCATTATTTTGAAACATGGTGTATAATATATTATGGTTTTACGTATACATCTTAAACGGTCTGTTTTCACAATATTGCTTGCTATGTAAAAAGTAGATTTAAAAACGTTAATATAATTTAATGCGTTATCGCTTTCAACTACCGATTTTTGTAAATAGAATAAATACGAGTATGTACTATTAGAAATGATTACAATATTGTACCAGTATGTATATCATGTAGATGCTTTCAAGTTGAATTGCTTTGTGCATTCCCATACCGTCTAAGCAACTTGCAATTTTCCTGTATTCCTATATTCTTTCTTGCCGTGTTCACCTTTAAGAAGCGTCTGTGTTGCGAGACCGGGTCTGGGAAATTTGCATATTTATAGGATAAATCTGAACGAATTAACCAGCGTCATGTAAGCCTTAAGAATTTACATGGTACCTAATTCCTAAGCGAATTAAATTTATTTCACTGGCATATCACAGAAACAGCGACAATATCTATGTATTTAAATTAACAAAATATATTTTCAATAAATATTAAATAATAACATCGAAAGTAATCTAACTTTAGTCATGTTTAATTTGAAGTAACAGCTCTGAAGTTCGTTACGTTTTCAGGAATGTTTATTCTATATTAATTTTGTTTAAAATTCGACTGGGATACTATTTTGAAGAGCTTGTAGCGTATTTCTGAAGAATAATTTCATTAAGACACCGTAATGGTACACTGTAATTACTTTTAATGCGCGTACATTTGTAGGAAACTGAGATAATGGCATTACAAAGGCACAGTACATATAACATCAAGATGAAGACGAATAATGTCATTGACATAATACACATTTATCAACGATTAATATGCAATATCAATGTCAGATCAGCGAATTCCATACATAATGCTTAACTGCAATCCAACTGACAGAAGAAATGTTGGAAAACCACGTAAGAGATGGGGTCACCAATTCGAAATCAAGGAAACAGATGAGGTCTAAAGGCCTAAACCTTATAGATATTGATGATGAAAACAAAGTAACACAAAAGATATAGCAAGGTACTTATATTAGTACATTATGCAATGATAGTAATGATAGTAATTAAGACCCGAGGAGGTTTATGAAACGAGCGCAAGCGAGTTTCATAATTTTCATACGAGCGTCTTAATTACCATTATAGGCAAGTTTCATACGACTTTTTATGCTCGACCATATTTCTAATTTGAAATTATTCATAAGTATTCATGTTGTTCTTATGTGACTGGGGAGTGAACTGACCTTGTGCAATCTCGTAAATTGTGAGATGTGCGCAGACGCGAAAGTATTGATTTTTTCCGGACAACGAATGTCGACGACCTTGATCTAGAGAGTAAGATAAACGTTAAACTTGATATAACCTTGAAATTGAATTCGACATTGAAAAACGAGATGACAAATTGAATTTATTTGAATATTATTTACAATTAACGCTAATTATTATAGTAACAGAACATAACCTTCTGCGACAATATTGGATTTCCAGCCTGCGTGACGTTCTGCTACCTGTCTTTCGATTGCATATCCGAGAATAATCGAAAACCTGAACTTTAATGAATAGGTGTACTTTAATGACATGCATTAAAGGACTGCTACCAGGTGTATAATTACTACATTTCGGCATGGTCGAGCATAAACAAAACAGCAAGATATCAGTTTCACTTCTCAGCTCCAGAAATTTAATGTGGTTAGCGCTTGTTGGAACAAATTTAATGGTTATGTCCCTTATTTTAAATTTTCTGAATTACGATAACTTATAAGACATGAATTTATAAAGATTTTCTTTTTGTGTGAGACTTACTCAGTAGCCTATATATAATTCCTTCAATTTTTATCGAATGTTTTGTAGGACTACGTACAGTATATAACTGTGTTGTTTGTACAGTTCTATTTACGAAATAGAACGCTAATTTATCTTATGAAAATATATAAAGTAATTTAATTTATTTTCATATGAGAGAACTATTACACATGGAGATTGGAATATATTAATGTCAAAAAATAAAATATAAACTTTCGAATAGATTAAACAAAACAAAACAAAGCAAACAAGAACTTGTTAAATTTCTATGTAACAGTCTTGTTTGTACACTTTGATTATTTATACTATTGAAAAACAATTAATATCTTGTAGCATAATCTTTCGACTTTATTACTGCTTGGCATCTCCTTCTCATTCATTTTACCAAGTTTTTACACTGTTCTCGTTTCATTTTAGCCCATTTTTCTCTCACCACATGTTTGAAATTCTCTATGGTTATACACTTCTGCTTTCTCACACTTCTTTTCAAAACTTCTAACAAATTTTCGATAGGGTTAAAGTCTGGTGATTGAGGAGGTGTTCCCAGTTGTTGGGGTATGTTCCATATGAGCCAATCCTTATTAATTTGAGGAGTATGTTTACTGTCATTGTCTTGTTGAAGCATATGCACAAGTAGCATCCCCATTTTTTGTGGATTCTGCCTAACATTTGACCTTAAAATGTTTTTGTACACATACTTATCCATAATCCCATTTTTGAACTCAATATTTCCCACACCATTTGCAGACATATATCCCCACAATAGTATGCATCCAGCTCCGTATTTCACTGTAGATAATGTGTTGTTTCTGTCGTTATCTGTGTTGGGCTTCCTTCATATCCTATGAAATCCATCGGAACTATAAAGATTTAGTTTTGTCTCATCTGACCAAATCACCCTGTTCCCAAATTCTTCATCCTTACCAACATGTTCTTTAGCGAAGTCTAATCTTCGAGCTCTATTTGTCTCACTAACGAACGGCCTCTTTCGTATCTTCTGCCATGGTAACCATTTTTCCACAACACACGCCGAATAGTTTGATTACTGATCTTCGTATGATGAAGGATCGGTGGAGCGGAGAAAAATTCTCTCCGGCACGGGATTCGAACCCGGTTTTTCAGTTCTACGTGCTGACACTCTATCCACTAAGTCACACCGGATTCCAATTCCGATGTCGGATTTTCTCCGCTCCACTGATCCTTCATCATATGATAACGCAGAATTCCTGCACGGAAATATCATATGTATTTCGGTACATTACAATTATATACTGATCTTCGTGTTTGAAAACTCTTCAATCATGACTCGAATTTGTGAAATACTTAGATTATTCTTGGATTTTTGACAACTTGATTAAGTATGAATCTCCCGTTAGGTGCATTTAGTAATTTTTGCTTGGTTTTTCTTGCCAAGTTATTCCAATTTCAATGATTTCGAAATTTTTCTACAATTTGTTGTGTTTTATGCACTACTTACCTATTTTTCCTATACGAATAGCACTTCAGAGACAGGCAAACAATAACTTTCTTTAAATCGGAACTGAGCTCCTTACGACGTTCCATTGTACACAGTCAATGACAGACTAACAGCAAGTGACCTCCACTGAAAGACAACCCTGTGCACACTGCATGCTTGTTTACTATGCATCTAAATGTAACTATCCCCTCTCCGTGGAATAAGTGTACGAACAACAGTGTTACATGAATTTCACGGAATATGTACTTTTAAACTTCTATATAAGTAACAGGTGTATATCGTCGTTTTTCCGGAAATAACTCCTATGTGACATATTTAACGATTTTCAGATTTTTGCTCTATTAAATAACTTAAATAGTGATACAGAAAATAATAAAATCTCCTATATGTAATTCTATTTCTTTCTTTCGAAAATGTAAGAATTCACTATCTCCTATGCACTACTGCCATAGAAAAATAAATGTGTTTTCTCTTCCTACTAAAAAATTTCTTATCTTGCACATATGGGTTATTTGCAGGAACAACGACGATAAAAATTAATTTTATTCATGTCACTGTGTTCATATTAAACTCATGAAACATAATGAATTTAGTTTTATTGATATATTTTGAATTTTAAGGCAATTTCAAAGGTAAGTCTGATAATATATGAGGTGTACAAACAACACTGTTTTATATTATATTTTTCTAGCAATACACTATTGTCAAATTGAAATGAATTAACCTGTGCGAACCGCAGGCACTCCTTAATTAAAACTGTCAACAACATACTCATTGATATTTGTTGTAGCCTTTGTAACAGATATCTTTGGAATTTTATTTTGAAGCAGCAACAGCAGTAGCAGTAGCAGTAGTAGTAGTGCCTTTAATTTTCTCCAACTCTGCTTATTTAACGGGGCTCTTATACAGAGTGAACCGTAAGTAATGTCACTAATTTCAGGGGGTTATTCATTGAGATATTTCTGTCTTGTGTTAAGTATCGATACTAACTCCTTGTTTTGAACTAGTATACTGTATAACCCTTCGGTATATATTTCAACTAGACTGTGACTATGAATTAAAACTTTGTAGTACTATTAAGATTTTTTTGACTTTGGCATATTCTAGCTGTGAAGCGATGTTCGAATACCATGGAATGTAAGTAAGTACAATACAATACACACGGTATCTTAGTTTTGCTTAGATGATCGTTCACTCTGCTAAGGCACGTGGAAGTGAGGCCAGGAGCCGCCTGGTCGGCCTTAGCCCTTCGTGGGTTGCCCCGTCACGGATTATTTATTATTTACTTCCTACCTATTCATCTCTCTATCTACATACCTGTGTACTGTATCTATCTACTTATGTTCATATATTTAACTTTTCTATCTGCTTATCGATAAACCAAGTAGGCCTATATATCTATAGTATATACCGGTATCTACTCAGCTATACACCTGTCTACCTGTTTGTCGGTTTTTCTGTATATGTGCAGAGCTTTCAATTTACGAGAAACTTCAATATTGTCTCATAAAGAAAAACATTCGCAGAATTTATTACATATGATCACTCTGCACTTTCTCTTCCCACAGAAAGACACTTCTATTCCGGGTGAACAGGTCTCGAGTGTCGTTAGCATACTCATATTTCTTATACTGCCCCAAAGCTACCAACTCAATTTCGACTTAGTTCTGGAGTCTGCTACATATTTGTAATTCATATTTACGACGAGAACGGTGGTCACGCTGACCAGAGAACGGACTGCAGGAAGAATAGTCATGCAAATGATCCGTTGTCACAGTAGTCAGGTACAAATATCTCATTTCAAAACAGTATTTCAGATTTTCTCTGTCATACTTTCCTTTGAGATACGTTCACGTAGGTGTAAAATATGCATTTCGATAGATGTTATGTCTTATTTAACGACGCTCGCAACTGTAGAGGTTATATCAGCGTCGCCGGATGTGCCGGAATTTTGTCCCGCAGGAGTTCTTTTACATGCCAGTAAATCTACTGACATGACCCTGTCGCATTTAAGCACACTTAAATGCCATCGACCATTTCGATAGATTCTAAAACTTACTTATCATGATTTTACGTTTTTAATAATAATTCAAATCTTTGTCAAGTTAAAGATAATACTAAACCATCTTACTCTTTTGAAGCTATCAAAAGACATATTCATTCATTCACAGTTATCTGCTCAAGGGAAGGTCTTTCACTGCAAACCCAGAATTCTCCAATCTTCACTCTTTTCCGCCTTACTCTTAGTCTCCTCATACGATCCAAATATCTTAATGTTCTTTATGCTCGACCTTGCCGAAATGTAGTAATTATACACCTGGTAGCAGTCCTCTAATGGACCTCATTAAAGTACACCTATTCATTAAAGTTCAGGTTTTCGATTATTCTCGGATATGCAATCGAAAGATAACGAGGGAAACGTCACGGAGGCTGGAAATCCAATACTGTCGCAGAAGGTTATGTTCTATTAATATAATAATTAGCGTTAGTTGTAAATAATATTCAAATAAATTCAATTTGTCATCTCGTTTTTCAATTCTAAATCAATTTCCAGGTTATATCAAGGTTAATATTTAGTTTACTCTGTAAGTTATAGGCTATCAAGGTCAATGTGGAGATCTGTTCCACTGAAAAAATCAATAGTTTCGCGTCTGCGCACATCTCACAATTTACGAGGTATTGCACAATTTCAGTTCCGCTCTTCAGTTAGATACAAATAAAATGAATACTTCTGAATAATTTCAAGTTAGAAATACGGTAGAGCATAAAAAGTCGTATGAAACTCGCCTATAATGGTAATTAAGACGCTTGCGCTCGTTTCATAAACAAACATACTTGCGTCTTAATTATTATCATTATAGGCTCGTTGCATAATGTACTATTATATCTGATATTTATATTCTTCTGCCCCGAACTTCTCTCCCGTTCACCATTCCTTCCAGTGTATCCTACAGTAAGCAGTTTCTTCTTAGCCAGTGACCCTTTTTTCTTCCTGACCAATTTCAGCATTTTTCTTTCTTCGCCCACTCGTTCTACCACAGTTTCATTTTTTACTTGGTCTGTCCATTTTACACGCTCCATTCTTCTCCATATCCATCCAGTCGTTTCTCTTCACTCCATCGTAATGTCCATATTTCTACCCCATACAATGCCAAACTCCATACAAAGCACCTCACTAGTCTCTTAGCTTTTTCCCCTAGAAATCTGCAGAAGATGCTCCCTTTTCTATTAAAAGCTTCCTTTGCCATTATTATCCTTCTTTTGATTTGCTGGCAGCAGTTTATTTTACTAATTTTGGTTGGGACACTGGCTGAGAAGAAACTACCTACTGGAAGGAATGGTGAACGGGAGAAAAGTTCGGGGCAGAAAAAGATATCAGATTATAGGTAATATTCATTTTCATTCATAGTGTCTGCCCAAGGGCAGGTCTTTCACTGCAAACTCAGCATTCTCCAGTCTTTCATATTTTTTGCCTTCCTCTTTGTCTCCTCATCTGATCCATATACCTTAATGTAGTCTATGTCTGATATCTTCTTCTGCCCCGAACTCTTCTCCCGTTCATCATTCCTTCCAGTGCATCCTTCAGAAGACAGTTTCTTCTCAACCAGTGACCCAGCTAATTCCTTTTCCTCTTTCTGATCAGTTTCAGCATCATTCTTTCTTCACCTACTCTTTCCAACACAGCTCCGTTTCTTATTCCGTCTGTCAATTTCACACGCTCCATTCTTCTCCATATCCACATCTCAAATGCGTCTAGTCGCTTCTCTTCACTTCGTCGTAATGTCCATGTTTCTGCCTCATACAATGCTACACTCCACACGAAGCACTTCACTAGTCTCTTCCATAGTTCTCTCTCCAGAGGTCCACAGAAAATGCTCCTTTTTCTATTAAAAGCATCCTTTTCCATTGCTATTCTTCTTTTGAAGTTTATCATCAAACATAATTTCTTCCGAACTTCATACCATCCTAACATACGTACCATGTTCTTATGGACAATAGTTTAAGTCACTGGTTCCGAACATAAAAAGTGAGTCCATTAAACATATATTGGAGATTAAAAATAAACTATGTAGTATGCAGCAACAACAGTTACATTTACTGTGCGTGGTGGAATAAGAATTTGTGCTTTCATTATTTCATTAACAATTCACAGTTTTGTTCTGTTTATGTTCAGCGAGACTGTAGTGTCTATAGCAGTGGTCGTCAGCACTCGTTGAAATGGGTATCGGGTAAAGGAATGTATCGGAATAAGCATCGTGGTGCAGAAGGGAGAAAGTAACCGTAGCTGGTGCGGGCGATCAGTAGCTGTAGAAGGGGACGCTATTTGCCGCAATTTTAAATATTATCATGTCGTAGCTCCAATGATAGTCAATCAATTGTGCCATAATTTTTAGGATTCATATATAAATGTCTAAGGAAACCTTAGAAAAAAATTCGAAATCAAAGTCTTTTGGACAGTGAGAAAAAAAAATACTAACTTCGAAATGACTGTTCAAAATAGACATTGACACCCTCAAAAGTTGGTAAGCGGCAAACTTTTTTATTTTTCACTTTAGACGGGGATCAAAGCTAGAGAAATTTTAGATAGAATGAAAATTAGTTTTAAAAGCGATTGCTATTCAAAATCTTTACTAGTTTCCGTGTTACGGCTAATTAAACAAAGGAGTATTTTCGTCCATATGCAGAGTGACTAAATTTTTTCTGTTACAACTGCGGATTCTCATAGAAATTATCGTGGTGATTTCAAATTTGTTTTCGAAATGTTTCCATTGCTTAAAGTTTTCGAATTAATCGTGAGTTTTGAAATTTAATAAAATAGTTCTATTACATAAATAGCTTTTAAAGTATGGCATACTTTGAAATTCAGAAAAATGAAAAGAATATCATAGTTTTATATTAATAATTATTATTAATATTACTGTCACTAATACTATTATTATTATTATTATTATTATTATTATTATTATTATTATTATTATTATTATTTGGACTGAAGCAGTCTTGTTTCATTTTCCTGTCCTAACACAAGACCTATTTCACTTATAACCTAACAAGATTTCATATTGCGATCTCCAATTTTTTTTTTTTTTTTTTTTTAATTTCTCGGGCATTTTAACTCTAAAATAAATTTGATCTGTGTATATTTTTTCTAGAAACCTAATTTCGGCAGATATTAAATTACAAAATTTTCGAAAAATTATTTGTACCAATTCTTCGGATCAATCTATCTCCGGTTGTAATCGTTCATATTATTTAGCCTTGGACTCAGATGAAAGGTAAAAATCCCAGTGAAATAATGAGATATTCTACATAATGATTTGTGGCTTGCCCACTTTTTTCACTGGACCCCTCAATAATTTCAGAAAAGACCTATATTTTTAGGTTACTGACATTATATAAACGAACATGCTGAGTATTTATTAATTATATAAAATATATTTATTTTAATGCGTACGTGAACATTGTGTGCGTCATTTGTATTATTGCTGACGTAATTTCTGGCATGAACGAAACCCCGCCACTGGAATACTGCATACCCGCCAGCAGCTACGGATGCACTAGCGTGCATCTCTTACCCTCCAGTAAGAGACGCTAGCCCGAGGGCGCACCGTTTTGATGACCGCTGGTCTATAGACAACCAGAAGGGGTGGAAGGACAGAATTAGAGAAATAAGGAAGGGATAGGAACAAGTTCTAAGAAAGACGATCCTCTATCGGTGGGCTTTGTATTGTATTTGGGTAGACCTACTTATTGTAATTTTTTTTTATTTTATTTTACTTGGTTATTTAACGGCGCTGTATCAACTACGAGGTTATTTAGCGTCGATGAAATTGATTATGATGAGATGATATTTGGCGAGATGAGGCAGAGGATTCGCCATAATTTACCTGATATTTACCTTACGGTTGGGGAAATCCTAGGAAAAACCCCAACCAGGTAATCAGCCTAAGCAGGAATCGAACCCGCAGGAATCGGTAGGTACTGTTATAGCCTATGTTTAATTTGTGAGATAATAAGCATACCTTACCAATTTAATATACTATGAACTTGATTAATTCCATGAAATCAGTTAATATTTTGTTCGTAATTATAGACCCTATTTAACTCTGCTGTTTACAAAGGTTGAGTTGCAGCCTTGTTCCCCCCCCCCATCTCTGCCACACGCTACACTCAAAAGGCTCAGCAACTACTAGATGCACACAGATTCACAGCGATATTCGGAACATCGTCTTAATACCTTGCATATTATTTTCGCAACTTTTTTTGGCACATATTATACTAATAAGGTGTATCAGTGTGCAAAATTTGAAGATCTTATCCAATCTTTCAGTGTTGACCGTTCCCTTGTAAGAGGAAGGCAGAAAATGTGAAAGACTGGAGAATACTGGGTTTGCAGTGAAAAAGCTGCCCTTGGGCAGAAAACTATGAATGAATTAAAGTACACCCCAAGTATTTGAAGCTATCCCCATGTTCCACTGCATCATTTTGAATTCGCAAGTTTAACTTATTTAGTTTTCTTCCTATAACCATGGACATCGTCGCGTTTGCATTTTATCTTCATCCCATAATGCTCATAATAGCTGTCATATAGCTCCAGTAGCATTTCCCTTAGTCAAATTTCCTCTTCTGCTAACAACGCCATATCACCAGCAAATCTGATGCACTTTATTCTTCTTCCTCGTACTATCACCCCTCCCATGTTTTAAAAACAGTTCTTCAATAAATCTTCCAAGTAGATGTTGAACTTGATAAGTGATTCTTGTCGTACTCCTCTTTCTATTCCACTTCTCTCTGACATTTCTTCTCTTATCCTGACTTTGACTCGTTTCATATATAGATATCAGATATAGATATCAGATGATAGACGACATTAAGATATATGGATCATATGCGGAGACTAAAAGAAAAGCATAAAATAGGAAAGATTGAAGAATGCTGGGTTTACAGTGAAAGATCTGCCCTTGGGAGAACACTTATGTACGTACGTACTTCTTTCTTAAAATGAAAACATCCGTTAAATGAGGGTCGAAGGATAGAGAGAGGAGAAAAAATATATTTCAAGGGAGAATAATAAGGGGGAGGGGCGTATGATCAAGAAAAAAATATAATTACAGCTATACTTATCTTACAATATTTTATCTGAGCACCACTAAGAACTATTCCTAGTACTCACAATTTCATTCTGCTTTACCACAACACTGTCTACCTTTCTCCATCCTCCCATAACTATTAACTATATCATCCTTTTTTCTATAACAAATATTTATTCTATTCTAGCCTTCCTTATAGCCTAATACTTTTAATTTAATTTATTCTTATTTTTTACTATTTTTCTTACTCTTTTCTTTATCTTCTTCCTAGTTAGGTGACCAGATTCACATCGATAAAAAAGAGGACACAAAGCTTCAAAAAGGAGGACATTGTTGGAAAAATGAGGACAGAAAATATGTATTTATGTTTAGGTCTATTACACTTCAAATTACATCAATATCTATTTTATTACAAAATATTTACTACAGATTTAGGCTTATATAATACTTAAAAGTATATTAATATCTACTTTATTACAAAATAATTATGAAAAAACTTGATAACAATGATTTTACAGTTAGCTACATATGAATGTTTTGAGATTATTAAAGAGGAGATATATCTATTTAGATTTAGGTTTAGGCCTATATTATACTTAAAATTATGTCAATATCTATTTTATTACAGCATACTTGTGATAATAAAACTATAATTTAAATGATTTTACAGTTAGCTACATATGAAGGCAACGTCCTTAACAAGTATGAGCAAAGAGAGTTATGATCGTTGGCAAAGAGTATAATCCGTCGACGCTGCTGCCACCTACAGTAAATTACTTGAGAAAGGCGTCAAATTAGACAATTTAAAAATATCAGACATACAAGCTACGAAAAGGAGGACATATTTTGATTTTTTTTAAATCCTCCCAGACCCGGACAAAGGCCTAAAAAGGAGGGCACGTCCGGACAAAAAAGGACGTCTGGTCACCCTATTCCTAGTTCAACTTATGTCGTTCTATCCTTCCCTACTAATACTTCTCACTAAACATTGCTTCACAATTATTGTAACAGGTTCGTTTTACCTTTCTTTTTATGGCAAATATCTCTTATATGCCTTTCTTCATTACAACTTCATGTTTTTTATTTAACTTATTCTAAATTCTACAATTTCTTATTATCTCTTTACTCGATCTTCTACCTAGTTCAACTTATATCCTCCTTTCCTTGTCTACTAATAGGCCTATTACTTATCCTAATCATTTATTCCCAATTGTAACAGGTTCGTTTTAGTTTCACTTTTATAATTTGACATCTACATCAATTTTATGTTCTGCAAATAAATTTCCTCGATATGTGAATTCAAATACTTATTCTATTATTTCCCCATATAATTTAATTTTCACGCATTGGGTATATTTTCCTCGCATATTGTCATTGCTTTAGATTTAAGTGGAAATGTTCATGTCATATTCGCCACCCGAAATATATTGTGGCATTCAAATACTTTTCCCTATACTTATTATTATGACGAAATGAAAGAAGAAATCTGGTAAATTTGTGAATAGATATGAGCATACCATTCATATTTTAACAAACAACTGCATCCGGATGTGTGAAAACGCTGTTCTTAATCTTGGATAAATTCATGCACCACTCGGTAAATGAGAAGTCATACAGTACATAATTAGTAATATTATAAATCAACCTCCAGATAAATCTAAACTAACCGATCCGACTACAACAGCATATGTTTTCAAAGAGAATGCTAGTAACGCCTGGACCTAGCAAATGCAAGAAGCAGAGTTCAGGCGAAAGGAAAAGAGACGAGAGGACAAAACAACAGTCACGGAATCACTGAGGTGGCGTGACCAAACCCCAAGATCGAAAAACAGAAAAATAAACCAGCCTGCCTGCGGTAACAGAAGAATTTACAAACAAAAATAAACCTGTACGTTCCTCTGCTGCAAGAGCTTTTCCCAACATTTTTTCTGTGTATTCGTTTTTTTCACTTCCGCACTTTTTGCCTATGGAAAGCTGCGTTCTGTGGAGAGCTGCTGAAATGCATAAGGAGAAAGACGGCAAAGGCGATCAGCGATGTTTGAGAAATTTAGTTTCTGTACTTGCATGTCCATAACAACCACAAGAAGTTTCCTACCGATATATTAATATATGACAAGGGACAATAATAATTAATACCGTTAAAAATGAAGATAAAATACAGATCGATTTCGATAGTTTTCCACGAAATTCATAAAATATAATACTCGTAATACATTTCATGCATATGAGTGTACATGGTAAAATCAATGACTAACGACCAAGTGCACCATTAGACGAATAGCTAGATCATTTATACGCCTAAGAAACAAGTTCAAAATTCTGCGAACGCAACTGGAATTTGTGGTGGACAAAAACGGCATTTGGGGTGGATTTCGGCGGAATAGGCCTACACCCGTTTCACCTCTCATATTTACAAAATTTATACACTAAAGAAATAACACCATAATTGTCTTCATCTAGCTGCAAACGTATATCCACTTTCTATGGTGCACCATGAGCATTGTCGAAGGCAGAAAAATGATCAATATTTCGGAGAGTTATTCCCAAAGGAGGACGTCTGATGTAGAATTTTAATAATTAAAAAAAAAACGCCTGACAATATATAACAATGTTTAATGACTACTGTTATCAAAGGCTAGTATTAAATGCCAATACTGAAATAATGGTAGCGTAAGAATAACATTAAATAATAAATTACAATT
Source organism: Periplaneta americana (assembly GCF_040183065.1). Lineage (NCBI taxonomy): Eukaryota > Metazoa > Arthropoda > Insecta > Blattodea > Blattidae > Periplaneta > Periplaneta americana. Next base: position 104,400,930 of record NC_091128.1, read on the forward strand.
ACAATTTATCATTCATCTCCATTTAACAGTCTCTATAAATGAAATGGAACGATTTAGGCCCCACTTATAAAATTATAACAAATTCATCACCTCGTCGCCTGTAGAAAGCATATCGTCGCTGCGCCTCTAAAATCCGCTATGTATTTAAAAAAAAAAAAAGATTTTGCAGGAGAAATAAAAAAGCATCGTTATTATAAGAAAAAGATGAAATTATACCGAAAGTAGCTTTGTAAATCAAGAGAATTAAAAGTTATAATGCTTTTTTCCTTCTCCTGCAGATTCTTAAAAAAAAAAAAAAAAAAAAACATAGCGGATTTTGGAGGGCAGCGACGATTATATGCAGTTGAAAAGAGGCGTTAAATAAACAATTACAACTCAAAATTTTCTCAGGCTTCCAGCCAGGTCATAATTTGGTAGATCACCAACTTATGACCTGGCTGGAAGCCCGAGAAAATTTTGAGTTATCACGTCGCCAGGAAAGCTTCAGTAGTTACTTCAAACAATGACAAATAATCATAAAATAGTAAATGGTTAAAATGGAATTTCAAGTACATATTTACAACTACAATTTCTCATTTCATTGCCTCTGAACAGACTCCGCAAATAAAACAGAAAGGCTACATAAAGATATACAATTACCATACCGATATTCTCACGGTCTCTGAACAGTTTCTATTTTTAAATAGCCTATGTTCATTATCTCATCGTTTCTGAATAGTCTATAGTTGAAAATGGACATTAAATAAAGCATTGCAAATACAATATTATTAACCATCTCGTCGTCACTGAACAGTCTTTAATTGGAAAGGGACGTTAAATAAAGAATTACATTTAATCATCTCATCGTCTCTTAAATATTCTCTGCAGTTGAAAATGGGCGTTAAATTTAGAATTACAATTACAGTTCAACGTCTAATTGTTTGTTTCTGAAAAGTCACTGTAGTTGAAAATTAACATTAAATAGACAATTGACATTCCAATATTCATCATTTCGTCTGAATAATCTCTGTAATTTAAATGGATCTTTAAATATAAGCTCTGTAATTCAAATGGAACGTTACATATAAAACTACAATAACAATTCAACATCTCTAGACTCTGAGCCGCGTCTCTGACTCAATGTAGCGTTAGTTTTCCATCCAGGAGGCCCGGGTTCGGTCCCTGGCCAGGTCATGACGGAATAGGTGGTGATGAAAGCAGACTTAGTGGAGGGTTTTTCTCAGGGTACTCCTGTTTCTGTCTACCATTCCACAAACAATCTCCACTTTCTGTTCATTTCATTCATCTGCAATATTTAAAAATAGGCTGGAGTGATGTCTTGGGGGTAGTACGGGTTATCGATCCTGATATAGGAAGGGCTTGGGCCCCGGGCTTGAGGGCTTCTCAAGCTACTCGTCTGCGGACGGGAGCTGGCTTTATCAGGGCTCGGGCAGGATGGCCCACTTGTCAGCATCAGATTCACGAATGTTACCCGGACCATCTGTCGGACTTGGACAACTAGAGAGAATAATGGTCCAAAGCAAGTCCAAGTGCAAGGATCCGGATGCGGCTCTTGAAAAATCAAGCCAAGAACAGCCTCTTTGTAATTTGAAAGCAAAACTGGATAACAATTACGATTACATTGACTGATCTCTGAATATTCTCTGCAACTGGAAGGAAACGTTAAGTAATAAAAATAAACATGAAATATTAAATCATAGTTCCTATGGTTAAATGGGATGTTTATTAAAAGAATCACAATCAAAATTCATTTTTCCAACATCTCTGAACAGTCTCCGCAATTTAAAATCGATAGTTACAATTCATCAACTCAGGCTTATTCTCCGTAATTTAAAAAAAAACATGTTAAATAAATACTTACAACTCGCCTAATCATACGTATCTGGGAAGTCCTCGCAGTTTTAAGGAGATGTTAAATAAAATACTAACAACGAAAAAACTACTAAAGCTGGAGGAAACTTCTAAATACCTTCTCAGAACTTGTCAGACACAACGAAATTAATATTGTTTTTCAAAACCAAAAACTTGTATGTAAAAGTGTTGTAATATGTATTTGACTACTCATATTAAATGTAAGAAACGTATACAAAAATGTAATCAACTCTAATCGCTACAAGACCATGCAATCAGGCGACTATAAATAAATCCGATTAAAAGGTAGCCTACTATAAGCACGAAGCGCGAGAATCTGAAACATAAAAATTGACTGCTGTTCATTGCAATTGAAGCAACAAGCCTTCGACGAATTTGAAGGTCGTGAGTGTTACCAGTGTCTTGTTTTACAAGACAGCTAATAACAAAGAATATGGAAAGTTTCTGGAATAAAGCCTGTAGCCACCCACTCAGTGGACTCAATAAAGGTGGGACTCAATGGAATGCACTTTCGTCCAACGGAGAAGGTGCAGTGCGCGGTGCAAAATTGGTTGTGCGACCAACCACAAGCATTTTTCCACGGTCGCGTCCCAGGATTGGTGATCGTTGGAAGGCGTGGATTGGAACAAAAGGCGACTGTGTTAATGATTAATGCAACTACATGTCTCTTAAAACAATACAAACTAAAAAGACAAGTACTGTTTTTATTACAACAGGTATTTTTGACGCTCTGCACTTACATCACTCTACAGCCATTCAAATGAGTACCAAACTAGTAGTACAGTACAATGAACACACTATCTTGTCATGAATTTAAACTATAAACTGTTAAAAATTCATTGTGCTATTGTCATTGTTTACTGAATTGATATAATTAAAAAAGGATAAGATGGCAGCGCAGTGATGTGATGAGAACTGTAGAAACTAAATTACTTAAAGACTAAACCTATCTTACAACGCTTGATCCACTGCAAATATCACAGAATCCGGACGACATTCGATTTCGTTAATTTTATCTAACGTCGCTTTATAATTACAGGGACTGAGACTATGAAGATACTATTAGATCGGGAATATTCTATGATTAATTAACATTCCCCTTCAACTACAGATACTATGGGGAGACAATAATTAGATGAAAAATATTCCAGTAGCTATAATTATATTTAACATTCCACTTCAATCACTGATACTATGAGTGGAGAATATTATACAGTCTATATATTAAGATTATTTATACACGCTTTAACATTTATGGTAATATCGCGTGTGTAGGATCTTTGAACAGGTACATCAGTAGGCCGTTTTTACCATGGTTCTTGTTTCTATCGTCGTGTTTTATAGTTGGCTTGTGTTCATTTAACTGATTTTAGACTTTGATTAATGTTTACGATACTGGTGATTGAGACGATGATGAATCATGGTATGTAAATTCCCAATCCGACATTTGCCTTTGTGACTAAGGAAAACCATGAAATATCTCAGTCAGATTGGCCGGCCACGAGATTCGAACCTGAGACCTCCCGAATGCGAGTCTCAAGTGTTACCGTCTGAATCACTTCTCTCGGTAAAGAATATTCTAACTATAATTACTTCATATTCCCTTTCACCTATAGATGCTATGGCGTGACAGATTAATATTCCAACTATGCTCATTTAACATTTCGTTTCAACTAAGATTATATGAGGAGGCAATTAGATTAAGAATACTCTAACTATAATTACGAGTATTTAACATTTCACTTCAACTACATATGTCATGAGGAGGCAATTAGATTAAGAATACTCCAACTATAATTATGTAACATTCCGTTTCAACTACAGATGTGATGGGAATACAATTAGATGAAGAATACTCCTACTAAAACTATTCAACATTCCGCTTCATATACAAATGCTATGAGGATACAATTAGATGAAGAATATCATTCGAACTATAACATTTTATTTAATAATCCGCTTCAACTACAGATGCTATGAGGATAAAATTAGATGAAGAATATTCCAACTATAATTATTTAATATTCCGCTTCAACTACAAATGCTATGAGGATACAATTTGTTGTTTAGCCAACTGTCCGAAGACAGGTCTGGATCCCATAAGTGACGGATGAAGAAAATCCCAACTATAATTATTTAATTTTTCGCTTCAACTATAGATGCTATGAGAATATAATTAGATGAAGAATATTCCAATTATAATTATTTAAAATTCCACGTCAGCTACAGATGCTACAGGGAGACACATATGAAAAATATTTCAACTTTATAATAAACATAACATTCCAATTTAACAACAGATGCTATGAGGAGACAACTGGATTAATAATATTCTAATTATAATAAATTATATACAGGTAGACAATTACATGAAGAGTTTCCTACATTCCTTTTGAATTAGAGGTGCTACGAGGTAACAATCTGACGAAGAATATTCCAACAATAATTATTAAAATTCCCCTTCACCTACAGATGCTATGAAGAGGCAATATGATGAAGAATATTATTCTAACTATAATAATTATTTAACATTCTTTTTCAATAATTACAGATTATATGTAAAGATAATTAGATCAAGAATATTCTAACTATAATTATTTAACATTCCTTTTCATTTACTATACAAAATTAATATTTCTTTTCAATCACAGATGTTATGGAGAGATAATTAGATGAAGAATATTCTAACTACAATTATTTAACATTCCATTTCAACTACAGAGGCTATGGGGATTCAATTAGATTAAGAATATTTCAGCTATAATTATTTGATTTTCGCTTCAACTGCAGACGCTATAGGAAGACAATTAGATGAAGAATATTCAAACTATAATCATTTAACATTCCTCTTCAATTACAGGTACTTTCTTTTTTCTTACTTTGCTTAACCTTTCAGTCCGACTTATAGACTACTGTGTTAGAGGAAGGAGATTCATCTGATCGTAGGCCTACACTAGGCATCTCACAACCCTTGGCGGTAGGATCGGTATGACGAAGGACAACTGTACAGACAACATAGAACAATCACAAGACTACGGACGAACATCCAGTTCTATGAACGGAGGATAAATTTCTTCAATTGCCTACACTGGTTATAGAACCTCGGACCACTTGGTTGGAAAGCGGATACGCGGACAATTACAGATGCTACGGGGAGATAATAAAATTGATATTTCAATAATATTATTTAACGTCTCTTTTCAATGATAGTTACCCGTATTGTGGAGAGGCAATTAGATGAATATTTTAATAATGATAATATAACTTTTGTTTTCAATTATAGATATCTGGGGACAAAATTAGTTTAAGAATATTCTAATTATAATTATAGTTAATATTCCCTTCCATTTACAGATGCTGTGGGGAGACAATTAGGAGAAGAATATTCCAACTATAATTTTACATTTAATGTTGTTTATAAATGGTATAGGTCCTATTGAGTCTATCACGTCATATCGTCACGTCTAATCCCTGTGGTAGGGGGAAGGAAGATAAATCTCTACTTCCCTTTCGGGAATCGAACCCAGATTCACTACCACTTAAACCACAGCGAGGGCCCAATCGGGACTGTATTGTGTTTAATTTATGCCAGCTGCAAGCGCCCTCCACCGTGGTATAATAGCGGCAGCGGACTTACTTCATACGCGATGCAGACGAGTACAAAGTGTCCCTCCAGTTTTTATATAGACGTGCTCTTCCCCCTCTCGCATTGATGCGACCCGCCCTCTCAGACCAGGAGCCAACACAGCCAAGATAAAAATTTGCATATAGAGTGGGTACATTAGTATGGCACTGGTACATAGACACACGCACACACAAATATATGCGAGCGGGCGAGAGGCGCAATTTCATATAATGTCGGAAGGGGACAGGAAACACCAGAGTGGCCTCATTACTTTTCTCTCACTACAACTTCCATTCATAAACCACCGCTATTTTAAAATGACTGCGAACATCCCCCTTCCGAAGTAAAAATTAAGAATCATACACGTAGTGCTACTGTTATTGTCTCAGCTATGAAACCCTGGCAGGAATGCTAATGATGCAAAAAGTCAATAATGATAAGTAGACTGTAGAAAAGAAAGCCAAAAATCTGTGTCAAGAAACAATACATACTTTATAATTATACTTTTTATGAGTTTTTCAACAATTCTGTCCTTTGTAATGTTATCACTGATATTCCCACATGCAGTTTCTTTCTTGAACTACAGTGAGTCTCAGCGAACGTTTCCGGTGTTCTGACGGCCGGCCAGCGGCAAGTACCCAGCCACCGCCGCTCCTTGCATCCGCGAAGTCACGGCGCTTTGCAAGAATAAAACTTACGTACAGTGGAAGCTCTGAAGTTCGAAAGAAAACAAGTTCGACATCCTATAGTTCGACTGCTTACGTAAGATAATTAGACACGCCCCTATACGGGCACTAAGAAATGGGTTTGCCATTTAAATAGGAATTGGTTCTGTGTCTTGTAGTGATACTTTTGTTAAAGGAAAACAGAATATTTTATTGATTAGGACATCCATATCTAATCACTGATTTTAAATTAATGAACTCTTATTTTTCTATTTGAGAATTGTGCCGTTTGTGAGACGGAACTGTCGAAACCCACTGTGGTACTAGAAGCGCATACACAAGTCTTGGGGCGGGCAGGAAATGCAAGCACAGTACTGTATTCGTTGATGGATAACCAATAAGAATTTGTATTCATTTCACTTGCCACACCCACTACCCTTATTGGACTGAACTTTCAATTCTGTTCAGTCGAACTTAGGAGAGTCCACTGTACTATATCGTATCAAAAAATTTAATAGACTTTCAAAATTAGACATTCATATTTTATGACTAACCACTGAAGATGCCGATTCGAATATTCTCACAAATTTGTCTCCCCAAATCTACATGGCTGCTGAATCCACTAATGCCTATCTTATTTCATCACTCATGACTGATGTTTATCTTATCCTTCAAGTATCATTTCTTTTGAGGAAAAGTTGAAAAGAGAGATAGAGATCACCACGTGAAAACTGCATAGTTGGTGAAACCCCGTCCCTGAAATTAGCTGTAAGTATCTGCCTGTAATCTGTTCTTGATAGCCGGTAATGAAACGCACGAAGTAACTCAGCTAAGAATAAGTGCAGTTTTGCTGTGGATACATATTCAGTTCGTGAACGTGTACAAATTTTGAAAATGTAATGCATACGAAAAAGGAATCGTGAGCGCAGCAAAGGAATAATGGGGAAAAAAACAATGAGAAGCATACATCCAGCAAATAAACATATGTAATCGTCTTAACATTGATGATGCCCATTTACACGCAGGTAGAGATCTAATAAACGACAACATACAGGAAACTGTAGATAATAGGTGGCGTGCTAGACAAATAAGAACAATTATAAGAAAACAAGCTTTTGACACGTGGGTCTCTCATTCATTACGAGAAAAAAGTGTGGTTGTTTATGCTGACCAACCTAAAGCACATTTTTGGATAAACAATAGAAGAGAAATGTCATCATCCCAGTGGCCTAATGCACTCAAAATGTCGGCTAATATCTCAGCGGTAAGAAGTATCCCTGGCAGAAATTCCGGCACTAACCGCTGCTGCTATACTGGTTGTAGCGAGATTGAAACCCTTGGACACGTGTTAGGTTTTTGCCATAAGAGGAATTTCTTCTAGATAACTGCCACTATAAGATTAGATCACTGCTGTCATTCACATTATTGTTGTTGTTTAGTCAACTGTCCGAAGACGGGTCTGAACCTCACAAATGATAGGCTACCAAGAAGACACCACTTATAAGACAACTAGGCCAGAAGATAATGGGGTAGGGTTGCGAGTTCATTTCCCCCTCCATTGCATACATCGCCGATCAGCTACATATTACACTAATCAGACTTCAGACGCATATAAACAATAAATTGTTCTTCCTCTGACACATATCGTCAAATGAGATTTACTGTCTGATAATAGTTGTACATATCAACCAGAGCCGCAATCAGAGGCAGCATCCACATCATGAACCCTTAAATGGTTAGTTTATGAAGAAGTTTTCTGTTTGTCCTCTTCAGGATCTTCTAGAAGCGAGAATATCGTTGTCATAGATCGCCAGAGAAAAAAGTCTTAATTATAGATCCTACCATCAGGATTGAGCAAAGTATTAGTCAGGCTTCTGAAGTAGACTTAGAGAGAAAAATATATATATATGAACCATGTATACCATATTTCAGTGACAAATACAGCATCAATCTAGAGGGCTGGTCTGTGAGAGGATTTGGTAGCCGAGGAGATATAACTAAGTATACCTGGAATGTTTTTAAGTAACTCGGCATCCCTCACAGAATATTAGAATAAATTATTCTTATTGTTATTAAGGACTCATTGTGTATTTTACATAGGTATCTTTACTTGCTTAAATTATTGTAATAAGTTATGACACTTTTATGCTATTTTATTTACATAATTGTTAAATTGCATGTTTTCTTTTTTAAGTGCTTTTAAAATATTATGTAAACGCATGTTCAAATTTCCAGCGTTCACTGTCTTCTGGAATTCAGGGTCCTTGTGGTCATCTGCATTTTGCACCTGATGTTTATTCTTTTGAATAAATAATACGTATATAGACATAAATCTTTCGGTCGCCCAGTTTCGTCTACAAAAACAATACCTACTAGGCAACATTTAGTGAAGAGGTTCAATGAAGCAGATTCTATGAATGATGAGATGTGAATTATACATTACAAAGATGAGTAACACTTCCAGTAACTACTGTGTGGAAGGTGAGTACCGAAAACAGATAGACCAAGTTTTACTCCGCCGAAGAGCCTTGAGTTCGAGGATGCACGCAGCGGCGATAGAAGGAAGGGCCTGCCGCTAGTCGTTCGCTGGAAATTACTGTATTATTTACAAGACAAACATAAGAAAATTAAAAATAAAATAAATTATTTATTGCGTAGCAAGTAAAAGAGAGTTTTTTATAATCCGAAAAAATTATAATCTGACTTCAATTTTTATTATTTTATTTTATTACTTAAATTTAAATATACAGAATATAGAATATAATTACAACAATAGAAATATAAATAAAATAATACAATCAATATAGAAAAGAAGATACAGTAATATTGACAAAATTTGAGGACCGAATGAGCAGCGCTCGTGTTCTGTCGCAGTTCAGTGGATGAATCAATGACTTAGACCTTCGTAATGAACAAAACCAAAAGCGGTTGTCATGAAAAAGAGAATGTTGTTTGATAAGTTAGTCCAGGTTTGGTGATAAGAAGTTTAGCCGATCCTATATTGCGAAACTGTAAAGAAATTATGTCAGACGAAATATGCAATTGTGATGAAAGTGAATAAGCTATTCTTGGATTAAAGGATTACCCGGCAAGTAAAATTATGCATACGGTATATGGCAGATAAGTCAAGGGATCACTGTCCTTCATAAGCCACCATAAAAATTTGGTTGCGGAATTGAAGACAGTAAGAAAGAAGATCAGAAATGAACATCGTGTAGGAAGACCTGATTCTATGGCCACTCCAGAAAATATCGATACCGTGTATGACATGATTGTGGAGGATCGATGACCTGAGTTCAAACATATATGAGAGACTGAAAATGTCCTATGAACGTGTCTTCCACATTGAACATGATGATTCTAGTATGAGAAAATTACCTGCTAACTGATCCCTAGATTCCTAAAACACTGATCACATTCGAATCAGAGTGGCAATTTCAAGTCACTTTGCAGCAGTTTTGGGAGGATTATTATAACTTTGGATTGTACTGTAACTATGGATTAAACATAAATCCTTCATTACGATCCACAAAAAAAAACAAAAGATTTTAAACATTCTGGTTTTCCTAGCTCAAATAAATAATTTCATATTCAAAAATCGACAGAAAAGAACCTCCCATTAGTTTTTTTTTAACAAAGACGGAATAATTACGACATACAACTTAAAACTAGGTAAAACTGTCACAGAAACGTATTATTCTTCATTATTAACTAAGCTCTGGAAAAAAATTGCTGAAAGATGTTATTACAAAATGTTCAAAGTTGTGCTGTTCTTAAAATACAATGCACCCTCTCACAAGTCCCTGATTACGTTGCAGAAAATTGGTGGTTGCTTTGAATTTATTGACCAACCCCATTTTCAGGCAATGATAGAAAGAATGGATAATTTCTTATTCAAAAATCAGAAGGAAAGAACCTCGCATTAGTTTTTTTTTTCTTAACACAGACGGAATAATTACGATATACAACTTAGAACTAGGTAAAACTGTCATGGAAGCGCATTATGCTTCATTATTAACTAAGCTCTGGGAAAAAATTGCTGAAAAATGTTATTACAAAATGTTCAAAGTTGTGCTGTTCTTAAAAGACAATGCACCCTCTCACAAGTCCCTTATTACGTTGCAGAAAATTGGTGGTTTTCTTTGAATTTGTTGACTAACCCCATTTTCGCCAGATTTAGCCCCCTAAAAGGCAATGATGGGAAAAATATTTTCTTCGAACGAAGCAGTAATATTAAATACTGTGTTTGCAAACAAACACAATTTTTTGTATACCTGCATTAATAAATAGCATTATCATTAGTCAAATTCATGTACAATATGCCACATTACAACTTGTTTACATATCTTGAAACTGATGTATACTAATTTGAAAATACCTCGGGATGTTTTTGAAGACTGTTTACGTCAAAAGAACATGTGGTTTTCATTAAGGGGAGAGGATGGCATTTTTTTTTTTACTTTTTTCCTATTTGGTGTAAAATATTAATTTTTTGTATCTAGAGAGCTCATAGCTGTGGCAACTCAACCAAATAAAAATATTTTGAAAAAAAGAAATATTTGGGGCCCAAATTTGAAAAAAAAATATACCCACTGCAGGATTGTATTAAAACCGATATATCTAAACCGTTTTAAAGATAGATTCAAACAGTTTGTTTGCAATGTATTTGCAAAAGCATGTTCTACAAACTGTCTGTAACAGAATTTTGATATTAGTCCCTACGTTTGTAAAATAAACAATTAAAATTTAATAACAATTTTCTGATTTCCTTTCTTGCAAACAAACGGATGTATTTTTAAAATGAAATCAATTAGCAAAACTCTGTTACAGAGAAAAGTTTCCTAATAGTCTAAAGAATGTGTGTTCTAAATTTCATGCATGTATCTTTAATAGTTCAGAAATTATATCCATTTTTGTCTAGCAATGTAGCAAAAAAATGAAGTTACTGGAAACCGATAAAAGCGGGCGTGTGATTTAAAAATCCATAACGCAGGAAGTTTAAAAATGACGTCTCAACATCCGATAAGGGCACAAATACCCACAAAATGTTATGCAATCCATTCTACACATATCAAAGGGCATTTTAAAGAAAAAAAAAATTGTTTTTAAAATTTAATTTACAGGAAACAACAATAAAAATGGGCGAGTGATTTAAAAATCCAAAACGCAGGAAGTTTAAAAATGGCGACTCAACATCCGATAAGGGTACAAATATCCACAAAATGTTATGCTATGCATTCCACACATATCACAGAGTATTTTAAAGAATTTTTTTGAAAATCTACTCATTTTTTACCAAAAAATACCATCCTCTCCCCTTAACACGTGAAACATACCATAAAATAATTATCTGTCAAATCAAGATCATTCAAGTCTTCAATACTGAATATATCTGACATTTTTATCAAATTTTTACCACGAATAAAATAAACTTCAATACAACAATGAAAATTTGTGTTTTAATAAGACTGAAGGCGGCAGCAACATATAGGAAGCAATAACAATGCATTCAGGTTTCGGTTGTGTACTGAGTTTAAACTGTAATCACTATCACAATCACTAATGAATTAACAAGTATAAACTCTGAGAGTGACTTTATAGTAAAACAATTTTTATTCCTTCATCTTTGAATTAAAACTGAAACAAAATGCTGAAACTTCAGGCTTATACTCTAAAGTTTGAACCCATTTTTATTCATATTACTCAATTTATTTAACGACGCTGTAACTTTTCACGCAACAGATCGTTTAGATAAAATAAAAATAATTCATGAACAACCCCACTAGAATATGAAATTTATGTATACAACTGATTGTGAAAAGTAGGCAATTCTTTATTACAAAGGATATCCCCTGTTGTTGACCGGTCTCCCCTAACTGTTAAATTATTTATGGTAGCGAACAAATTATGGGACTTCCCTCGATCACGCTCAAGTTTTTTAAGTCAATTTATGCTGCTCTATTTTCGCAATTACTATGTTTCATTTAATTCTGAAAACGATTTAGTGCAGAAGGTGTAAAATTATTGGCGTAAGAAATATTTAATTTGTTATCTAATTCTGTAAACGTATTAATACTTAAAAAATAATGAAGACTGTTTTTATTCATCTAGGGAAAGGTTAAATTTGCTACACAACTGGCAGATATTTTAGAGAACTAATGTTTTCTTTCAGCACGTTTTCAAATTGTGGTAGTGAAATTATATAAATAATAATTAATAATGAATTCTCTCAACATTACAGTTTTTGAGGACATTAATGTGTAGGGTAAGGTGGTACATTATGGATCACTAAACACAGATTTTGTTGTTCCAACCAACATGCATGTCTGTGCATTATGATTTTATGTTTATATAATCTTTGGACATTTTCTGATATGATACAAGTGTTTAAACAAAATTACTTCACTTAAGTTAAGCACTGAAAAATAAATTACATTTAACAAAAAATGATCCATAATGTACCTCAGTGGGTACAATTCGGAAAAGTAAAAGTAACTCGAAACCGTCACGTATAAACAAATACCCTTCCTTGACGCTCTTAATTGCAGTGTTCATCACCGATAGCTTCCACTTTCGTCTGCATTTAGGTTCTGTTTTTACCCTTGACATCTACCCATGAACATGTAAGAAAATAATATTAAAATCAACAACAAAACGAAAAAAATTGTAATATATAAAATATACGAGTAGGACTATATATCGAAATAATTACAACAAAACAAATCGTCTAACTTCTCCCGATCCCATTTGTACTACTAGGCTATATCCATATTGTACCTAGACTACTGATCCATATTGTACCTAGACTACTGATCCATATTGTACTTTAGTAATGTTAAATGTATGGGAATCATTCATTGTTACAATGCAACAATAGGTGACAGCACTTGCACCTACAGTCGTCTATTCCATGGCATCATAAGACTGTATAAAAAGGAAAATGATTCTGCTATGTTTGAAGCTACACCAGGAACTTAAATACTGTGCAGTTTTATAAATTGAATATCTTCCATGTTCAATTATTTACCTTGCTATGCAAAATAAATTGTAGAGCTTCAATGAAAGGCACAGATGTACTGAAACTCACACGATAAACACAACAAGGATCCTCCTTCTTGACGCACTGCTCAAAACAGTTCTACCAACAATAGTCTTGTAGAAAATTATGCTAATCTTAGCGTGATCCGTATTGTACCTATATCCATAATGTACCACCTTACCCTACATATTTTAATGTATAAACAGATATTCTATTTTATGTAAGAAGTAAATTTTGAAAAGATATTCACAGCCTCTGAATTAATCGCCATTTTGTGTTATATTTTCAAATAAACAGGATTTCACGGTGACTTTTGGGATTCTACCGTGTGCTGGGACTTGATATCTTCAATGTTTCGGAACTATATACAGATTCTATCTTCGGGATAATGTAACTAACAGACATATTTCATTTGACGACAATTCGTCTGCAGAAGTTAACATTCGGTGTAGAAATTCAAGGTTGCCATTAAAATTGTTAAATCATATTTTTTAGAATTTTGTTTAATTTGTGGCTTGCAATCTGCAAATTATTTTCTGAATCTGATATTATGAGCTGAGCATCTGTGAATTTACGGTCTTAAGATACACATTTGAAATCCTTCCTCTTGTGGACACTCTTATTTACAATTTTATTACGATCTCACTTCCATTATTTCAAAGTTGCTATGAAGAAATACTATGAAATCTTAATTTGTGATTGCCAATGGGCATACTTGCTTAAATTGTTATATAAATCCTTTTTTTTTAATCTGACATCGAAATCTGAAATATGTCCCGAGAATGCTTCCTGTACATGTGATAGTTTTCTTTTCAATTTCAATTTTAACCCTTAATGGATTTTCTTTCAAGTTTCAATATTAATCATTCAACATTTATGAATATATTTCTTTTATTTCTCTTAAATACACAAATATAAACTGAATTTCGGTGGACTTCATATTATTATTAGCCTATTATTATTATTATTATTATTATTATTATTATTATTATTATTATTATTATTATTATTATTTTCTATCTCATACTTTTCCAATTCACTGCGGGCTAAAGCAAGGAGATGTACTATTACCTTTACTTTTTAACTTTGCTCTAGAATATGCCATTAGAAAAGTTCAGGATAACACAGAGAGTTTGGAATTGAACGGGTTACATCAGCTTCTTGTCTATGCGGATGACATGAATATGTTAGGAGAAAATCCACAAACGATTAGGGAAAACACGGAAATTTTACTTGAAGCAAGTAAAGCGATAGGTTTGAAGTAAATCCCAAAAAGACTAAGTATATGATTATGTCTCGTGACATAGAATATTGTACGAAATTGAAATATAAAAATTGGAGATTTATTCTTCGAAGAGGTGGACAAATTCAGATATCTTGGAGCAACAGTAACAAATATAAATGACACTCGGGAGGAAATTAAACGCAGAATATGGGAAATGCCTGTTATTATTCGGTTGAGAAGCTTTTATCATCTGGTCTGCTGTCAAAAAATCTGAAAGTTAGACAGTTATATTACCGGTTGTTCTGTATGGTTGTGAAACTTGGACTCTCATTTTGAAAGAGGAACAGAGATTAAGGGTGTTTGAGAATAAGGTTCTTAGGAAAATATCTGGGGCTAAGAGGGATGAAGTTACAGGAGAATGGAGAAAATTACACAACGCAGAACTGCACGCTTTGTATTCTTCATCTGACATAATTAGGAACATTAAATCCAGACGTTTGAGATGGGCAGGGCATGTAGCACGTATGGGCGAATTCAGAAATGCTTATAAAGTGTTAGTTGGAATGCCGGAAGGAAAAAAGACCTTTGGGGAGGTCGAGACGTAGATGGGAGAATAATATTAAAATGGATTTGATGGAGGTGGGATATGATGATAGAGACTGGATTAATCTTGCACAGGATAGGGACCAATGGCGGGCTTATGCGAGGACGGCAATGAAGCTCCGGGTTCTTTAAAAGCCAATTGTAAGAAAGTATGTAAGTAAGAATATTACTGTTACATTTGTGTTAACCTACTATTAGCAACGCGTTTTGAATAACAGTTTCCAAGATCAAGATGTTAACATTATAACAGCCAGAGATAAAATTAACGGGTTTACAAAGAAAATTTATTTCTTGTCAATATCATGTGACAAAAGTATATTTGATTGATTCCAGTGTATTAAAGAGTTCATGGAAAATTTTCGCTACATATGTTACGCAAATACTATGCTTTTTGTGGACATGCAACCAAGTTTCCACAATTTCAATCAACAACTTTTTGAGTACATTCCGGAATAAACTCAAAACAATTACGACTATCACAAAGATGATGAATCAGTTTTTAGGCAGTTGCGTTCAACTCGTTGAAATTTCAGAAGGAAAATATCATTTAAATATGTACCTAGAAATGGAATGTTTAAATTATATTTTTTTTCGCAGAGAGTAGATCAATTTTGGATGAAAAGAATGCAAGAATACCTTCAGCTTGCAAAAATACGGAACTCTTAAATTTTTAAATATTTGCAAACTTGTATTTATGCAACATGAATTTCTAGTCTAGGTTCACCATCAAAACAGAAGTGAGAAATTTCCTTGAACTTTAAAACGATACTAATCGCTTTAATTATGTTTTATTTTATAACTATTGAAACATTTTTTATTATTTTCAATATTGTTTATATTTCTAATACAAAATAAATGTTAATAAGAAACTTTTCGACTTAGGCCTACTCAACCCCTTACACGACACCCCTTCGGGGGTCGCGACCCATTCTTTGGGAAACGTTGATTGAAGCCAATACAGGACAGACACACTCGTGACAAATACGCAGTTTTTTTTTCCTATGACATCGGAAATCAACGTCTTTTCTGCCAATGTGAAACAGAAAATGATATCATATAGCCTAACTATAATGCTACCGGCGTGGTCAAGTGATAGTATGATAAGTCGTGTTCAGAAGTTGAACTGGGGAATGAGTTCGATACCCATTTCGGCTTATAATTTGGTTGGACTTTTCCCCACTGCAAGGCGAATGTCGGGCAATCTCATAGCAAATTCTTGGAATCGTGTCACCAAAATACTTTGATAACGCCAATTCTACCGACACTGAACAACCGCGTATTTAATACTGCGTCATAAAATAATATATTAAAAATAAGCGTTAAACAAGTAGAGTAACATATAATTTTCGGATTTAATGGCTCCAGGATACAAAAAGTGACAACCCTCGCATGCACGAAGCACTAAGGATATGCTTGGCAGGGCTCCGGACAGGACAGGCAGGTTCTGCCGGATTTCGAACACGAGACAGACGCAGACAATCTTATTTGCTGCAGCAGGAGACGCCACAGTTTGTAGAGCACGGAGAGACAGAACCAACCGTCTGGTTGTAAACTTGTTGATTTTAATCACTATTGCTTGTTGTTCCGGGGTTTGCACTATGTAGTACGTCGGTTGGTTGGTTCGGAGAGGTAATAACATTTAGTCGCCGGAGTGCGCCACTAGAGGACGCCACATTATGGAGAGTCACGAGGAAAACGATATGTGATATGCCCGGTTGCAGCAATGCACAAAACACCGCTCAGGTATAGTCACGTTGTTGACGCAATGTTCGAAGCCGTGTGCGATGGAAGTGCTGGAGAAAATAAAGAAATTAACTACATTAGATATTATTTTTGAAACTAATTCAAACGTAAATGATTAATTCATTGAATATCGTTAACATTTACAAGCACTGTAATTTTTCAACAAGAGTAGTCTATCATTACGTTGGTAACTATTATTATTATTATTATTATTATTATTATTATTATTATTATTATTATTATTATTACTACTACTGCTACTATTGCTATTATTAATATTATTATTATTATTATTATTATTATTATTATTAATCCGTGGCCTAGACCGACCAGTCGGCTGCTGGTATTACGCCCACATGCCGAAGCAGAGGTGGACGATCATCCAACCAGAATGGAGGTATCGAGTGGTTAGCACGATGATCCCCCCAGCTGTTATAGATGGCTTTCGCAACCGGATTTCGCTACCTATCGTAGCATCCCAAGTGCATCACGATGCTGGGTGGGCACCGGTCCCATACACTGGCCGAAATTTTATGAGAAAATGTCTTCCCCCATGAGGACTCGAACCAGCGCGCATTCCGTAATTATTATTATTATTATTATTATTATTATTATTATTATTATTAAAATCAATACTATTACACGCATGTGAAACCTGGACTTCAGGTTACCCAACTCTCACTCAATAGAATTCAAAATTAAATTAAATTTATTAATCGTTGCTTAAGAGAGATAAGTAAAAACCTGCTTGCCAAATTTAATTATTAGCCAGGAATTACATTTATCACCAGAACGAGCTTCGATGAGCGAAGAGATAAAGTAAAAGAAATGAATGGGGAATAAAACACTGGATTGAAGGCAATAGAAAGAGAAAAAGAAGTCAAGATAGGTATTATTATTATTATTATTATTATTATTATTATTATTATTATTATTATTATTATTATTATTATTATTAAAGTCATCCTTCCATTATGTAATATTGTATAGGTTTTTGCCCACTGAGTCCAAAAATAGTTACGAGAAAATATTCTGAATTTTGTCAAGTGTCATAAATATATTCCCTATGTTAAGATCTTGACGTATTCTCTTTTATTTAACATCCTTACAAATAATATAAACTGTGAATCTTTCACCATCAGTGTTAGCTTATGCATTCTAATAAAGGGTATAATAAGTCACAATCTTTGCTACAACAAAAATTCTTACTTCTCTTTTTCCAGTTTCCAATTGCATTAAAACTGCCAACTCGTATAGACTTAATAGTAATTATAATTCTTTTACATCTTAATTTTAGAATTTGCATAATTGTTAATTACAGTATTTATCGTAAGTATTGTTTTGGATATTTATATTATTACTGTCTGCCGCTTTTCCAATTCACTCGGGTTAAAGCAAGGAGATGCACTATCACCTTTACTTTCAAAACTTTACTCTAGAATATGCCATTAGGAAAGTCCAGGAAGACGTGAATATGTTAGGAGAAAATCCACAAATTTTAAGAGAAGGCACTGGACTTTTACTTGAAACAAGTGATGAGATAGATGTGGAAGTAAATTACGAAAAAAAAAAAAAACAAAGTATATGATTATATCTCGTGACCAGAACATAGTACGAAATGAATATATAAAAATTGGAAATTTATCCTGTGAAAAGGAGAAGAAATTCAAATAACTTAGAGAAAAATAACAATTATAAATGATACTCGAGAGGAAATTAAACAAAGAATAAATATAGGAAATGCGTGTTATTATTGGATTAAGAAGATTTTTGTCATCTAGTCTGCCTTCAAAAAAACTAAAAGTTGGAATTTATAAAAACAGTTATATTACCGGTTGTTCTGTATGGTTGTGAAGCTTGGACTCTCATTTTGAGAGAGGAACAGAGATTAAGGGTGTTTGAGAATAAGGTTCTTGGGAAAATATTTGGGACTAAAAAGGATGAAGTTACAGGAAATAGAGAAAGTTACACAACACAGAACTGCATGCATTGTATTCTTCATTTGACATAATTAGGAACATTAAATCCAGACCTTTGAGATGGGCAAGGCATGTAGCACCTATGGGTGAATCTAGAAATGCATATAGTGTGTTAGTTGGAAGACCTGAGGAGAAAAGACCTTTGGAGAGGGCGAGATGTAGAAGGGAGGATAATATATTAAAATAGATTTGAGGGAGGTGGCATATGCTGTTAGGGACTAAATTAACCTTGCTCAGGATAGAGACCGATGGCGGGCTTATGTGAGGGCGGCAATGAAGATCCGGGTTCTTTAAAAGCCAATTGTAAGAAAGTAAGCAAGATAATTACTGTTTTGTGTTAACCTATTATATTAGCAACTCTCTGTTTGTTAGCACATTAATATTAATAATAAAATAGTGAACAAAAATATAACAAACAGCAGCTATAATAGAGACAAATGGATAAACAGAATCAATGCATTTTGATTTTGGCAAAACTTCTAATCTTGTTCCACAAGACACCTTGCTCATAAGTTAGGGTTATTTTGGTCTTTCTGGTTTTTTCGTAAGTTACATAAATTGATTAAAATCTAACTTAGTGATAGAAGATCTTAATGAAACATGTGTTTTTGGACCTACTGAATTAATTATTTTATTTCAGAGCATAACTTTAAAATATAATTCTACATGTGTCTGTAGAAAACCAAAACTGATAAAGGAGAATATGTTTATGATTCTAGGCCAAAAAGTTCTGTCTCTTACTGTTTCTAGAACAGAAACATAATGGTCTCAACTTACTTATTGACTTGTTTTTCAGTTTATTTATACTAATTTATCTGTTTATTCGTTTATTTTCTCATTTATTATCGATTAACAGGCATGTACATAATAGTCATTCTTGGGCAGTTTTGATGTAGCATGGAAGCTATGGTTGTGATTTTTAACTCGCCTAAGGCAGATTGTTTTCCCGCCATAATTCCATATCGTGTTTTGTTTAAGGTTGAAAGCCAACATAATGCTAATTCCTGTGTGTTAGTCTGACATCAAATGCACTTATTCCGATAAGAAAATTAAGACTTTCTATGGCTAGATTTATAAAATAGCAATGAAGTTAGGAAGAAGCAGTAAATGGTATATTTTACTGTACAGTACCATCTCATTATTTACCTACGAAAATAGCATAAATAGAAAAAAACAGTGTCACGAAGTTGACACATACTTTGTTATTATACGTTTTACACGGTTCGTAACAATTCAGTTCCTTTGTCATGCTACAATAGATATTACAGATCAAAGTTTATTTCCTAGCAATATTATTCAAAATACATGCCTAAAGAAATCACGTAATAGGAGGACCTATATACCAAATGTACGTAAGCCATCGTTCCGGAGTCGGAACATAGGTACCCTCTGGCGGAGGTTTCGGTACCTACAAGGAATTTAGTTTAGGGGCAGAGGGACAAGTGGTAAGCAACGAGTTAGCTCTCTTCTAACTCGTTGGTGGTAAGTTCGTCGCCTCATGCCACCTAGTATGCAACTAAGGTACTAAGGTACGCGAGAGAGGAGCTATTTGGTCCAGAGGCACTAATTTAGGCACAAAGTACTTTTACGTGGCGAAAAACTCCCACACGGGACATAAGGCTTAAAGTCCCTTCCGGAGCACTTGAGCTCCGGATTGTTGCTTCCTGAAAAATCCAGCAACCCCAGACGGGTTTGATCCCGCAACTCTTGAGTTCAGATGAGAGCGCTTTTCCCCTAAACCACTAGGGGCGACTATGTACCAGATGGGATGTTGAAATTTATTTTTCTGATCATGACACGAAATACATTTTTTTTTTTATTTTGAATCGGTTATTAACGACGCTTCATCAAATACGAGGTCATCTAGCGTCAGTGGAATTGATGATAGCGAAACGGCATTTAGCGAGATGAGTCCGAGGATTCGCCTTGGGCTTATCTGACATTCGCTTTATTGTTAGGGAAAACCTTCGGAACTCAACCAGGAAATCTGCTCAAGGGGGATTTGAATCCACTCCCGAGCGAAACCTCGGGTCAACAGTCCCAATTGCTACCCCAAGACTACACCAGTGGCCAGACATTCCTTATAATTCCAAAATTAAGACATTTGGTTTAATTTATAAACTAAACAGCTTAAGTATAAATTATGTATAGAAACTATTGTTTTTCATTAACATGAAATAGTTCATATTAAAATACAAGAAAAGATGTTTTTGATAAACATGCGAGAATAAATTGCAAAATAAATATAAAATTATTTTGCTCCTGTTTTTGGATTATTTTTGTCTTTGTTGGTGTGATTTGTGATTCCTTATTTTACTGGTTTTATTTCTTTTGAATTGGGTTTATTATTTTTTCTTTGTTGTACTAGCTTGGGTGTATATACTGTTATAATTGCTGGTTGATCCTCTAATTCTAATTATGCATTATTGGGTGGATTCATTTATTGTATGTTATTCTCATATTTAGGTCTACAGAGATTGACATCTGAAAGTAGTAAACGTGATAAAAGTGAATTAATGGTTTGTTACAATACTTTGAACAAACCAGTTCTTCACACAAGAATAACAAATATATTAGAACAGAGAGAAAATTTATTCTAATAATTAAGTACTTTCTATCTTTAATGCTAAATTATTGCCTACACCTGGATAGGCCTGAAAGCCATTGAAGTTAAAAAAATCGCAAAAAAAAGCAGAAATAATTACATATAATTTAATGTCTTCCAATCATAAGAGTCTTGAAATACATTGCGTTGTTAAATTATTATATATCTGAACCTCATGGAAGAAACAAAAAATTAAAAAGATACCATTAGTATAGATTTCGATCACATGATTATTTTGTATACTTTTATTTCAAATAAAGAGCTAATAATTTTCCTTACTAAAAATTAATTTCATTTTCATCGTACCGAATAAATTTATTCGTAACTACGGAATACGAAGAAAATCCGACCAGTAGTTAGGAGAAATCGATGTAGACCCTACACAGCACAGACTTAAATCTCAAATTACTTCTGACGCAGAATACAGCCGAATGCTAATGTTATTAGTAGTTTTACCATGAACCAATGTAAATTGTATGACCATGCACAATGACGCGACGTCCCCTGCTATAGGCATGAGAGAGCTTAATTTGCGTATAAAATTAGCTGTTCCTCGCGGCCTCTCTCAGTAATATCTTAGTATGGAGAGCAGCTTTATACGTAGATGTAGGCTACTACCAGTCGTCTAATTTTTAATCACGAGTTCTGCAATAATAAAATTATAATAGACACATACAATGCACTTTGAGTGAATCATAGTGAAAAAATTGTGAACCAGGACTAATTTCGAAATGTTGTTTAATATGAACAGGAAATATATTGCAAGCTTTTCATTAATTACTTCTCTTAATACAGACACATAGTCTGTGTCCGAGGTTGCGGGTTCGATCCCGCCCAGATCGATAGCATTTAAGTGTAATTAAATGCGACAGGCTCATGTCAGTAGATTTACTGGCATGTAAAAGAACTCCTGCGGGACAAAATTCCGGCACACTGCGACGCCGATTTAACCTCGGGAGTTGTGAGCGTCCTGAAATAAAACATAACTTAAAAAAATTATAAACACTCTTCATTTTGCGAGCCAAAACAATAATAAAAGATTCAAACCAATACAATTGTAGTTTAATTTCTGAGACTGGGTGACGTACTCCACGTGCCGGTATATTCCTGACAAGGAGCAGAATTTCTGGGTATCAGGGATGCTGAAGATGAGTATTTCCACGAACATTTCCGAAATGCAAATTTTTGCATTATCCGTTCTCTGTACTTCGTTTGAAGGGAAACTATAATAGGAAAGAGAATTAAAAAGAAGTAATACGGAAGAAAATCATGCGAAAAATGAAATAGTAAGACGAGTAAGCACAGTAGAGAGCAAAAAAAAAAAAAATAGGAAGTAGTGGTAGTTAAGGAGAAAGAAACGGAGAAAAGTAAATAAAGACAGGGATTAGAAAGGAACAAAAATGTGAGAGGAATAAAAAGGATGGATAATGAGAAGAGAAACACCAGTAAATAAAGAATAGGAAGAAGAAGATAAATAAAATAGAGACAGGAAGAAAGCACAGAAAACTGACGAAAGAAAGGCAAAAAGAAACAAGTCATAAATAGAGAGAAAAGTTAGAATAAAGACGGTAAAAGAAGAGAAGAAAGTAAATGATGATGGAAAGGATAAAATCAGAAGAAAAGGGAAAGAAAATGAAGAGATAAAGAGGAAGAGAAGGAGAATAGAGGTGCATAGGCTCTACAACGAAGAAAATGAGGGAAATAAGATGAAAAAAACTGAGGCGAATAGGAAAAAGAGGAGGTAAAACCTGTGAGAAGAAAATAGAGAGATGAAAAAAAAAGTAGTAATTAGTATAAAAGAAGAGTACGAGGAGATATAAAAAATAAAGAATAGGATAAAACTAAATAACTGGAAGGAAGATGAAATAATACGAGGAAATAAGAAAGAGTAAAAGGAACAACAACAGAGTGTACCGCAGTAGAGACATTCAAGCAACAAGCACACTATCCCTGCAGCGCGCGGGGCGACGCATTAGACACTTTATGATCGCGGTTTTGGAACTGCCGGTTGTTGTGGGGGTTTAGATACAGTGTACAAGCCCAGATGTGCCGTACAGGATACAATACAAGTTAGGAGGCAGGGTCACCAACTTTATTATCGCGCACAGATTCATGTTTATTGAGAGAAAGGTGGGTGCTGGAGTGGGTATGGAAGACGACGAGCTAAGCCAATTACATCCACGCTCGGTTAGTTCGCAATAAATACACTTCGCCGGGGGTCTCTACCTACTGGTACTCGAATTAAAAAGCAACGAATAAAATCCTTAATTAAACGACTGCGTAACAATTCCACGACGCTACATCTGCTCTTCAAACTAAATTCCTCAGATTTTATGTCAATAAAAACAGGCCGAAGTCTTTCGTTGGGGCTGAAGCGGTAGCGTTGCGATCTAGTGTAACTGGAAAAGAATAGCGACAATAGTCTATGCTTTGTTTTTGTGTTTAATACTGTTTTTGCGCTATGCTGACAACATAACCAGAAAATCCTTTACTTTTGAACATTTATGTTTCTTAAGAATTTGAAAAAATTCTGTATATTCAGGAGAAAATGCATTCCTGGCACGGAGATGACTTAGGCTTACGTATCATTTGGCATTATTTTATCAGGGTGCCAATGCTACTATAGTTATTATTTATTTTCTTAAACCAGTACTCGAAATACGAAATATTATTAATGATATCATCCACTATGCATCTAATTAATTAAAACGTTTGCTTCTTGCTAAACGTACAATGTAATTCCTTATACGAGACAGTAGCCTATTAAATTCTTGGTCTGACATGGAAAAAGTTACTTTAAAAGGAAATGTATATTTATTAACATAACCATCTTTTAACTGTACATAATACAACTCTTCCAAGTAGGTTATGCGGAGTCATCCTCTGTATAACAATGGACTCATCACCTCGACACATTTTTCAGCTTATCGGATATTTACGTCCTTAATGTGTATAATCAGTTATCCACTTATTTTTAGATGTATAGTTATTTCCTTTAATCTCCAAATATATTAAGCAAATAATATATTATATTAGTACATGTTTCTATTGTATAAATTAAAAATTATGGTTTATTTAACGACGCTCGCAACTGCCGAAGTTATACCAGTGTCGCCGGTGTGCCGGAATTTTGTCCCGCAGGAGTTATTTTACATGCCAGTAAATGTACTGAAATGAACCTGTCGCATTTAAACACACTTAAATGACATCGATCTGGGACGGGATCGAACCCGCAACCTCGAGCACAGAAGGCCAGCGCTATACCGACTGCGCTACCCAGGCCGATTCTATACATTGTAATTTTATCTTTGTACTTGTATATTTTTCTTCTTCCCTCACTTGCATTTGTGTTTTTTATATTAGCATTTGTAATTTTATTTTATTTTTTTATTTCTCTCTACCCTTTTTTTTTTTGGTATTTGTATTTCTGGTGGTGTGGTGGAGAAGACCTGATATTCCTAACTTACCAGATTGAATGAATAAATAAATAAATAAATAAATAAATAAATAAATAATACATTGATTTCCACCACCACCATCCACAATGAATAAATTTTAAGCTACGTATAGATGAATTTTAATTAGTCTAAAATTGAAATTAAAAATAATTCCTAGCCTACTAACCTTCCTTGTCACCATCAGTCAACTCGAGATATGACAACGTTACTTCATACTCCACATGGATTTATGGATTTGACATGGACACGTCATTTGAAAATGCTAACTCATCATTGGTAGACGTATTTTATCGCTTTTTTGTGATTTAAGTGATATCTGAGAAGGTATAATCAATAAACAAATTTCATAATATCTCCTCAGAGGAAAGCGTCCATTTTGACAGCGGCTGAGTATTAACTGAACGTGAATACTATACTACTAGATACTAGAATGTAAAGAGCAACGGCTCTGTTCCCTTAAATATCTCTGTTTACAACACCGGAGTCAGGTACTCAAAAATATAAATATAAATAGTCAGGAAGATGAATTAAATGTTTAATATTAGCACGCCACAAGCTGTCTTTCTGGTTATTAATTTTATGTGTATAGGGCAAATGAAGTTTTTTCGTCCTCCCTCTCTCAATTTAGGACGTTGACTGATTCTTGAGGATGACGGAACTGGAGCATCATTGGCAAGCGAGAGCTCTCGGCGTCACCCTCATCAAGTCCCAAGACAGACATTAGCAACATGACCCGCCCGACCATCGATCTCAGGCTCCTCGCGCGCTATCCCACTCTGATATTTCACGCTTCTGTAACTCGACAGATTAAAACTGCTAGGAAGGAGATTGGGAGGAGGAAGAAGGGGGATGAACTGTACCATAAGGAAGGGTGGGGAAAGCAAGAAAAGGATGGGAGAAGAGAGAAATTCGCGATGCAAATGTCACCGTCATTTTTATTATAACAAGGATTTCCTTGATGGGTTCAACAATGAACAAAATGAACCGTCATCAAGGCTAACACATTCGTATACTACTATAATCATAGGGGCTTACAAATACTTGGAAATGGTGAGGGAGAGGCTAAAATGTTTAATAAAAAAAAGGGAAGGAAGATGTATCTACAAAAGAAAATGAAGTCACAATTTTCAAGCTTGTGCTAAGAATTAAACTGGCTGAAAATGCTTAACAGATATTGGCCGGTTTCTCCAAGTATTGTTAGAACACGTAACGACCGTTAAACCTTCAATAGTTCGTTAAATACAGTTTTTACATGTCTTCAACACTAGCTTGGCTTAACAGATTGTTAAATGTAGGATTTCAGGCAGTTAACTCATTTAAAAAACAGTTAAACCAGCTAAACATGGCGGATGACACCACAGCTGTTCAGACAAAAGTTATGAAAATAATATGTTATGTCTTTCTTTAAGGAATGTTTAGAGTAAGACTGATATTATATCATTTAAAAGATATTTTGGAATATGAATATAGAGAAGATAATCTTTATAAGTCAACTGATTATCATACTGACGCTTATTTCAATTCTGAGCTATTATCCATTTAATATTTAGAAAATGTGCGATCTCAACGTGGCAAGAAATTGAAGTCAGATTTGAATATCCTACAAACAGAAATAGGCCACTTGCTTCAATTCACCAGCTATTATTAACTCTAGATTCTATGCTACTGGCTCTTTTCTACTATAGCCGACGTCGATAGTGCTTCAAAATACACAGTGAGTAAATAATAAAATGTTTCAGCAGCAATTGCTTCTTTAAGACAAAATTACATATAATTTATACGTGGACCTGAAGCAATCAGAGTTATTAGAAAATTTTATATGATACGGAATTCTCCTCGGGATTTTGTGTATAGTTGACTGCACACATTCCTGTAATTATTGTCACCTGGTGATTTGCAACAAATCTTAATATTAAACAAGCTCTGATGCGTGACTATCCATAATATCATATAGCAGAAGCTACGACATAACCAAAATAAATAAATATGTGTTAGGAAAGTTTTAATTAGGGATGCTGAAATAAACAAGGAAAGTTTTAATTAACCATGATGAAATAAAAAATAAACATAAGTAATTTTAAAAGAAACAATTATTGAAAGTACGGTTTTCAAATTTGAGAGTTTTAGTGGTTGGTGGTTCAGTTGATGTTATATTGCACGTGTGCGTAAAAGAAGTTAACTCGTTGATGTACATGCTGTATTCCTCAACTTATTCAGGATTTTCGAATGGTGTTCTTCATTTATTTGTAAATAGGGTTTCAGGGAAGATGCATAGCTATGACCAGTGATCTTTATTAATTCTTGTTATTGAATGATAATGCGAGTCATATTTGAAACTGCTGTGCATCGACTGGAGTGGTTTGTAATTTTCTGTTTTTTTGACGTCCAGACCAGTGCAGTTTGAAATGTTGGCAAACAAAGAAACAAATGCTAGGGTAGTGATAAAATAAACAAATGCTAGGGATGCGATAAAATTAAACAAATGCTAGGGACGCGATAAAATTGTGCGATAAGCAGCCATGATTGGTTGAAAGACGTCCCTTCGTACCGTTTTATTGGTCAAAAGTAGTGTGACGTAGTAAAAGCGTAATAGTCAAAATAACTAATATACTCAAGCAATGAGTATAATCGATAGTGCACTAACGGTAAAATTAATATGAAGGAGAAAGGTATTAGAAGCACTAATGAACCTGTTCTGCATCTGCTTGCTACTATGTATTTTCACCATAATTCTCACAAGATTTTCCTGGAAACGAATCCCTGTTGCCATTGACAGACCGGGCTTTCAAAATTTAGTCTGTCGAAAGGACTTCATGATGTTTTATCAGACGCCATGATGCAAGTTACGCAATTGTACATTACGCAAGAAGAAAGTGCAACGGTTCATGGCATTACGTTCTCCTCACTCCCACTGAAAAGACTTTTAAATATCGCATTTTATTTCTGCTTCACTCGTGGAAGGGCAGGTTTAAATTGGCATCTTCTCCTTTCTCTGCGCTGACAACCGCACTAAAAACAGGAGTAAAACTCTCATCTCACGCGTGGCAGAGCAGAAAGCCTCAGAGTCATCGCGCGCCTTCACAGCGTCGGTCATAATCCGGGTTGACGGTCAGCAACCCGACGGACGCGACGCCAACATCTGTGCTACCCATGGGTGGTCAAAGAATCACGTCACCAACTTAAAATCGACATCAAATCACCTGATGATTTGGAAGCACATTATTGTATAACAGCAACAGCACCTGAGATGGCCGTGGCGCCATCAACTTTAACATCAAATGGCACGACGATGGGAAGCATGGTATTGCAAAGATACAGCAGCATCTACTGCAGCCATAAATACGAGTAGACTGAGTTTGCCGCCATCATCTTTAAGTCAATACCAAATCCGAACGAATTCTATTGAACAGGAACACACCAGTGTATAGGGTACAGTTCATATTATGTCAGGCACTTTGAATTAACTTCGAATCACCTAATCATTAAGAAGAGTCGCATTGTACAGGTACATCAACACCTCCATTATCCACAAAATAATCTGTGCGTAACGTCAAAATTTATATCAACACCAAATTACCTGACGTTGAGGAAGCATGGCATTATTAGGGTCATCATTCATTCATTCAATTCATAGTTTTCTGTCCAAGGAAAAGTCCTTCACTGCAAAACCCAGCATTCTCCAATCTTCACCATCTTCTACCTTCCTCTTAATCTCCGCATACGATCCATATGTTTTAATATTGTGTATCATTTGATACCTTCTTCTGCCATGAACTCTTCTCCCGTTCATCATTTCTTCCAATACATTCTTCAGTAGGCAGTTTCTTCCTAGCCAAGCCAATTTCTTTTTCTCTTCCTGATCAGTTTCAGCATAATTCTTTCCTCACCCACTCTTTCTAGCACAGTTTCATTTCTTATTTTGTCTGTCCATTTCACACGCTCTATTCTTCTCCATATCCACTTTTCAAATGCTTCATCAGCACCTGTATTAGCCATAGACTCCATGTGACGTCATCGACTTGAAATAAATATTGAATTACCTGATGATAAGGAAGCATAACGCTCTGATTAAGGTTCTGCCTGATATGTAGGCTATATCTATTATCAGGCAATATGTCTCACTTGATATGTGTCAGAGGAAGAACATTATTGTTTGTATACATCTGACGTCTGATTAGTGTAATAATGTTACTAGTCAGCGATGTATGCAATGGAGGGGGAAAGAACTGGCCACTTTACCCCATTATCTCCCGGCTTAGTTTCCTCATGAGCGATGCCTTATTATTATGAGGTTCAAATCTGTCTTCGGACAGTTGGCTGAACAACACCAAGGAAGTACACTATTATTACACAGTGGCATCAACATCTGTTACCCATAAATAGGTGCGCATAATGTCATCAATTTGAAATCAACACCAAATCACCTAATGATGAAGAATGGTAGGCCTACTGCACAGTGATACCAGTTGTTGTATGCCTATTATTATTATTTTTTTTTTACTTATAGTCTATTCAACAGCCAGGTCATATCGCGATTGTCTATTGGGAATGGCACATTGGATTTCCATTTTGCTATCATATGCAGGTCAGTCCGCAAACATGTGTTGTCATTTACTGGTCATATCTGAGAAATGTCTACCGCCAGGTCTTGCGAAACAAAATATGCATTTGCTTTTTAAATAACCAGTTTATATTTTAAGGCCATGAAAACCACTGAAAACTTCGATCAGATTGGTCGACCACAGGATGTTAAACATCCTGAATACGAGTCCAGTTCCTACCACTACAAGTGAGCCACCTCGCTCGGTACCAGTCTTTTTATCCTCTCAGGTATCAGTACTTGTGTTACTCATGAATATTGTAGGCTGAATGTGATATTATATTAAAAATGACATCAAATCATCTTATAATGGGGAAGCTAGGTAGGCCTATAGGATGACAAAAGATTAAACATAGAGCTTCTTTTCTGTTTATCGCATTACTTTCAAGCTCACTAACTGATAACGAGAGGCGTGACAGAGAGGTAGGCTATTTTATACTTCAAACTGACCTGAAATATATTATCCCCTTCAAACCTGAATTTATATTTTAAAAATTGAAAAAAAAAAATGGTCACGTAATCATTCTGGGGATCGAAAATTCCAAAATCAAGTCTTCACAGAAAATCAAAATTTGGGGACAATTTTGACCCCTGGAGCCCCAAAATTTTAAATTTTATTTTTAATTCAGGTGTAGAAATGTTTCAAAAATAATATGCTCCATTTCTATCACATTGAATTTTTCAAAATATTTAAAAATATCGAAGACATTCCAAAAAATAAAAAAAAGTAACAATGTACACTATAATGTACATCAGGCCTGAAGGGTTTAACATAGTAGGAATAGAACAATGCTGCATTACAATATCTACAGTAAACCGTACTTACTCTTCAAGAGATTCATGACTTATGACTTCATCCCCACCCCAGTATGACCGGTAGAGCACTTGGTTTCTGCGCACTTTGACATTTTTGTTGCCGGGCTATACTGTAGGCGATAAAAATATCTTCTGCAGACTGACCTTGACGTCATTAACTCAACTTCAAAATATTGGGAGGGAATCATGGTACAAATCTTGTATTATAGCTCTGCTTCTATACAACGTCACAGTTTCCAGTGAGGGAAAGAGAGATAGCAAAAGGTGTAATGTTTTTAATAGCCTACTCTGACGCCCACGACCAAGATAAATTACTTGAAATTTAACAGTCACTCACCGGCAGAGCTAAAATGCAACATATGTACTGTATAGCGAATCCATCGTCTGTGTTACCCATAGTTAAGATTTAAATTACACGTGACATAATCAACTTCAAATCAATATCAAATCACTCCATTTTTCGGAGACTATAGTACTATACAGTGACACAAGCACGTGTTATCCATTATCCATAGATACGGTGCATGTGACTGACAACTTGAAATTAACATCAAATGAGATGATAATGGGAAGCATAGTATTTACACAGCGACGCCAGTTTCTGTTTGCCAAAGATAACGTCACAAACCACAAATCAACATCAAACCGGCTGGTGATAAATTCTTGTGCTCCTACTGCAAAAATATGCAAGCTTTACCAGCAAGGTAAGAAAATTTCATACCTTTGTTCACAAAACGACTAAGGCTTAAGCAATCTCGCGAGCGGTTTGGAAACATTCTAAAATCTACTACTTTTATTACGATCAATACAATCTGAATTATTTCATAGGAACCTATAAAATTAAACCTAAATGATATTTCGGTATAGGCCTGACGAAAACTTTTAACTGACTACATCCAAAACATTTCGCTCGTATGTTGAGAAAAGTGAAGCCTGCAAAGAAAAAGTAAATGCAAGAGACAAATAAAAGTTCGCTATCATTATGAATAGCGCTGCCTTCATAAAAGAATGTCTAGACAACCTCAGAAAAACTACACATGCTATTGTTATGAGAGTTTAAAAATGAATTGAGTCGGTGGGGGAATTTTTGAACAATTATTTTGAACTGTTGCAATTACTGATATCCTTTAAATCAGTAGCGGCAAGGACTCTCGCGCACACGAGCCACCGCACGCAGTGTACTATCAGTAAGGACTGTTTACGTATCTACTGTCGAGTACGATGGAGGAATGAGTTTAGTGAGCAAGGGTTGCACAATTTTGGCAGTGCGCCATACGTGTCAGAGTTTAGGAATAACTTTATTATTGAAAGAATCTCAATAAGTAAACAAACTGTGCCCCATCTGATTTATTTGCAGTATCGTGGTAGCAGAAATAAACCAGTCCGTGTGTGTACAATAATTAATTCTTCGAAATATATATTACATTTCAAAAAATATACAGTATCTACAGCATGTAGTTTTAACACAATATTATCACTTATGGAAAATTAATTGAATCTTTCTTACTTACTTACTTACTTACTTACTTACTTACTTACAAATGGCTTTTAAGAAACCCACAGGTTCATTTCCGCCCTCACATAAGCCCGCCATCGGTCCCTATCCTGTGCAAGATTAATCCAGTCTCTATCATCATATCCCATCTCCCTCAAATCCATTTTAATATTATCTTCCCGTCTACGTCTCGTCCTTCCCAAAGGTCTTTTTCCCTCCGGTCTCCCAACTAACACTCTATATGCATTTCTGGATTCGCTCATACGTGCTACATCGACCTTTTTTACTGCTGATTTTATTCTTCTATGAACAAAGAATCCAGTGATTATTGTATCCTTCCCCATAATACAACAAGTAATCTCCTATTTCTGATATGCCATTCTCATCTAATCTAATCTCTTATACTCCCACAAAGTCTATTCTATATCTAGCTAGTTCTTTTGCTACTAATGTTACCCCTCCTGTTCTATAAAGACTAGTTACGTTCCACGTATAAAATCTCATAACCTTATTCCTTTGCTGTAGTCGTGCCAGAGAATCAGTCCCATTCCGAGACTTATTGTATGGATTCTTAACAATCTGTTTTTACGGTGATGGGTTGTTAGCCCTTCGCCCAACCCCCTTATCGGCTGTCCACGACTGCTTATTCAATATATTCGCAGCTACCCTCCATATCTGGAGGCCGTCTCCTCTATCCGCAACCTGAGGACGCGCCATGCCGTGGTGATAGGGGCCCACAATACATGGAATTGAATCTTTCTGGCAAACGAAATTAAGGACGTACAAAAATATATTATTTTTACCAACAAAACATAACAATACCAATAAGTCTTATTGGATCACAGTAAATAGATATTTATTATGGTTTGCACACTGTTTAAGTCAAAATTTACTAAATAATATGATTATATTATATAACACACTTGTTTAACTAAAACAAATCGTGACAATTTTTTCTTTTCGTTTTAATTTTAGTAGAGTTTCATACTTTCATAGACACTTCAAGCATAAGTACCGTACTCTATTAGTGAAACTTTTTTATTTCTTCGAACGGTATAACAAGACCGATGTAGCTTATCTTGGGAACTTGATCTCTGCAAGAAGGGGCTTTCTTTGTTTCAAGTATTTTTGCAATATCTGGATTAAGAGATTTTGATGCTGCAAGCCGCAAAACAGCTTTTAATCTTGGACCCTTTATGTTTGCTCTCAGTCTCAGCTTTATACGCTTCATTTTAGAAAAGAACTGTTCACAAGCATATGTACTACCAAACATAGGCTGCAAATTTACCTACTTCGGGAAACCGAGATGGATCAAGATGTCTGTAGAAAGCAGTGATATCCAGTTCCTGGTAGTCATATTTTGATCTTGTATCATTCAACCTAGAAGTTCAAATTGTAAATTAGGTGACACATTTTCGGAGTTCACAGAGAAAGGTGTAGTGAACAAGGCAAATTAAATTTGTAACTTACTAAAATCTATGTATCTACTGTCAAATTTTCCTATCAGCTCCTCCAAAATATCACTATACATTTTGCCATCTATTTCTGTAGTAAGTGACTTCAATCACGGAAAATGACACAAATCATCTCTTGCAACTTAGGGCTGCAACAATTAAAGTTTTCCTTTGAACGCATTGATAGCATTACACATTTCAGTGATCAAAAGATTGCCCCCCTGAAGCCTTAAATTAAGATTATTGAGATGCTGAGTAACATCTACTAAGAATGCTAGATCAATAAGCCAATTTATGTTATGCAATTCGGGGAATTCCTTGCCTTTACTCAATACAAATTCAGTAACATATTCTTGAAGTTCAAAAAAAACTTTGGAATGTTTTGCCCCAGCTTAACCACCTTACTTCGGAATAATACTGAATATCATAGTATCCACAATGAATAAAGTCGAGAAATCCCCTGAATTGCCTGTGATTCAAACAATTTCTCCTAATAAAATTTACAATTTTAACCATCGCCGCCATTACATGATTCATTTGCATGGATTTTGTGCAGAACGCCTATTGATGTAATACAATCCAGTGGAAACTAACGAACATATCATTAGGATTAACAAATGTCAATTACTTTTTCAAATGATCAATAAAACCCACGTGTGTACCAATCTGTGCCTCATCTGTGGTAATTGATACAAGTTTGTCCGAAGGCAATGCTACTCGCTCAATACAATCTTCAACACCCTTAAATATATCCTGACAAGTTTTGTGTCTTTCAGTGGAACAAGGTCTAAAAATTCTTCAGTAACTTGCAGTTCACTGTCGACACCACGAATGAAAACTACAAGTCGTCCTACGTCCGTTATGTTGTACGAATTAAGTGGTAAGTTATTGTTATATGTACAGCAAGCCTTGGACTTTCGTTGCTTCGTTATAAACAAACTTGAAAAATGTATTATTTCATGTTTAGTGATAGAAATTTAACAAATGTTTATATTGTAAATTTTTTCAGAAATTATGTATGAAAAAATTTTACATTTTGATAAAATTGAGTATCGGGTTGTCATAAAGTATGTATTTTTAAAAGAGTTTTACAACAAAAAATATGGATCTTGCCTTTTTCTTGCAATACAATGCGCTAGCTCACAAGTCTCTGATTGTGTTGCAGAAAATTGATGAACTTTGTTTTGATTGAATGTCCTCAATATTCGTCGGACTAGCACATATTTCCGAATGCGTTTTGCGATACCGTATCTTTTCCCATGTTAAGCTAAAAACTTACCAATACTGTCAATATATATATATATAAAATATGAACCGTTCAGAGCAAAAGTGGTGTAAGTCAAGATTGGGTAATGAGGTTTAAAGTAAAAATTCTGTAAAATACAGCGCAAAATAGCAATTAATATGTCCTTCGTGCTGTCCACTGACTACTAATAGTTTAAATAAATTGAATATTAATTGCTACTTTGCACTGTATTTTACAGAGTGTTTACTTTAACCTTCATTATCCATTTTTGACTTACACCTCTTCTGCTCTCAACGGCTCATACATATATGTCATTAAATTTATCTTATTCAGTCTGTAAAGGAAATTACTCAGAAAGTTTCATCGGTGAAACTTCTACGACTGTCGCAGGTATCAAGAGACTTGGAGATTTTCTTCAGTATCCATAGTGATAAAACAAATTGTTGCTTTCAAAAATCTAAGTTCCAAAAATTCAAAATGTCGTTTAAGTCTGCACTATGCATGTTTAGGTTTTCCCTTACGGAGGCGTATAGGGGGCATTAAGGTAAAGTCCGTTGCTTTTATGATTTCGTTCCTAGAATGAGTTGGTGTGGCCTACCATGATCCAACCGCATTTTTACTTCAGGGAAAGACTCGATACTCAATTTGACAGGAGGCTAAGTGAACCCTAGGGCCGTTCTGTAAGTTTGACAACTAGAAAAGTTCCTTCACCACTCGGGACTGAACCCGTAACCTTCAGGTCCGTAGTCACCACCAAAGAACATATGCGTGAAACATTTTTTTACCAACATAGGCCTATAAATTTAAAATCATGATAACTGCATATAAAATCTCACGCTCAGGCATATTTCCAGACTGTTATATACAGCAAGCATTTTTCATATAACTTTGGGCTTCAGCGATTACGAATACTGTGATATACACGTGCATCATTTATAACTCCCACATTAGCTGTTCCGCTGCACACTTCAACACGCATCAAGATCCAATTTCAGCTCCTTACTCAACGACCTTTAAAATTGGTTTCTAATCCGACCATAATTGAGAACTTTAAAACTCTCGTTCTAAACCAGAGTGACGTTCAGTAATTAGTACGATTGGGCAATTCAGCAGCGTCACACATGAGGGAACAAGGATCAGTTACAGCGGTAACAAGTCAAGCAAGTACACTGGTAGTATCTGGCTCATGATTCACGTGCACAACTCTTGCGATCTTCAGCTTAGCAGTGTATAAATTAGCAATAAACAGCAAAAAAGCTACAGACATAATATAAGTTACTTTTAAAAATAAATATGAAGAGCAGAATTCAATGTAAAAGTTATAAATATGTCGATGGCTAAGAAGTGATAGTGCTTCGTATCTTTAAATTTGCAGGTAAATCAGGGAACTGTTTTAAAAATTAATTTCATTCAAAACAGACAAATTCTTTATATTATGTCCCTGCTTTGCAAGATCAACTACTCGAGGACAAAATATTATTCAACTGTCCAATTTTGTGAACATAATAATAACGTAGCTAATCTAAATAATAATGTAGTTAAACTAGGTAAATTACCATTTTTGTAGATACGAGGTATCACTTCTTACACATCGATATACGAACAAGAAATAGACTATACTCTCTAACGTTGAAAATATGCAGCTAACGTAAAAAATATGCACACATACATAGTACAGGGACATCATTTTATTTTTACTTCAATTTTTATTGTACCTGAGTTTTTTAATGTACTTCACTCCCATCCCCTCTACTAGTAAACTTCCAACCGTCCTCCACACAGAACCAAGGCTGCGTATGCAGTCAAAGTCCCCTTACGGTCATAGTAAACAGTACTGATTTAGTGAGTGTAGTACGTTCCAGAAATATGTTCGAGTTTTCCGGTGACGAAAGAGCTTTCAATACTGAATCTTATTTTCGCATAGGTACTGTCGTCGTTTGCCTACGTCGCATCCCGGTTTCCCCCACCCGCTTCTGCTCGCCAATGTAAAGACTAGTTCAGCTCTTTTCAGCTTAGCTCTTTTCTGAAAATATTAATTTCTGTTAGGAATTGGACGTCTACGTAATATTATACAACTGTTTAAAATAACTTAAATAAGTAAGCCTCGTTAAGTAATTAACTGTCACGTGATTTCCCTCCTTTCTACGACCCTGCGACAAAACCACTTGGGCGAACATTAGATAGCAATCTGAGTAATTTTATCTTTTCGGATCGGGCAGAAGTGAAGATTGAATTTACAGTACGTAAAGTACTCTTTTGTAGAGTAGATACAGAATTATTTCAACATGAGTTACTAGTACGAAGGACGAAACTGGTACTTGGAATTAGGTACAATAGTCTATAGTGCGATAATATGCACAAAAGAACTGAAGCCTGTATCGAAATGAACGACCACCATTTTCAAAAATGTATTTAAATATCTATAATTTAACTTCATTCTCTATATTGTTCGCTAAAGTGCTGTAGACAGTATAATATACACTGCATAATGAATACGTCCGAATGGATAGCTCAGTTCGTGCGTAAAAACACTTATTGTGAATACAATAGGCCTACTGTATTTTGATTAAACAAAACCTAATGAAAATTATCAAACTCAAAATCGCGATATTTCCTAGTTTACGTAAATGGATGAACTACTTTTCTTCCCTCCAATACCTAGTAAAGTGATTTGTTTGTATTTTACGCCAGTATCATCGAACTCCAGTCGTGGAAGGGGTTAGCAAACGGTGTTTCCGGTTCTCAACCGTTAATCCAAAGGTACAGCCAGATTAATATTAGAAATGTTAGTAAAAATAAAATGATGTCCCTGTATATAATTTTAAATTACGGTAAATGTGATGAAATGGTAAATATAGACGCACATAATAACAGATGATTATTTATAATCCCGACTACATTGGTAAGTTTGATAAACATAGTTGAATTATTTGTCAGAGATTTTATTTAATTATCTAAATTTAATTATCTGGTTTCTTTAATAAATGGTTTATTGAAAATGTGAAATAGAGTAGAGGTTTATTAAAAGTATAATAACAAAACTAAGAGATATATTTGACACAAACATTAACACTTGGAATATTGTAGAAATGTTAACTTTGCAGAACTAATAAATGTTTTACAGACAAATACTGTAGGCTTCATAACTTTTTAACACAGTACAACTTAGCTCTAGGATAGAAGTGAAGAACGTTATCTGATTTCACAGAGTGATTCAAAATAACACATACAACTCTTAGTATGTTACACTGGACAGCAAACTGATCATTTTTCAAGCAGGGACCCATGTCCAGAAATACATAGTTTGTCAAAGTACGACAACGCTTCGGATATGGTATTGGGCGTGCGTTCCACATTTTGTCAAGAAACCTCCACCGAAAAGAGCATCACATCGCGCATTAAGTTACAAAAGGGGTTCGAATTTTCGACCTCCAACTTCATTACAGAGCGTATATCGGCGGTGCAGAGATTGGCGCACACGGTCAAAGACGTGTGGTTGTTTTATTTCATTTATTATATTCCATATATCTATCTTACATTAGCAATGAAGCTTTAAAATGTGAAACAAGTCAAAATTTTATAAGATTACAATTACAATTTTTACAATTTTCTTACAATTTCAATTTCAGTCGCTGCGTGGATTCGTGCGATAAGGTCCTCCTCTGATGTTACAGGAGTCTCGTACATCATACCCTTCACAGTACCCCAACAAAATAGTTGAGGAGTGTAAGATCTGGTGACCAAGATGACAATGAAACAGGTCACCTTGTACCATTGCCATCCATTCTGCCGTATGCAAGCAGCATATCGGTCATCTCATAGCCTACATGTCTTAGCCTACTGCTGTCAACAACGCTACTGTAATACATCACAAACGAATCAATTTTGATATGAAGCATAGAGTGATGTCGCTCATGCGAAGGAAAGCTATCAGGTGCAGTTAGTCTATCCACCTTGCTCTGATGGTAATGGGTTGATAACTACAAAGACGACGAAATATCAGAACAAACTTTGACGTCACACTGCAGCCAAACCACGCATTTCTGGACACGGATCTCGGCTTTAAAAATGATCAGTTTGTACTTAGTACTTATTTATTTAACCTGGTAGAGATAAGGCCATCAGGCCTTCTCTGTCCCTGGTTTGCTGTCCTGTACAACATACTAAGAGTTGTCGGCGTTATTTTGAATCATCCTGTATAATCTGCTTTTGAAGTATTGATAACAGAATTAAATTCTTTCATAAATATAACATTATTCAGAAATTAAATATCCTCTTACATATGGAGATCTTTTAACATTTTAGTAAGGCAATAAAGTATGAATAAGATACATATATTCCAGAACTTTCTTCTCACAGTTAGTTTTGCCAAGTTGTAAACCTTAATTTTTGCAGTGAAAACCTTTTTTCGTTTCCTTTTTCTTGTGAAGGTAGATCCTAACAGTAGGTCATAAATACTTAACTTTTAAAAGTAACATTATCTGGAATTTAAATGTTCTAAAAACAAGGGAGACAAAATGATTCTGAATAACTTCATCTCTAGTATACCGTTGTTATTTGATCTGTTGGGTCTGTTTATTCTGCAGGAATATAGGATAAATTTTCGCCTGCATATTGAAGATTCCTATTCTTCAGAATTATCATATATAACGCATGAGCTAAATAATTAATGTAAGCAAAACGAAATAAAATGTATTATTGTTACCACAACAATCGTGATTTTGATTACAATATATGGTAAATATGATAAATTAAAATACGTTTATTAAATTAACTAAATGCAATGGCTGTTATGAATAACAGCCGACTATTTTTCATTGTTCATAATATCCGAATTATTCACATTTACCGTTGACCAGCTTCAATCGTCTTACAGACGTGGAAAAATTATGAGACTAAAACGTTTTCTTGGAAACATAATACAGAGTGATTTATATAGAACTGACACATTTCTTTCATTAATTGTTTCAAAACGAATTGTGCTAGCGACAACTTATTATACCTAAAATGTAGAGGAATTTTGGGAGATTATTTACCTCTATAGTAAATGTAGAAAATGTCCTCCATCCTGCATAAGACACAACTCAACACGTCGTTCCATGTTACTGGCCACTCGTTGGAGGACTCTGTTGTTAGCTTGAATCTCCTGTGTGATGTGCTTCAGATCGTCCAATGTCTGGGGACGTGTGGCGTAAACCCTGTCTTTTAAGTAACCCCATAGAAAGAAGTCCGGCGTTGTCAAATCCGGAGATCTCGGTGGCCACAGGTTCCTGGAAATTATTCGGTCGTCACATAACCGGATAATGGAACCATGCTTCATCTATGAACCATGTGATGGACAATATGGCAGGATTTTACACAATGAACGTCTGAAACCAATGACAATAATTCAATCTTTTATCCTTATCTGGTTCCTGTAGCTGATGAACAACCGTAACCCTATGGCTTTAGGCTCTCTGACACATTGAGTAGGTGTACCCTGTCTCCTGCGACAAACGTCTTAATGATTTTTTGGGTGACTGCTCCAGTCGTGCTCTTACGTCAACAACAACCGTGGGAAGCCTAGATGAACGATGCTTGCCCTTTTCACTCACCAGAGATCCAGTTGTTTCCAATTTGTTTAGCAGTCCCAGTATTGTGTTTCTTTTGGGAGGATTGCGAACACCAAATTCTCTCTGGTATGCCTTTTGAGTAGCTGTAATTGAATTCGTAATCCAGTATTGCTTCACAAGGAAGAGTCGTTGATTTAATGTGTACTGCATTTTCACGTTGACACAAAATGTCGAAAACAGCTGCCAACAGTAGGAATAAAACATAAACATCTGCGCATCTAGTGCTGCCAACAATAGGAATAAAACGTAAACATCTGCGCATCTAGTGACATGGAATCGAAACTCCAGAACATTCTGCTTAATTTGGTGCTAAAATTGGGTCAGTGCTGCCAACAATAGGAATAAAACATAAACATCTGCGCATCTAGTGACAAGGAATCGAAACTCCAGAACATCTGCTTAATTTGGTGCTAAAATTGGGTCATTGAATGAATTTCCAACGAAATAATTAAAGAACGAAATGTGTCAGTTCTATATAAATCACTCTGTATAATTCGTCATATCAACTATCAGTATAATTCACAGAGTCTTTATTGTTGTAAATATGATTGTTTACATTTTCTGGTGTATTTTTCCAATGGATAAGTATATTTTTTCTGGTTATGTTGGTACTACTGGTGTTTTAATTACATACTGCAAAATATATTCTCCCATGGCCTGTAAGAAGACCGGACATGAACGAAATTGAAAATCTGTCATCTATGCTGAAGAAGAAAGTGAGCAAAAAAGAGACTTATAACAAAACATGGACTCATTTAAGCACTGTCTGATATCTGGCTAAATGATGCTGATATTCAAAGACAGTGTCAACTTTGGTTTCTAGCATTCCTGACAAAATCAACGTGTTACTAAAGAATAAGGGACTGTTCACAAAATATTAGTAATTTCAAGACTCAATTTTCTGTTCATTATATCTGTGCAAAATATATTTTTGTTCATTATTTCTACCGATAAATACAGCTTTGTTGCACACATAATTAATTTTATCTAATAATTTGTCCACGTCTGTAATTGAACACGAAACATGTAAATGCAAAGTTTTAATTAGATATGTTGCTTTAATACAAATAAGTATTCGCATATAATTTTTATCTCTACCGATGATGAACAGGCCTATCTCTGTGACATCGTATCTTCCTGTTTTAGGCAATATACTTTGGCCACACACCTGATTTCCTGTAATCTACAGGTGTATTTGAATGGTTGGTCAGAACATGGTTGTAACCATAATTTTTGTCACTGATTACTTTATAATTCTTCACTGTGTTAATATGAGGAATTTACCTGGCGACTAGTTTCGAAGTGTTGTTCTTCATTTTCACAGAACTAGTCGCCAGGTAATTTTCTCATATTAACACAATGAAGAATTATAAAGTAATCAGTGATTATTATAAGGGTTAAAAGTGTATATAGAGAAATACATATTTTTTTGTTTCTTGAGTTAAGCGTCGAACAAAGTTGTTTGTGAAGTTCTCTACATGTTCCCATCAGTGTTCTTTTACTAGGAGACTTTGTTACATTTCACTTTACCCTAGTGTGTATATTCAAGTACCTAAAATAAGTGCTTCCTAACCATTAATCTTAATTTACGAAGGCAAAAAAAAAAAACAAATATTTGCTGGTTACAACCTTGTTCTGGCCAACCATTCATTCATTATTATCCAGTAGGCCGCAAGTAGAATAATCTGAACACGAGTATTGCAAGAAGATAATGGACGTAACATTGAGGGATGGAGGGGAATGTAAGCTACACCAGCACGGGAGACACAAGAAATAGAAGCTGCAAGAACTTGTGTGTTCTTGACATATAAAGCAGTTAAGAGTGAGAAATCGACCTTAAGGGACCACTTGAGGACTAGTTTGTTCGTTCTCCCTCCCTTCCGCTAAAAAATATGGGGTGTTGCATAAAAGACATGTCCCCGCCCCCTTCCAGTCCACGATCAAATATACTGCACAATTTCTTGGTATTTCCTTCCTTTGGGTAAACTTTGCATATTGGTCGACATAGGTTAAGGCTTTAAACGTAATGAGATCACTAGCTCAAGTTGCATGTCTCGGGAACTTTCACTTGTTCATTCTTAAGAGTGGTAAAAGTAATTTTATTAGTTTGCAATAATAGTGCAAAACAAAGTTCTCAATACGCGAGAAGCGCTCCGCTGGGAATTCATAAACGTTTTTCTAGGTAGACGAAAAATATGTATTTGCAAAGTAAATGATTTTGAATGCAATTTTAAATTACAGCATACGTTTTAGCACGTTTCACCACTATTATTATTATTATTATTATTATTATTATTATTATTATTATTATTATTAGGAACGTACAGGATAACAGACAGGGTTTGGAATTGAACGGGTTACATCAGCTGCTTGTCTATGCGGATGACGTGAATATGTTAGGAGAAAATCCGCAAACAATTAGCGAAAACACGGAAATTTT
Organism: Periplaneta americana; assembly: GCF_040183065.1. NCBI lineage: Eukaryota > Metazoa > Arthropoda > Insecta > Blattodea > Blattidae > Periplaneta > Periplaneta americana. The sequence goes on from NC_091128.1 coordinate 104,443,407, forward strand.
ACTTGAAGTAAGTAAAGTGACAGGTTTGGAAGTAAATCCCGAAAAGACTAAGTATATGATTATGTCTCGTGACCAGAATATAGTTCGAAATGGAAATATAAAAATTGGAGATTTATCCTTCGAAGAGGTGGATAAATTCAGATATCTTGAAGCAACAGTAACAAATATAAATGACACTCGGGAGGAAAATAAACGCAGAATAAATATGAAAAATGCCTGTTATTATTCGGTTCAGAAGCTTTTGTCATATAGTCTGCTGTCAAAAAATCTGAAAGTTAGAATTTATAAAACAGTTATATTACCGGTTGTTCTGTATGGTTGTGAAACTTGGACTCTCACTTTGAGAGAGGAACAGAGATTAAGGGTATTTGAGAATAAGGTTCTTAGGAAAATATTTGGGGCTAAGAGGGATGAAGTTACAGGAGAATGGAGAAAGTTACACAACGCAGAACTGCACGCTTTGTATTCTTCACCTGATATAATTAGGAACGTTAAATCCAAACGTTTGAGATGGGCAGGGCATGTAAAACGTATGGGCGAATTCAGAAATGCATATAGTGTGTTAGTTGGAAGAGCGGAGGGGAAAAGACCTTTGTGGAGGCCGAGACGTACATGGGAGGATAATATTAAAATGGATTTGAGGGACGTGGGATATGATGATAGAGACTGGATTAATCTTGCACAGGATAGGGACCGATGGCGGGCTTATGTGAGGGCGGCAATGAACCTCTGGGTTCCTTAAAAGCCATTTCTAAGTTATTATTATTATTATTATTATTATTATTATTATTATTATTATTATTATTATTATTATTATTATTATATGTGACTCGGTTTTCTATTGTTAGACATCGGAGTTTTGTGAACCAGGCTTAAGAAACACATAGACTCTAATAGAAATGGTGTCATTCTTAACTTTTAGAGCCAGACATCCGAGGTCTAAAATAAGACTGAATCATAAAACTTATTCCTTTCCTTCCGAATAACCAGTAAAATTGTCAGACAGACCGATGCAAAATAAATTCCTGTGGAAATTCAACCACGATTAACGAGGGGAAATTAGAACTAGTGACCGCTAATCCTCTAAGAAAGAAGCACCCTACTTACCTGCTTAATAATCCGTACCAGCGGGAGCAAAACTTGAGGATAATCGTAACGAAAAATAGAAATAATAATTTATCTTACGAAATCATTTTTCTTTTGACACGAACTGTACAATTTCATTTGTCACTTTATTTTACAAATTAAAAACAAAAAAGGGAGCAGCTTGTATGATTTTATTTGGAGTAATTAATCAGTTGATGACTTAAATAAATATATATATATTTTTTTTATTTATTTAAAAGGTTACCTTTGATGTGTAGTCGACCTGGTTGGCTAGTTGGTATAGCGCTGGCCTTCTATGCCCAAGATTGCGGGTTCGATCCCGGGCCAGGTCGATGGTATTTAAGTGTGTTTAAATGCGACAGGCTCATGTCAGTAGATTTACTGGCATGTAAAAGAACTCCTGCGGGACAAAATTCCGGCACATCCGGCGACGCTGATATAACCTCTGCAGTTGCGAGCGTCGTTAAATAAAACATAACATTTTTAACATTTTTTAACATTTTTCATGTGTATAATTCCCAGGAAGATTGATTCATAGGTTAGCTACCAAGGCAAAATGTGAGCGAGAATTTACAGTTTGAACGACTGTATAAAATATTATCATGTTTCATAACAACGGATTAGAGAGAAAAATACCAGATATGCATGTCATCTTTTGTCATTTTCGCCAAAAATTGACATCATCTTTTGCCTTGGAACCACAGAAATATCAACAAATCCCATTCAATAGTTTACGAGAATCCTTGACAAGCTTATCTCTACATTTCAGTGAAAATCTAAAAATCGATATTTTGCAGTATCACAAGATTTCCTTTGTAAAACAGTAGGCACGCTGTTAGAATGGTTCCTCATATCAACAAAAGCACGTGATCGTTTCTGATATATTATTTATTGCTAGTACAATCGCGCGTAACATTTCTGGGCGTGGTAACACACAGCACAATACAAGCAGGTCAGTGTTGAAAATGGACGTGCATTTAAAAATAATATAATAAAGATAATTATGGTAAAAGTTATAAATATAAATGGATGTAGCCTAAATATATATATATATATATATATATATATATATATATATATATATATGAAGTTATAAATTATTCATTATTATGATTCAGGAAATCTATGGCGCACCCTGGGCAACGACTCGTTGACTTCATATGGGTGAATGACGAAGTCAAGTACCTGCCATTAGCAAGAAAAAAATGTTTCGCTATTAGATTATAGTTGACATATTAGTGTACTTTATTAATATATTATATTTTGGATGTGATGGTGGCAGGTTAAGGTAATTAGGCCAAATCAGTATCATAGAACTTATGCGAATAACTTAGTCGCTATCAGGCAACACGCCATTCCTTCCAAATCAGATTCGGTCACTGGTTGAGCTGCTATCACTGTGTCGTGTCCGTAGCCCTCGGGTTTCGAACAGACTGAAGATGTAGGTTCGTTGCAGGAACTAAGTCCTCAATGCGGACGTAACAGAACAGCTTTATCTTACATTTGGTCGTTACTTCTTATAGAATCGGTTAAATGAAGCAAAGATTTTAAATCTAGCTTTACAATTTAACTGAAGCAAGACGGACTCAGAAAACAAAATAATTGGAACATACATTTTGGAGGTCCAGATTTCAGTCTGACGAAATTCTTACATATTCTGACGAAATGATAACTTCAATTACATAACTTCAATAATACCAGTAAAATTGTTAATTATCATTACAACTCGCCAGAGTAATTGTAAGTCTATCCACAAGATTGTAAGATCGTCCAATTTCCACACTTTTATATTCTTCCTTGATAACATGTTCAATAGCACTTCTGGATTTGCTATCTTGCGGCCTAACACATAGCACAATAAAATTAATTACTTGTAGATTGTACTGATAAATAATTCACTCTCACATAATTCACAACACCGAACACAATTAATTCCTCTTCCATAATATCACAACATATAATACGTACCGATCAGCTGAAACTTAACTGCCCATCTGACATGCCGCACTTCAATTAAGACTGAATCTGTAACACGGCGATTCCCCTAAGATTACGCAATGCTCAGGTCAGTCAGGTCGCATACACTCCTATATGGCATTATTTAGTCACGATGACATCATTCAAAATGCGATCATTCTCTATCAGAAAGGTGTTTCAGTATAAAACTTTGCGTTAGGCCTAATATTACAACATAGTACATAATGTACAACTTTTCCGTGTTTTGTATTAATGCGCTCTATTTTTTTTATTGCAATGCAAGTAATTGTATATATTATTGTAATAATAAAAAGTAGTAACTAAGTTTTAGTTTAATACTTGTAAATCGCAATATTGCTGATTTTTTTAAAATAAGAACCCATTTATAAAGAGGGACTAGTTTTCTAATTACGCAATGGTGCGCTTTGGTGTAGGCCTACAACCTTTTGCGAGAGCTTTGCCCAAGTGCATTTGTTGATATATAAGAGATCATTCTCACAGCGCGCCTAGTATATGCATCATATAATAAATATTACACAAAAAAAACACAAAATTTAGAATAAGAACAAGCAAATTAATTCCTAGTTCAAAAAGACACACTTTATGTTATACTTAACAATATAATTAACAATGCACGAAAATGTGCCAATTTTGCAACAATGTTCTAAGAAAATATTTCTTAATAAGAATGAATAGCAGGATTGGACACGTCAAAATAAATCTGTGTTATATTATTAGAAGAAACAACAATGTAATTTAGTTATTTAAATGTATTACTCCAAACTTTTAAACATAAATATAAAAATAAATGGCAATAAACAATATGTTTGTATTTATACCTTAGACCAAAAGAAAAATGAGACTAAACTCCAAAAGCAAAACAAGATAAGTAAGAAGCAGTTTAATTTTCTTCTTCCATTGCTGTAGTGGAGTAAGTTGGTCCTCTTAATTTCCCCGAGTGTTGGGGACGCATTTTTCCTCGAACCAACGGACCAGACCCCAAACTATAAAACTCTTGAACCGTCGTATATCTTCTTAAACTTCCCCGGACTTTGTTTCTGATACTGGCGCTCCTTACGGGTAAGAATGTACTATCATCAAGAGATGAGCACATCAATGAAAACTAGTACTCCCAAGATCCCCTTGGTTTCTAATTAATTCGACTGCGAAGGAAGCTGCCTAGATATTTAAAGTTATTGTTTCTAATTAAACTTGCTATTATAATCTTCCAGGTAAATAGTGTCTTGTTACTTACAGTAACTGATGAAGAAGTTATATGTTTTATTTATACATAAATTAGATTTTACAAACGTCCGAAATTAAGTTTTACTATAGATAACCGTCATTCGCGATCCTGTTCAACCTCTCCCGTCACTAGAGCAGTTGTTATTAACATTATCAATAATTTCTCTATGTATATTGTTTCACAAGTGCCACGGTGGCTCACGGCTAGTGCTTGTAAGTCATGAGGATCGGTTTCAATTCCCGCTCTGCCCTGAATTTATAAATTGTCTTCAGTAAGCCTGTGCTCTAGGCAACACATGGCTTTTCTCTGGATACTCCGGTTTCCCTGCACCATTACACCAATTTTCCATCATCATCGTCATCCTTTTACGAGTGTAAGTTGACCTACCCCTACAGTGCACTCTGGATAGTCTCTGACGAACTAAGTGGTCTACGCTTCTCGACACTAGCGATGTCTATGAGCCTGCCCGTAGAATCGGGACGAATACGCTTAACAAGTTAAGGGTACTGCCACTGGACTAAAAAAAAGATATTTTTTTGGACAGGTGGTTCCCTCTTGCGCGAACTTTCTTTCTACTGAGACTTTTTACGAAGTCGCATATTTCTATATAATGTTCTTTCTCACCTGCCGTTTTTTCGGCACCACACTGTTGAAAATTTTCATCTTAATCTCTTGTAAACACTACTATAAGTCATTGAAAAAATTTCACCTGTTTATGTCCCAATGTATTTTATAAGTAATTATCTTCTTCTTTCTATCACGTATTAAGCCTGGTGGCCTGTTACGGTCTCACTCCATCGTTTCAGCGGACGGCCCAAAGATCTGGTTCCTAAAGGGCGGAAATTTAGTGCTTGGCGTGGTATCCTTGTTCTAGGCATCCTGAGTATATGAAGTTTCCATTTCTGTCTACAATTTTGAATTTTCTCTAAAACTGGGTCAATATTTAATTCTTTAAAAATATTCTAATTTTTCTTCTTGTCTAATCCAGTATAGCCAGCAGATCTTCTTAAAAGCTTCATTTCATTGGCAGTGATTCGGTGTTCATCACATTTACGTATGGTCCAAGTTTCACTTCCATACATGAGAGCAGGTCTCGCCAATGTTTTATAGGATTTAATTCTTGTATGTTTTTGGACAAGACAAGGTTTGAAAATGTTATTAATTATATTCATTGCATTTACTTAGTTATGGCTTTTAAGGAACCCGGAGGTTCATTGCCGCCATTGGTCCCTATCCTGAGCAAGATTAATCCAGTCTCTACAATCACATCCCACCTCCCCCAAATCCATTTTAATATTATCCTCCCATCTACGTCTTGATCTCCCCAAAGGTCTTATTCCCTCCGGCTTCCCAACTAACACTCTATATGCATTTCTGGATTGTCCCATACGTGCTGCATGCCTTGCCCATCTCAAACGTCTGGATTTTATGTTCCTAATTATGTCAGGTGAAGAATAAAATGCATGCAGTTCTGCGTTGTGTAACTTTCTCCATTCTCCTGTAACTTCATCCCTCTTAGCCTCAAATATTTTCTTAAGCACCTTATTCTCAAAGATCCTTAAGCTCTGTTCCTCTCTCAAAGTGAGAGTGGTACTCATTGCATAGTTAAAATAATTCAATTTTGTAGAAATATCTTTCTCTTGTTCATAGCTCAAATGATAAACCAAATATTTAAAACATGAGACGTGTTCTACAGGTTTATTATTAAGACAAATTTTGCTGCAGAGATGATTTCTTCCGATGAATCCTATTACTTTAGTTTTATTAACTGAAATTTCCATCCCGTATTCCTCAGAAAAGAGTTGTAATTGCAAAACAGAACGTTGAAGGCCATTTCAGAATCTGCTAATAATGCATCATCTGCAAACAGTAGGCCTAATATATAAGTAATTATTATGTTATTTAAGTAATGATTATGTTATTACGTACTTTTATCATTTAACGTCTGAAAACGATGTAATATCACTAATTTGGAATCAAATCTTAAATCCCACAAAGTCGGTGGTAAGTATCTTTACACATAAACGTCCTAAATTTAGTAGGCCTACTTACTACTTACTTACTGGCTTTGAAGGAACCCGGAGGTTCATTGCCGCCCTCACATAAGCCCGCCATTGGTCCCTATCCTGAGCAAGATTAATCCAGTCTCTACCATCATATCCCACCTCCCTCAAATCCATTTTAATATTATCTTCCCACCTACGTCTCGGCCTCCCCAAAGGTCTTTTTCCCTCCGGTTTCCCAACTAACACTCTATATGCATTTCTGGATTCGCCCATACGTGCTACATGTCCTGCCCATCTCAAACGTCTGGATTTAATGTTCCTAATTATGTCAGGTGAAGAATACAATGCGTGCAGCTCTGCGTTGTGTAACTTCCTCCATTCTCCCGTAACTTCATCCCTCTCAGCCCCAAATATTTTCCTAAGAACCTTATTCTCAAACACCCTTAATCTCTGTTCCTCTCTCAAAGTGAGAGTCCAAGTTTCACAACCATACAGAACAACCGGTAATATAACTGTTTTATAAATTCTAACTTTCAGATTTTTTGACAGCAGGCTGGATGATAAAAGCTTCTCAAAACTTCTAAAATTTAGTAGGCCTACAAGTAAGTTAATAATTAACTAGCGATTAAATTACATGAATGCGTCTTCCAGTAGCTTTTCTAAAGTTTTTAATGGACACTGATGTGAATATCTCACATATATTTTTTAAAAGCTTCGAGATCACTTTAGAAATGCATTTTACACAGTTTCACAAAATACACCACCCGAGCACGACTGAGATAGAACCTGACATTTTTTCCCTTCTCCATCATTTTTTATATTTAATTACCGGTTCACCGATTTTACTACCACTTAAAGCCAATTTTGAGAATTTTCTTAAATGTAATGGAGGAACTTCCCATTGATTCATCAATGCGACTTCTCTTATTTAAGAAAAATAAACAATGCCTGTTGTTTTGCCATCGCACACTGAAATATTTATATTTATTTTATTGTATGTACTATAACATTTTAGTAAACAAGATTGTATTTGCTAAGCAAAAACTAACACTGAAAACTAAGCCAATAAAAACACAGCTTACCTGACTTTTTTACTGTAACAATCAAGACTGAAAATTAAAACGGTTTAAATTTCAACCAATCAAGATCCGCCAGCAGACCACCAATCCTCAAGGAAACAATGAAAATCTGCATAACAGAATTTATTTTAGTTACTGACAAGTCATACCAAATTGAAAAACAATGTTGTATAAATCATTTTTTGGTTAAAAAAAAGTCTAAAATCTCTGGGGGAGGGTGACATCCTGGAATCCAGGAGGGGGGAATAATAATATCGTAATTCTGCAAAGAAAAGTAAGTTTTCACCGATGATTGTGGTATTACACACTTTAAAATTGAAGTGTTTCTAGAAATGGTAAACTAGAAAAACCTAAAATTGATCATATTCTCTTGTTACGTACAATTCAAATGCAAAATATGCACTTTTCGACACATGGCTTATTGGTATTAACTTACTGTATATAGGTTGTAAAGACATTTCTGTATTTACATAAATTATACATTAGAGCTTTTTAAAGAGGCATTTTAGGAGTTTCTTAAAATTAATAACAGTTCAGTTGACAAGTAGCTTATGTTCTCAACTGCTATTAGGTATATTTTTCAACGAGAAGAATGCAAATCTACAAAGATAATGTCGTTTGGTAGGTTGTCATTTTCCATCCTCCATTTTTAAATTTGTAACAGTTTCGGGTAGATTCGAAGTACTCGAAGTTAGAAACAATTTTGGGTGGCATCGCAGACAATAAAATTGTAGCAAACTCCACTGACACTAAAACAGGGTTTCAAAATCTGACTTTGGTGTTTGAGATTCAAAAGGAACCTTACTGAGGCGAATAGTACCTATATAATACTAATAAGCCATGTGTCGAAAAGTGCACTTGTGCCGTTTTGCATTTGAATTATACGTAACAAGAGAATGTGATCAATTTTACGTTTTTCTAGTTTACAATTTTTGGAATGGAGGGGGAAAGGAACTAGCTACCCTAACCCATTATCTCCTGGCCTAGTTGCCTCATAAGTGGTGCCTTCTTGGTATCACTTGTGAGGTTCAGACCTTTCTTCGGACAGTTGCCTAAACATCAACAACAATTTCTAGAAGCACTTCAATTTTAAAGTGTGTAATACCACAACCATCGGCGTAAGAACTTTGAAAGGCTCAGATAATGACATGCATTACCTCGATACACAATAACACAGTCAAAGTTCAGTAGAAAATGTATTGAAAAGCATCAGAGATCGCCAGTGTTCGCAATCACGCAAGTTTTAGTGGGTTACATGCTCGGTAAAGGAAGGAACGAAGTTGTGATTGAAGATGTCAGGTTCAGATTGATGGAAAGAATTGAGAAAGCAACCCTGATAGAAGGGAATAAAATCGGATGTAAAGAATGTCGAAACAAACCGTGATATTCGAGAAAATCAAAGCCTTTGTGCTACACTGATAGCTGCATAGAAGCCGTTGTCGACAATTCCAGTTACGTGTGTACCGGCTTTGAAAATGAAACGCGCAAGTCACTATTGGTCGTGAAGTGTGTACAGAGAACCGATGTTGTACGGACAAAAAGCCTCGTGTTCAAAATCGCATCAAAGCCACACCGCTCCCGCACTCTAAGATTATCTTGATGTGATTGGATTACAGGAGCCAACACTCTGATGATGTCCCACTCACTACCTGGGAAAGGCACACATGTTGAAATCGTACGCTGGCGTTTATTGCAACTAGAGAAACACAAGCTTGTTGTTAGTGTTTGCTCTACACCAGTGGTTCTCAAACTGTGAGCCGCAAGTCTGGGAGAAAGGTGTCGCAACAAGATCTCATGAGACAGGACTGTGGAGATATTTTTTTCCGTGAGGTGGGGGCAGGCCCTGACAACTCTGCTATCTCTAGTGGGTTTTTTGTGCCTTACTCTCCTATATTAGGAATAAGTTTTTACGTTTGAACAGTCGCACTTATGTAGATATGTGACTCAGTTCTGTGGTTCCATCTGTTGAATCAGTATGCAAGTCTTAAGATTCCGATGGAGTCCCACAAGAATCCTTCCATCACCCGAAAGCGTACTGCGACTCCTTAGATTAAGGCCATCTGCACATCAGTCACAATACTTCATTACGCAGCACCGTTTTGGATTAATACTATTGAAATGAAGGTAACGAATATTGATACAAGAGAACTCCGAGAAAAAACCTCAGGAAATTACACTTTCCCCACTACAAATACGACTCCACCATCGCACAGTGTGCAAAAACGCAAATCTAGCTTGCCAAAATTAATAACTTCTCTGTATTCTAACGGATTGTTATGAAACCTTGTAGGCTACAGACCCTATAGGTAGCACATATTTTTTTGTTTGTAAACTCTGATTACGTTTGTATAATAGAAACTACTCCTTTATAGAGGGTGGTTTAGACAAAATTAATAACTTCTCTCCTACCTAACAGATTTTTATGAAACACTGTACGGAAGTTACAGGTAGCATTTATTTTTTTGTATACAAGCTATATTTACGGTTCCTTAAAAGGAACTATCCTTTAAAGAGGGTACATTTACACAAAATTCACTTCTCGCCTACATAACTGATTTTTATGAAACGTTGTACAGGAGTTACAGGTAGCATATATTTTTTTGTTTCCAAACTCTGATTACATCTGTATGCTACCTGTAGGGCTAATTGTTGCACAAAGTTTTATAAAATACATTATACGTGTGAAATGTACAGACAAATAAGAAATGAAGCTGTACTAAAAAGAGTGGGTGAAGAAAGAATAACGCTGAAAATAATCACGAAGAGAAAAATAAATTGACTGTGCTACTTGCTAAGAAGAAACTGCCTACTGAAGGATGCACTGGAAGGAATGACGAAAAGGAGAAAAGTTCTGGATAGAAAAAATCAGATGATAGAAACATTAAGATATTATATGGATCGTTTGCGGAGACTAAGAAGAAGGCGGAAAATATGAAAGATTGGAGAATGCTGGGTTTGCAGTGAAAGATCTGCATTTTGGCAGAAAACTATGAATGAATCAAGACAATGCTGCGCGTTATTCACAGCTCTACGCTTAAATAATATAATTGGTGGGCATGTTTTTGAATATCTTCTGTAATGTATGATAAATGAATAAGGCCTCGTTAGCAATGAAACATTTGACATAAAAGCTAGACCAAACTATTAAATGCAACCGTTCACAATACTTCAGTGTAAACTTAGGCCTAATACTGATGATGTAAAATATTAGGAGCTCGCTAGCTCCTACCTTTTATAGTTCAGTTTGCATTGCAACGAAGCATTCAGCCAACCATAAGACAGGAGTGACGCGGTAATAGAAGATCTAGAATCGAATCAGAATGCAGGTTGAAAATCTTCCATCGTATTGTTCAACGTGTCTTTACCTCTTCACAGTACAAGGAATGGAACAGAACTGCAAAGTCTACCAATATTAAAGCTAGCGGCCATATTCCATGACACAGAATTAAAGCAAAATTTATTCTTATTGCTAGTGCTTTATCAAAACAAAAGATTCTACAAACCACTTCCATCAATCGATAATGCCCTCGATAACCAATAGTATTTATTTCTTATGTAATCGTCCCTCGTTGTGAATGTACAGGTTATTTTGTTACGTTTCAATTACATTTTTTACGGTTTTTGTCGTGAATGAATGAATAAATTAATTAATGAGTTACCTAAATAATTATTATTGGCTTTCCAAAACTGGAGTCGCCGTGCCATGTCAAAGGGTTCGCGAAGTAGCTTATCATGTACAAAAGGTTAAACATCTTTTTCTAAGAAATTATGAATATTAAAAACATTTTTGATATAAGAATTGTTAAAATAGCATTTATTAAAAACTAGTTCAAAGTGGTTTTTCTTTTTTGTGATGGATTTATTTATTTTATTTTATTGGGTTATTTTACGACGCTGTATCAACATCTAGATTATTTAGCGTCTGAATGAAATGAAGGTGGTAATGCCGGTGAAATGAGTCTGGGGTCCAGCACCGAAAGTTATCCAGCATTTGCTCGTATTGGGTTGAGGGAAAACCCCGGAAAAAACCTCAACCAGGTAACTTGCCCCGACCGGGATTCGAACCCGGGCTACCTGGTTTCGTGGCCAGACGCGCTGACCGTTACTCCACAGGTGTGGACTTTATGATGGATGCATTTGTTTATTTGAATGTTTGTCCGTAGGTGGATCCATACTATAAAAACACAAAATCATGTTTTTTTTTTTTTTTTCGAAAACGATTCTGGTATTTAGTGTTCAATGTTACCGTAGATGAAAACCTCTTTTCACATAGGTAACATGTGACAAAGGAATTAAAGTCTTCTGTGACTAAATTCCCGTATTCACTATTACGGGCAATGTACAAGGTACCTGATTTAATCCGTTCATTTTTGTTTAGGCAGCCCAAATATCAGTCCAGACATGTGGGAGGTATTTAATGGTTCTGCAGGCGGAATCAGGGGTGTACTGTATATAACGTCCACTGACATTGTCACGTGAATATTACGAATTTTAATTTTCACGTGATAATTTGATAATTTTATGTTAAACATGTGCAGTCAATCTGTTATGTTAATTATTTATTTTCTTTCGGCTTTCCAACGTTTTTTACAGTCGCATTCTTCATTGGAAAGTGTTTTATCGAGCCATTTGCTCTTCTCATAGTATTTAATAATACGTAAGTTACTTCTAATCCCTCAAATTAATTTGTTTTGTTTCATTCCGAATAAATAACGTACATAATAAGAAGGTACCTGTAAAGAACAGACAGCATAGAGTTTTAACACAATTTATTCATTTATTTAATGATCTTTTGAGTATGTCGCTTCTAGCGACACTACCATGAAAACGTCACAACTATGAAAAGCGTTGGATCCAGACTATAACTAGGCCTACCAAATGGTCTACGACATACGAGATCAATCACAACCCGCATGGAGCTGAAATATCTTATATTCAATTGTTATCATTCACTTTTACTTCACGAGTTTCAGAGATTCGAACCGTGAATGATTACCGAAGACAGGATTCAAGCTTTTACGGTTACTGCTGTGGAACATTCTGGTTCATAAGAGTTTCATCGATTATATACTTGTTTTAAAATAGTATTAACTAGAACCTTCTAGAATCACCTGCTATCGGAATTCGACATTAAAAAGTTCGAAAAGAAGAACCTGGGATCGAAATCCTCACAGGCAGTCGAAATATTCATAGAACCCATTACTCTAGCTGAGAGATATTAACTACCTTGAAAGATCCACGTATTAGAAATTAATGTTTCTTCACTCAAACGCATCGTATGAATCAATATACCGGGTGTTTGAAAATGAATATCGGGGTTTTAAGGCTTTGTAGTATTTATTATATTTAACGTACAATTATAAATAATACACCAAATGAAAGAGCAACTCAAACAGTTTTGCTACAAAAAGCTCAATGTGAGCAGCATTCGTCACACGGCACACATCGAGACGATTAGCGAGTTCTTTCAAACCTTGATCAGTGTGTCTGGAGTAATTATTGTTACAACAACTGCTTCAATCCTCTGTCTTAAGTCAGCTGGTAGCGAGGTACATACACAGACCCTTTATGAATCCCCAAAGGTAAAAATCGCATGGCGTAAGATCTGGTGAACGTGAAAGCCATGCGAAACAAGCTCTCATTCGGCCCTTTTCGGCCAATCCAGCAGTCGGGTACAACGTCGTTTACCCAATCACGTACTTCCATATGCGTCTCCTTAAAATTCTCCACACAAACGTCGCTGGAATTGCTAATTTACGACTAGTCTTCCGAACAGAATTCTTGGGGCTACGCGTGAAAGACTCTCACTCGTTCAACGCGCTTTCTAACGGCAGACAGAGAAAACAGTGCATGCGCCTACAAAACTGTTTGAGTTGCTCTTTAATTTCATTTATTATTTATAATTGTACGTTAAATGTAATAAATACTTCAAAGCTTTAAAACCCCAATATTCATTTTGAAACACGGTGTATTAATCAGTCAACGACGAAAAGTGTCTATTCCTAGTCGTGTCGTGCGGGATGCCTAAAACAATTTATGAACGGCTAAAGTCAAACACCCTGTATATCAATTGCTGTAGTTGTAATAATTTATCAGTTGATAGTTTTATGACTCGGTTGTGAGTCTCAACTGGTAACTTTGCAGCTGCTGCTGCAAAATGAGTATCCTCTGTGCCCCACATAAATAACTTGCGTAAAATTGCGAGTTATAGGTTAAATTCCAATTCTGATTTTACATGATCCCCTAATACACCTAATCCCATTATGTCTTGTGCTTCTTGGACAGCATTTTCCGAACATCTTATGTGTGGGGAGAAATTACTTCTCCACCTTTCTTCAATATTTTCATATACAGAGTAAATATAAATTCAACCGACAAACTGTTTGCTGAGAGGAGAATAATATTTTAAGCATTTTGAGGTAGTAAACCACATGCTGAAAAACCTTTGTTTCTTAGCAAAAGAGCGTGAAATTGTTCAGAGGAGAATCCGATAATAAAATGACTGGGACTTATGCGCTCATACTGTATCTCAACTCAGTCCATAATGTATGCTAAAGCGCTCTGTTTATAAATCGTCTTTCCAAACATTGCAATGGCTTGGAATACCTTGACATTGCTTTCGTGACGGATTGGGCGTGATGGTACAGTATCCTGGCTTGATCTAAGCCCATTAGAATTTTTTGTGTGGTGTCACACGAAGACCGAAATTTATCGTACTCCAGTTGCTTCAGCCGAAGATCTTGTGGTACAGGTCGTTGCTGCAGTCCATGGCGAGAAATTACTAATATGTTTGCGATGATCAGGCGGGCAATAATTGAGGTGAAGAGCCTGCATCAAATCAGGAGAATCACACTTTGAACAAAATCAGTAATAATTTGTTTTTGTTAGATAAATGTGTAATTACTTCCATGTATGTCCGCCGAGTTAGCGTGTCTGCCTCCAGACTAGCCGGCCCGGGTTCGATTCCCGGCCGATTCTACCTCGGGACAAGAAGAGATGGCGGTGCACAATTTCTAATCACTAAATTGTGCACCAATATGCCTAGGTTAAATCCCAAATCTCCCCGCAGTGCATATGAAGGGAAGGCATATGTCACTGTTGATAGTGATTCGTCCGTCGGAAGGGGACGTTAAGCCTGGCGGACCCCTTGGTGCTCTTCGACAGAAGTAGGCTACGTGCCAGCATCGGGTTTCCCCTTCTCCCTTACTCACCTTCATCAGCATCCTCATCCATTCCCTACACTACACTTACACGAACACTTAACATACACTCATCCTAGTACACGACATAACTCTTCGCAGATACACATCATGCAAAACGTGGCCCGCCGAAGTCGTGTGCAATTTGAAAATGGGTTACAATCCTGCCATCTATCCGCAGTATGCGGAACTCGAATCACGCAAAGTGAAGTGGGTAGATGTTTAATGTTATGTTTTATTTAACGACGCTCGCAACTGCAGAGGTTATATCAGCGTCGCCGGATGTGCCGGAATTTTGTCCCGCAGGAGTTCTTCTACATGCCAATAAATCTACTGACATGAGCCTGTCGCATTTAAGCACACTTAAATGCCATCGACCTGGCCCGGGATCGAACCCGCAACCTTGGACATAGAAGGCCAGCGTTATACCAACTCGCCAACCAAGTCGACAAGTGGGTAGACATTAGACACACAAACTTAAATGAATTAATTTATTGTATAAGTTTCGCTTACACTGTACATGTGTAATAAACAAGAGTCCCTGTATGTATGTTACTTGTGGACAGTCATGTGAAACTGTTTCTACATACATGAGAACTCCCACCAAGACTCCCTCCAAATTTTAATTCCGTATCTGTGCAATTCTGCAATATTAATTTGATTTTTATGAACTAATTATGGTTTCTTAAAATAAATCATAACTTTTGCGAGTTAATTAATAATCTGTACATTTGTTAAATAAACAACTTTTTAACTTCACTGTGTTATTATTGAAACATGTTGATGATTTCACCTTAATGACTAGGAAATCTGAATATGATACAACACGTCGAAACTAGTCAGTAAGGTAAAATCATAGCTTCAATAATAACAAAGTGAAGTTAAAAATTTATTTATTTAACAAATAAACAATTATTAATGATGAATAAAGTTAATTGTAAAGTAATAAAGCATAGTTTTCGAATAAAAATAATTAACAGCATGCATCTTGTTAAATATTGGTTTCTCATCATTCGTTTCCCATATCTGTTCAGTTGGGTGCCCACTACAACTCCTGGAAGTATGTCGGTTAAATTTAGATTCACCCTATATATCTATTCTAACCACTGCAGTAGGCCTACCTACAATCGTCAGACGACGACTGACAATCGTTTGTAGAGTCACTAATCATGATTCCTGTGCACCTCTGCCTCTGTGAAATTCTTCTTCCAGGGGAACGGAGCCGAGAGCTTCGAGACACCTGAGCTAAGTGCCTCTTACCCCTCCCGGCCTCCGCCAAAACTTTTTCTTTTGTAGATGGTTTTGCCATAGGAACTTAACGTTGAATATCCCAAGCAAAGTAAGCTGATTCAATTCCCATAACTTAATCGGTGCACTGCTCACAACGTATGAAGCCGATTTTATAACAGTAAAACTTGAATGCTTGGACACGAATAATATTTCCAGAACATGTTGTTTAGTCAACTGTCCGAACACGGGTCTCAGCCTCATACTTGACACCATAAAATAAGTCATCACTCGTATTCTACACAATAATTAACAATATTCAATTAAACGATAGTCACAATAGTCACATTTTGTGTTCAAAGTTATGACCATTGGCATCCAAATAAACTCTAACTTCAGCATTGTTCTATTGTTAACCAGTTGAGTAGAAAAAGAAACCTTGGGTTTTCTGGTAATTCGAAGGTATTCTCACATATATTTTTTTTACATATTATGCTCAAATAAAAAAAGTCTAGTGGTGTTAAGATCAGGGCAACTAGCAAGTCAATTCGTTGCCCCACTATTACTACCGTAATCCAATGATCAGTTATTTTCAGTTCAGCATGCATGTCTTTGTGTGCCGATCATCCATAGTGCTAATAACATATCGATGGCCCAGAACCAGACTGTTCCAAGTCCATTTTACTAATTTTTTTTTTCAGAAGAGCTATTTTAAGCTCCTGACATTCAAAGCTTCATGAAACAATTTGGAATAGCTTCATAGCAACCTTATGGAGAGGGATATTTATAATTTTACGGGATTCATATATGCAGAGAAGAACTGGAACACAATGAAACACAGATTTCTTTCTTATAAAATGTTGGACTTAGAACAGTCTGGTTCTCAGCCATCGATATTAGTCTTTTGCTTACAGAAAATCGGTACAAATTATTCTAATGAACCTGATGTATCGTCTGCGATTAATGACTCCGTTAACAAAAAAAAAAATAGTGTCAAAGTGACATAAACTCTTATTATACGTTTTAAGCAACAAATTTACGTTTTGAAGTTTTATTTTCCTCGATTATTGTTCAAAATTATCTAAATGAAATGATGTCATATACACTCAAATAAGATGAACTTCCACTTTCTGTATAGCAATCATTGCTATCTCAAAGGCAAGATATTTAACTTCGTTTATAAATTTGTAAGTTGAAGTAGGTACTACATGAATGTATTTTTGTCACAATTTTAGATAAAATATAATTACATATAGTGTAATCATTTCTAATATTATTCTACTAATGAAATCGGCATATTATGGATATTAAAATAAATGTCATATATTGGGAGTAGGCCTATAGAGATAATTCCTTCCTTTTAATTCTAAACATTTTACCTTGTCTTAGTGGTTCACTCTAGTGATACAAATGTTTAAAAAGGGACGATAACTTCTTGAACAAAGAGCTCATTCTCGCTGGTAGCTCGAGCTTTGAAAACTTAGACTGAATTCGCAACGAAAAGTAAAAATAATCCTACATGTAAGAACTTATCTTCGCCAAACTTCTTTTCGTTGGTATTATGTAATCCGTTTCATTCATCAGTTTATTCTGCGTCATATAAATTCTACAAGTGTTTTTCTGATCTCAAATAAAAATCCATTAATTTTTTGACAAAATCATATATTTCATATGGATCATTCCTGGATAAATTAACTCATAAATATTGAACATAAAATCCGACCAACAATTCAGGAGAAATAGCTGACAAACATATGGCATGCCCAAATTCACCATTCAACATCAGAGATGATGAAAAGACGTATTCCTGCGAAAATATCGAAATCTATTTCTACAACATAAAAAAATTTCCTGTAATGGTAAAGCAAAAGGAGAACTTAAAAGTCATTCTTAAAGGGCGAACATTTTCATAGAAAAGAGATTATCATCCTGGTATTGAAATACTCATTAATAAGGAAGAAATAACGATTTCCTCAAGGATGGTGCAGAAATTTGTTATAAAAAAGAAAAATATGTTCATTATTTACAATCACTTTGATTTCCTTCTTAAATTTATTTAAATTTACATATATACTAGTCAACATAAACAGTATTGTCACTCATGATTTGCCACTACGCTGCATATTGGTAAATTAACACTTATCTCCATACCTGAGTTTTAAAGTACATTTACCAGTATGTCAATTGCTCAACAAATGTAGTTATGTTAGTCATAAGGATGACAGCAGAACTTATGTACATAATTAGTAAAAGAAAAGCAATAAATAATTTGTTTTACTTTGTATAATACATGCAATGTACAGTGGAAACAACTGTTTATTTTTGATTATTAAATGTTGTAATTCTCAAACCTTCAATTTCATAACATGATTTCTTACAGACTACTCCAGCCCGATATTCGTTTAAAAAAATCATACTCAATGAAAGCTTCCGTTTTATCTCATACATCTTACCAATATAAAAAAAAACAAATTATTTAAATTTCACTAACATGACTCACAATGCAATAAATTGGAATGGTGGAATCATACGTATGTACGAAAGTTTTACCAGGAAAACGACCAAGGTTAGAGAATATAAATAGTGTAAATAAATCGCACTCTTCTCCTTATAAATGCATCTCATTCAGTGAAATAGTCCAAATAAGATAATGATATTGTTCTTTTGCGACACAACAACCAAGCTGAATAATGTGTATTCATTTTATTTTAGTTATCATAAGGTAAATAATTAGAAATTATTGATAGGGAAGTTAAATAGTTGGAGAAAGCTTGCTTCGCAGCCATTTTATACAGATACCAGTACCGTATGCGGAATATCATGCGAGAGACAATTTGATTCAAAGAAACAAAACCTCACAGATACAAGGAAATGTTGTAATTACGCAGATTTTTAATGTTAATGAAAACATTGAATTTTGTTGCATCATATAAATACAACTTTCATTACACGATTTACTACAACAAAATTGTGGCCTATTTATAAAAACACAGACTAAAAAGGGACGTTTTAAATATAAACAACTGATTTTTAAATGCGATACGTATTTTTCAAGTAAATGCATCAAAGTCTATAGCCTTGTATATACTTCGTAAATCTGTAATAGTAAAACCGATTAATTCCGGGGGGGGGGGGGAAATGAAAGGAAAGGGAATCCTTATATTTGCATGGAACGTTGAAGTGGTTGGTGGGTACTCTAGGGTTCAAGTATCCAATACCCATTGATTTTAACTTCCGTGCTACGATATAGTGAAAAAATAATTTTTATGGATCATGTAAAGTGGGTTTTACAAAAGTATATATATATATATATATATATATATATATATATATATATATATATATATATATAATCTATCCAATTTACACGATGCAACTTTAAAAATTTGCGTTAGCTATCGATTGAGTTATTTTCCAGGGGAGATTAACTATACTACCACCAATACGCCAGTGTTAAATTTGCTTATTTAATGACCTAGTATTTCCGGAACTACAGAAGATACATAGGCCTACTCAGATTTATATAGGATAAAGACACGAGGTTTTTCAGAAAGCTGACGCAGATTTATCATGAAATACAAGTTGTAAAGTATAAACGGTATGAAATTTAAAAATGTCGATTTTATTGTTATTTTTATGCAAATATTCAGTTTTCTCAGGAACTTATATGATAGAAAGATGAAATTTTAAACACATGTTGACAACAATGCATAATGAAATGTACGCACATTACGAGATGTTATGTCCATTAGTTTTATCAGAAAAAATATTTTACATGAAGTATTACAGAAATTGTAACGAGCATCTCTCCCAAATAGGTTCCCACTTAAACGTTCCACGACAAAAAAAAAATAATATACAGTGGATGTTATATTTGTACAGGCTGAAATTTCGTAAAGAAATACCTTGGTTTGCCTTATAAATTGATTTAAACTTTAAAATATTTTAATATAGCTATTATTAAAACTCTTATTCTAAACAGATACAATGAAGCAAACTGATGACAATGTTATTTATAAACAGTGGGGAGTAAATCAATCACAATAAGGCAGCATATAACGCAACACTCTTATTTATACAGTTTACAAATCTACTTACGTTACATTTACTGTGAGCATGGAATGTTAACTGCGTTTCCGTGCCTATTGGGATGGGGGAGTTACGATATTGTCTGTGTTGTATTAAGTTATATCAGTAGTGTCCAACATGAAGAAAGAGGAGCTAAGCACAGAACTTAAACATACGATAAATCAATCTTGCTTTGGGGGGTTATTACTAAGGACAATTGGTAATGTTGTGAAAAAACCTCACTTAACAGTAAGTTCAGGCCTGCAGAACTGTAGCTCTTGAAAGCGACTGCTTTCCTCCCCTCTTCTACCCCACCCACCTTTTCTACCTGTGAGGTCACGGCGTTCTAGTTACGTTCGGCTGCATCAACATTCATTCTCGGGGCGGAAGTCGATCATCCCCAATAGAAGTGGAGTGAGGCTGACGTCATAGTTCCCCTACTTTGCGAGTTCTGCAGGCCTGAGTAAGTTATATAGTAAATAAGTTCAAATATAATGGTTCCATTAAGAATATTCCGAGAAGAAGCAGAGAATCATTCCTGAATGAGAGAAAACGTTTCATTGTTAACAAAGTTAAAGTGAACCCACGTGTAAGTGCACCAGAAATTGTGCAGATGTTGCAACAGGCATCGGGTAAGAAGGTATCCAGTCAGATCGTTCGTCGAGTATTATGGCAGCATGGGTATCGCGCCAGAATCCCAAGAAAATAAATGTATTTGAATCTGATGGAATACAGACGGTGTGGAGGAAAGCCAATGCGGCTGATAATGTGGAGAATACTTTACGAACAGACGGAGGTGGATCAATTAAATTGTGGGGGTGTATGCCATCATAAGGAGTGGGTACGATTGATTTCATTGATGACAACTTGAACAAATGGGGTTATTTGAACATTTTCAAAAATAATGTCAAACAAAGTGCAGAAAAAATGGGTCTATCAGCATCTTACATGTTTCAGCAAGACAACGACCTCAAGCATACAGCAGAAATTAACAAACTGTAGCTCG